>NC_073628.1:54684827-54995086 GCF_029407905.1 Bubalus kerabau
GCGCAAGGCCGAGACGCTGCCAGAGGTGGAGGCTGAGCTGGCCCAAAGAGTTGCGGCCCTCACCAAGGCAAGTGGACCGCGGGCCTGGGAATCTGCCTCTGACCGCTTCTGCTTGAGCTCTCCTGGAGCCAGGAAGTGGGTGGAGAGAGTGGGACGTGTGATGGGCTGGGGCCAGGAAGCTGCTGCTCATTGCATGGCTCCAGGAAGCACACTTTCTTGTCTCTGTCAGATGGGAGAGTAACCCCTGCCCTTATCACTCCACAGGGATGTGAGCCCCATGAGGGTGAATGTAAGAGTACTTTAAGAAGTAGAAGAAACTGTGTCAGTGCAAAGTATTTTTATTATTATTTATACCATTGTGATTAATAGTAATACTTCCTTTTGGGGTAATCTGAAGTGGAAAAAAATAGGACTTTGATTTCTGAAAAAGTGAAATTTGAGAGGAGATATAATCAGAGTTTATACATCTCTGAAGGGGCTGGGAGTTTAGGCTAAGCATTTCATTTTTTGTCAGATTGAAGCATTCTAGATCTTGGGACCACCTCTGGCTGTTTGAAGGCTGCAACTTTTGGACAAATGAAAGGGAATATAATTTTACCCAAAGGATAGTTAACTTTATGGAGGTGTATGGCTAAAAACATCCTAGGTCTGGAAGAGCTGTGTAAATGCATGGACATGTGGTGGCTTAATCAGGAGAATTTAGGAGTGTTTACAGTGGGAAAGACTTTTCAGGGGTGCCCCATGTGGGATCACCATAGCTACCCCCTCAAGCAGTGAAGAGAAGGAAACTAATATTTAGTAAGCATCAGACCCTAGACCTCTGGAGGTGAGAGGCTGGCCATTGTGCCAGTGTGGCAGCTTGGGAGCTCTGCAGATGGAGCCTCCAGCCTGGCTGTGCCTCGTACATGCAGGACCAGATTTACTTCTGCCACTGACTGGCTCTGTGACCTGGGAAAAGTCACTCCCTCCATAATTGGGTGTCTCTGTCATTATCTCTGTGATGAAGTCATCATCTCTATAATGATGGGGTTGAACTTGGTGATCTCTAAGCCTTTCAGGAAATATCCCCTAGGAATGAAGAACAGAGTTTAAAGTCCAGCAGAAGATACTGTGTGTGCGATGCTGAGCAGTCAGGTTTCATCACTCCCAAAACTGACCAGAAGGGCTGGACTGAAGTGATTAATGTGTTCGGGAAGTCATTGTAGAAAGACTTTTAGAAGGGATTTCCTGACTATAAGATGTGTAATAATATTGAATACCTTGTCAAAAGAGACAGTGAGGTCCCCATCTTTGACAATGCATGAACAGAAGGGGAGACCACTCTACAAGGGCTGGTTTAACAGCAAAAGTAATCACCGTGGCTAGCTTTTGTTGAGTGCTCATTGAGTCCTAAGTGTTTACCATGGATTATGACCTTTGGTCCTTGCAAAAGGCATAGATACTATTATCACAGTGGAGGAGACAAAAGCTCATAGAGGCTCAGTAGCTTGCCCAACGTCACACAGCTGGGATGGGAGGGAGCCAGGATTTGAACTCTGGCTGGAGTCTGTGCTCCTATCTAGAGGCACAGAGATTTATGGTAGCTCATACTTTCAAGTGGCATTCTTTCTGGAAGCATGAGAATTTACAGTCTCTTGAGCTGCCAGCTCTGAGATAGTGTAAGGTTAGCCCTGAGCAGGAAGGAGGAGGTGTGGGTGGGGGAATCTGGCAGGGGTTGGGGTACATGGGAAGAATGGCAGTGGTGGGGACAAAGTGCTCCGCTATGGTAAGTGGAGAGCTTGGCTTCATTTTTCCCTGAGGCCCTAATTCCCAAAGACTCCTGTGGCACCTGGGAGCATGGGATGCAAGGTCTGAGCAGGAGGAAGGATGATCTACAAGCTACACCAACCCATTCCTACCTCCAGGCTGAAGAGCGACATGGCAACACTGAGGAGCACCTCCGACAGCTGGAGGGACAGCTGGAGGAGAAGAACCAAGAGCTGGCGCGGGTGAGAACACCAGACAGGACTCTTTGGTGCCCCTGTCTGCCCCAGGGTGGTACCACAGGATGGTCTGTGAACAGGGAAAGGAGGAGACTAGGAGCTGGACAAGGACCTAACTAGGACAGAGACAGACACATGAAGAAGCTGGGGGCATGGGCAGGAGCACTGGAGAGAGGGGCCCCAGAGGATGGAAGTGGCCAGGTGGGCACAGAACCACAGTAGGAACAGGTGCTTCCCTGCGGTTGTGGAGGGAGGGCCCAGGAGACCAGTGAGTCTGGGGTTGTGAAGGGAGGGCCGTGGGACTGTGGAGGGAGGGCCGCGGGGGCCTCCTGTGAGGCCGGGGCTGTGGCGGGAGGGCCGCGGGGGCCTCCTGTGAGGCCGGGGCTGTGGAAGGAGGGCCGTGGGGGCCTGTGAGGTTGAGGTTGTGGAGGGAGGCCCGTGGGGGCCTCCTGTGAGGCTGGGGCTGTGGAAGGAGGGCCGCGGGGGCCTGTGAGGTTGGGGTTGTGGCAGGAGGGCTGCGGGGCCTCCTCTGAGGCTGGGGCTGTGGAGGAAGGGCCGCGGGGGCCTGTGAGGCTGGAGCTGTGGAGGGAGGGCCGCGGGGGCCTGTGAGGTTGAGGTTGTGGAGGGAGGGCCGCGGGGGCCTCCTGTGAGGCCGGGGCTGTGGCGGGAGGGCCGCGGGGGCCTCCTGTGAGGCCGGGGCTGTGGTGGGAGGGCCGCGGGGGCCTCCTGTGAGGCCGGGGCTGTGGAGGGAGGGCCGCGAGGGCCTGTGAGGTTGAGGTTGTGGAGGAAGGGCCGTGGGGGCCTTCTGTGAGGCTGGGGTTGTGGAGGGAGAGCCGCCGGGTCCTGTGAGGCTGGGGCTGTGGAGGGAGGGCTGCGGGGTCCTGTGAGGCTGGGGCTGTGGAGGGAGGGCCGTGGGGGCCTGTGAGACTGGGGTTGTGGAGGAAGGGCCGTGGGGGGCTCCTGTGAGGCAGGCTGCATTTGCAGGTGCGCCAGCGGGAGAGGATGAATGAAGCCCACAACAAGCGCCTGTCAGACACTGTGGACCGGCTGCTTATCGAGGCGAAGGAGCGCCTGCAGCTCCACCTCAGGGAGCGCATGGTGGCCCTGGAGGAGAAGGTGCTGCAGATGGCTGTTGGTGGTCAGGTTACTGGGAGGAACAGAGCTGGTGGAAATGGGTAGGGGGGCAAAGGCGTGGGAGGAGCCCCGCGAGCAGGTGGGATGGGGCTGCAGCAGTGGGCTGTGGACCAGAGAGAAGGGAAAGAGCAGCTAGGGGATGGGGGGTGGTGGTTTGGGGGTCAGGTGGGCAAGGAGCGGCTGAACTGGAGAGCAGGCCGAGCGCAGATGGTCCTGGGAGGGGACGGCATGGCCAGAGCTGGAGTTGGAGTCAGGGCAGAGAGAGGCAGGCTTCTTGGCTCACAGCTGATCTCCCCCAGAACACGTTGATCCAAGAGCTGGAGACCTCCCAGCGGCAGATTGAAGAGCAGCACCATCACAAGGTACCCGGTTGCTGGCCAGCCCTGCCAGCCTGGGAGGGCTGATCTTGCTGTGTGGAAAGAACATACCTGTGTTTCATGTAACTGCTCTCAAACCCAGCACTGTGCTAGCCAGTTCATTAGTCCATGTTCACATGTTAGCCCACTAATCGTCACTAAAGCCTGTCACAGTGGATGTATCACCACCCACCTGTAAAGAAGAAACTGAACCATAAGCTTAGGGCAGAGAGTGGGTAGCAGAGAGACAGGGCCCAGTGAAGGACTTGACAAAATGACTTGGTGGGGCTTCCCAGGTGGCGCTAGTGGTAAAGAACCCACCTGCCAATGCAGGGGACATAAGAGACGGGTTCAGTCACTGGGTGAAGATCCCCTGGAGGAGGGCATCCCACTCCAGGATTCTTATCTGGAGAACCCTATGGACAGAGGAGCCTGCTAGGCTACAGTCCATATGGTTGCAAAGAGTTGGACATGACTGAAGCAACTGGGCATGCGAGCACACAAACCTGGTGAAGCTCTTGCTTTCTGGCAATCTGGGGAGGATTGCCACTGTGTGTGCCCCAGCAATGTCTGTGAGGCCTGGGAGTTCACTGTGGGGCCCTCTGTTACCTGGCCTTATGTGCCATGTCTTTGTCAGCAGGGAGGGCTCAGCAGACCTGTTCTGCTTGAGTCCTTCCAGACAGAGTCCTCTTCTGGCCCTGCCCTGCCAACCCTTCTACTCACTTTCCAGCTGGACCTCTTCTCTTCTGGTGTCATCTGTGGTCTTGGCTTTGAGCCCCTGGGTTTGGACTTTGCGGTGCATTCTTCTGCTTCTCCCCAACTCTGCTGTTCTCTGTGTCCTTTTATCCCCTTTCTTTCCTTCCCTTGCCCCTATCCCTACTGTGTGTCTGCCTGGCACAGGGCCGCCTGTCTGAAGAGATTGAGAAACTGCGCCAAGAGGTGGACCAACTGAAGGGTCGAGGAGGACCATTTGTGGATGGCATCCACTCCAGGTATGCTCAGGAGGCCAGGCACGCTGGGACAGGGTCCTGGATGGCCCTGGATAGACCCTGGGGGAAGAGACTTCATCCAAACAAAAGACTGCTCAGGACCTCAGGGTCCTCCTCCTATTCAGGGTGGAACACTGAGGTTTAGAAAACTTGGTAAAGTCATCCAGCTTACTCGTGCAGTTTAAAAGGGAGCACCTGTCCTCTGAGGGATGCTGAGAGCCAATAAACCACAGCATGATCCTTCCCCACTGTCGTGGAATACAGGGCATGATTCCTGCTTCCTTGACAGAGGGCATGCTGTTGAGAGGGGTCTACTGAATTACATGCCCACCTATGTCCCACAGGGCCTGCTCATGGGGAGTATCTGGTTCACTCTAGTTCTTTTGAGATAACTTACTTAGGGCTCTGAACATAATGCTGGAATTAGGCCCATGTTTTAGGGAACTTCTGGAGTTTTCTTCATATTTTCTGAAGCATTTGGTATTAAACTCAGACATCAAGCCTGCACTCAATTCTCTGCCCAGAGAGGCAGGGTGATGATTGAGAAGACTAAAGCGGATGATGCTACTCAAGGTTCATGGCTTCTGGATATATTCTGTACAAACCAAAATGTCTTAGATCAGAACTCAATAGGTTCCCTATGGTCATGCTCTTGTTGTATCAGGGAAATAGGGATCATTTTTTTTGAAGAGAGGTAAAAGTAAATGTGTGTATGTATATGTGCAGAGAGGTAGCATAGGACATAAATTAGGAAAAGAGATGTTGAAGAGAAGTCTATAGGTTTCTAGGGTGGTAGACACTTGGGTATCAATTTCAAGTTTATTAGGAATTATTGTATAGGAGTATGGAGGGAAGCATCTTCCCAGGTGGCACAGTGGGTAAAGAATCAGCCTGCCAATGTAGGAGATGCAAGTTCAATTCCTGGGTCTAGAAGATCCCCTGGAGAAAGAAATGGCAACCCAATCCAGTGTTCTTGCCTGGAAAATTCTCTGGACAGTGGAGCCTGGTAGGCTACAGTCCATGAAGTCACAAAGAGTTGGACACAACTGAGCTACAGAGCACATATGGAGAGAAGCAGAGAATAGAGACAGGAAATTGTAGTTGGAATTCCTCCTACTCCTCCGTTCCTGTAGGATGCTAAGAAGAGACCAACCCCCTACTCCAATCAAAAAGACATAGCCCGGAGCACACCAAGCTGTGTGGCATTGCTTTCCTTAGTGACGGAGGATTCTTGGCTTTGACTATAGAAGTACTGACCCCATCATAGAGCTGGAACTGAGCTGCAGAGAAAAGTGGCAGTGGGGATAAGCAGGACTCCCCTCTCCCTCCAGATACCTTGTGTACTGTTTGAAGGTTCTTCTTGTATTAAATGAAAAGCTACCTGCCTAGAACTTACTCACCTGGATCATTCTCATTCCTGAAGCACCAGAGAATAAACCTAATCTCTTGCTTACATGGAAACCTTTAAATCATTTACAAAAGTCATGTCCTTCTCTTCTCCAAGCTGAAGAGCCCTTAACTCTTTGGGGCCAGTGGGTGTGAGCTGGGGCTGTCAGGCCTCAGGGCTCACCTTTTCTCCTCCATCCACCACTCCAGGGCGTACACGGGCAGTGCAACGGATGTGCGGTTCTCCCTGAGCACAACTGCCCACACATCTCAAGGTCTGCGTCGTTGTTACTCAGCACGGCGGGAACCGCCTGCCAAGGTAAGGGGGTGGAGGGGTGAGTGTGGATGGGTCTCCCCAGGGGAATTTGGGGTCAGTTCAGCCACGTGTCTGGCTCTGGTTTCACAGACAGCTGGTGTGCAGGGCACATCCTCCCCCACCCTCCCCCATGTCAGTGACAGCTGCAGCCTCGGGGTTAAGGCCGTCATCAGCTACAACAGCTGTGTTTCGCCTTGACCTCCTGATGGGCGAGAGGTAGGGGCTGGTGGGTGGCCAGCCAGTCCCCGAGGCCCCGCTGAAGCCTGTGCACGTGTGCCTGGGTGTTTTAGTGGTGGGGGTGGGGGAAGTAGGGCCAAGATGAAATTGGCAAGCTCTCTGAAACAAAAGCTGTGGTTTATGGGGGAGGTGAGGGCGGAATAACAGGTTAACTGACCCTTGGGATGGCTCCTGCAGTTTCCTGAGAAGCCTGTAGTTTCTGTGGGGTCTGCCTAGGAAGCTGAGAGGAAACAGGAAAGATTAGGGGCAGAAAAGGACTGACTTCAGTCTTTTGGGGAAGTCTGATTCCTTCCTAGCCTCATAATTGTTAACCATGCTCTGTCTTGAATGCAGGTTCCCTACATGCTCTAGGGCACTAGAAGATAGAGGTAGAGAAGGAGGGAACTCCTATCTGATGGGGAAGAATTCATCTCCCCCCTTAGGGGAACCCCTAAGGCGGGGAGTTGACATCTAAAATCATCTCTTTCTCTCTCTCCCCTCTCTCCTTGTCCTCCTTCTGTTTATAACAACTCAGCAGCTGCCCAGGAGCTCAGTCTAAAGGCTGCAGGAGTGAGAAAACAGCCCTGGGGGGTTTGGGACACAGAAGATAGGGTTAGAGATGGGCTCTTCCCTTTTCTTCCCCTGATCTCACTCTCCCAGCCCAGTTCTGTGCTCTTTGCACTTCTAGGCCTTTGTCTACCAAAGAGGTTTGTAGGACGATTTCTGAGAAGCTGCCTCCTCTGAGGGTTGACCAGAGGGTTCTGTAATGTGCTGAAAGTCTGTGAGACACAAGACAGTTAGGCCTGCTTGGTTTTGTCTTGTTCCCTTTATCTTTTGTGTGCACAGAAATGGATAGACTTTACATAATACTTACTTGGTGCCAGACACTGTGCTAAGTGCCTTATATGCATTTCCTAATTTAATCCTCAGAGCTAACTATGAAGTAGATACTGTTACTGTTCCCACTTTACAGATGAAGAAACTGAGGCACAGAGAGGTTAAACAGCTCTTTCATAGCTGGGACTTGGTGGAGCCAGCATTCAAAGCAAGGCAGTTTCTGGAATCTGTTCCTAACTATTCTGCTGTCTGCCTCCTTGAGTTTGGGTATTGTTTCTTAGACTTTAACATACAAGTAAGTTATCCAGGAATTTTGTTAAAAGGCAGATTCTGAATTAGTAGGTCTGGGATGGTACCTGAGATTTAGCATTTCTAACAGCCTCCCGGGAAATGTCAGTGCTGCTGCTGTAGGTGGGGAGGGTCCTGCTCCTCAGCCATCGCGTGAGTCTTACCCACCTCTCTATCCTTCTCTGCTAAGGACTGGGAGCCATCTCCACGGCCTGCGGTGCTGGTCCCGACAACCACCCCTGCCTTTGACAGTGACCATGAGATCTCTGATGTGGATGAGGATGAACCAGGGGGTCTGGTGGGCTCCATGGACGTTGTCTCCCCCAGCAGCCACTCAGACGCCCAGACCCTGGCCATGATGCTGCAGGAGCAGCTGGATGCTATCAACGAGGAGATCAGGTTAGGGCAGGGGTGGAGGGCCTGGGAGGTTCCTTGAAGGACAGAGGCTCTTTGTGTTTGAGCACTGCAGGAGAGATTCTGTATGTGTTTGCTTGTCTCTTACAGCTGCACCTTGAGTGCCATCATCTAGGGACCCTGTGTGGGGATCAGGCAAGGTTCTGGCACAACGCTGATGGAGAGGGGCAGGACCTCAGATTGACTTCTCAGGCTTCATTTTTCCTCCCAGGTCTTCGGAGGCTGTGTTCCTGACCTCCTACAGCTAAACACAATCACTTTTGTGTAGTTCCCACATACTGAGGCCAACTCAGGGTGAGAGCTTTTGTCAGTCTTATCACAGTCACTAGAGGAGACAGCATTATTTCCATTTTACAGACAAGGAAACAAATCAGGTAGATTAAATGATTTGCCCAAAGCAGTGCAGGAAGTGGCAGAGCCAGGATTCAAAATTTTCTAAACTCCGTGCACTGTGTCATGCCTTCCATCCCTAATGAAGCGTCAGACAGAAACCACTGGCAGGGAATGTTATCAAGATCTGCACTTTACTCCATTTTTATAGAGAGTTTATTAATGTTTGTGACAAATGGCAAAGGAAAGTCCAAAGCAGAGAACATCAGTGCTTTACAGGGCTGTAGGGGTCATCTGGTTCAGTGGTTCCAATACTTTTGGATTTCACAGACAAGCTAAAAAGAAAATACTACACACACACACACACACACACAGAAGGGTATTAACATAGTACTGCCAACTTTCATTCTGCAAAATGAAACAGTAAACATAATTACCATTCTATCAAAGAAAGGATATTTTAATATCCCTAAAGTTGGAAAGATATGCTCTGAGAATAAAGATAGGTCCTGCTTCTAAAGGATAGTTGACATCGTTATATTTGTGTGTGTGTGTGTATGAGTGTGCGTACACACATTTCTCTCTGAGTACCTCCCCCATACACATAACATTATCACTATTATTCTAATTTTTCTGTGGAACAGGGAACATTCCATCAGGGATCAGCATCAATTAAAGGTTCTGTGTTTGAGAACTACTAACTTAGACCATTCCTGACATTGGGTATATTGGAAACTGAGGCCCTATAGATAGTGGTAGGTCAAGCATTCTAACTTCTGGGAAGGTTTATATTCCACTGACTGACTTGCCTCCTTTCCTAGTAACTGCTTTTGTTAAACTAGGGAGTTTTGTTACATTAGGCCAGTTAACCAGACAGAAAATTGCTAAGCTGTAGTGGGATAGAACCAGCTATGCCCATAAGGCCTTGTATGTCCCTGCAATGCCCCCGAACACTGGATACACCTGAGCATCGCCTTGCACCCCGGGTCACTGGGTGGTGACTCAGACAGTGTGCACACGTGCCTCCTGCTAGTCCTCTCTGGGCTAACAGTGAAGCCCGATTTTGCCTACCTCCCAGGATGATCCAGGAAGAGAAGGAGTCCACAGAGCTCCGTGCTGAGGAGCTGGAAACTCGAGTGACTAGTGGCAGCATGGAGGCCCTAGACCTGACCCAGCTGCACAAACGCGGTTCCATCCCCACCTCTCTGACCGCCCTGTCCCTGGCCAGCGCGTCCCCTCCACTTAGCGGCCGTGCCACACCTAAGCTCACCTCCCGCAGTGCTGCCCAGGACCTGGATCGGATGGGGGTCATGACCTTGGTGAGAGACTTGGGGCAGTTGATGAACAACCTTGTCATCACTAGGCTCTGCTTCAGGGTTGACCGAGGGGAGTTGACTGCAGGGCTCACTCTCAGTTGGGTCACAGCATTTTCTTCTTATGATGTGTATAGACCTTGGCATGCCAGGTTACCAGCACATCATTCTGGGTTTGGAAAGAGCTACATGGTTACTTTCTTGCCCTCTCCCCTTGGATAATGCTTAAGAAACTCACCCAGCCCCCACACGTCTTTCTCTCTTTCAGAGAAAGCCCTGATTTATTTTTTTTCAAGCCAGTTTTTTGTTGGTTTGTTTTGCTGTGATAGTCTCTTCAGGCCTGTATAAGGTGCTGAGTCCCATGTTCTCATCCTAAGACCACTGGGTTCCCCTTAGGGTAGACGTTTAAGCATCCCAAAGGTGAGTCCAAGCTCACCCGTCACTCTCTCTTCCAGCCCAGTGACTTAAGAAAGCATAGGAGGAAGCTGCTGGTGAGTGCTGCCTGATGACCCAGGTACTAACAGGTTAATTTTCGCCCGCCTTTCCCTTTCAACTTCTCCCCCGTGGGCCCTTGAGTCTGAGTCTGAACTCTGAGAGGCCCCGGCAGGGCCTCTGCTCTGCCGCTGTCTACGCCCCTCCGCCTATCTGGGCTGGGTCAGCAAGCCCCCGCTCTCTCCCTCTACCCCTGACGGCTCCACTGTCTGTTCAGTCACCAGTGTCTTGGGAAGAGAACCGAGAGGATAAAGCCACCATAAAATGTGAGACTTCCCCTCCTTCCTCACCCAGGACACTGCAGCTAGAGAAGCTTGGCCTCCCTGCCCTGAGCCAGGAAGAAGGCAAGAGGTAAATGGAGCAGACCCCATCTCAAGCCTCTCCATCCCCAAGTTTACCTCGTCCCTCTCTCTGCCTCTGAACAGGCTGAATCTTACCTGTCCCAGGTGTCTGAACATCTCACTTCTCTTTGAAACACCATGAGAGAAGGACATTTCCATGTCTCTTTTGGTCCCGTGCTCTGATCATACCCCTTTACCCTTTCAATCCTGACACTTACTGTAAGTTCTTCCTGAAGTCTAGCTCCCATCTCTCATGCTGTAATTTAAGTATATTTCTTTTCATCCCACCCCGTCCTGGCTGTCATCCTGTAGTGCTTTGGAGGATCCAGGCAGCAACCCCAGCAGCAGCAACAGCAGCCAGGACTCCTTGCACAAGGGTGCCAAGCGCAAGGGCATCAAATCATCCATCGGCCGCCTGTTTGGGAAGAAGGAGAAAGGCAGGCTGATCCAGCCGAGCCGGGATGGACCCACAGGCCATGGTCTCTGTTTAACCCTAGTAAATGGGTGTGAGTAGGGGAGAAGCAGGAGGGTGTCCTTGGATCCAGCCTTGTCTGCCAGGGACCAGGGGGCAGAAGCCACAGACACCGAGATTCCGCTCCAGAGAAGCAGTTTTCTGTCAGAGCTGTTTCACAGCTGGAAGGGCTGCTTCATGAGATGGTAGTTCCTGCCATGAGAAGTGTCAGGCATCAGATGAATGGCTGTTTATTTGGTATGCTGTAGAAGGGCTTCCTGTATCAAGTGTGAAGTTGGACCTCTGAGGTTTCTTCCCGTTTGGAGGTTTTCTAGTGTACTGTGCTCAGGACCTTCAGGAGAAATTTCTTGGATGTTTTTTTCTCCTAGGAGAGTCACTTGTTAATTCCTAGTATACCTTGCCTCCAAGACTCAAAATATCCTAATGCCTAATCATAACTTGGTAGACACTGTAGTCAAGTAAGTACTTGAGCAAGGGTAGCATTATTAACAGTTCTATGATAATATAAAGTTCCAGTGTGTGCTTGGCATGTGGTAGGCACACCGTAAATGTTAACTGTCTTCCTGTCCCTTCCCCTGTTCCTTCTTTCCTTTCTTCCTTTCCCTCCCTTCCTCCTTTCATTGCCCTCATCTATCCAGTTATTTGCTCAACAGACATTCATTAACTACTGTAGTAAAACAAGGCTTCGTAGTAGGTATCAGAGCAGTAGTCATTCCTTCAAGGAGTTCAGTTTCTAATGAAAAAGAAAAAGAGATGATTCCAAAACAATATTAAGATAGCAATATGCTCTGGGTGCTTCTGGAACTCAGAGGTTAGTTATGGAGCAGTGGGAGTGATGGGAGTGACTTTCTCTGCTGGGCAACACCAGGGCAGAAGCTTGAAGGCTAAGTGGGAATTAGCCAAGAAGCAGCATTTGTGTGTTAAAGGGGGATGGGTTGGGTATGAGAGTTTGGTGCATAGGGAAGGGTGTGGGAGAAATGGAAGAGGTGGGTTTAGATCCTAGGCTGGGGCGAGCTCACAGAGGCCTTGCAAAATACATTGTGGAGCCAGCCACAGACGGGAGGGGCCAGGGCTGAGGAGGTCTGGAGTGCAAGAGGCATCTTGTGTTGGAGCCTTATGATTTCCTATGTTCCCCATACCATGTTGGCACCTAAACCTAAAACAGCATTGCAGATTGATTTCTGGATTACCCTCTGCCCCCTGTACACTTGTGAGGAGTGACTGGGATTTAAATGAATTCTACAATGCTGCCCCTGCCATGAACTCTGGCATCAGTTCAGGAGATCCTTAAGACAACAGAGCCATGCATGTTCCATTTTGTGATTTGTGCAAGTGAGTGGCCCTGAAAAAGGGGCCCAGACACACATCTCTGAGCATGCCTGTTTCCCCACCCCAGCCCAGGCCACGCTAATCCTGGCTGAGCCCAAAGCCCACTCTGGCTTTCCAAGTTTCCTTTGCAGCTTGGTCTGGAGGAGGGACAAGTTCTGCTAGGATTCTGCTGCTGTTAGGGTGGAACAACTTCTAGCCATCTGGCTGGAAAACACTTACAGAGCTGGGGCCCCCAGGGGAAGGCTCTTTGGGCTTGGGGGTGACCCACTTGATGCCACTGTGGGACCGCCGGGTTGTAGGGATGTTGTGTGGAGGCTCCAGGAAGAATGGGTGGTCCCCTCAGGCCTGCAGGCTCTCCTGTGCTGAGGCGCGTCCTGCTGGTCTGCTCTCCAGTCCTGACCCAGGCCTTGGGAGGATACACCCAAGACGGTGTAGCTGATACACCATCTCTTCCATTCTAGTTGTACTACTAACAGACTCTGAGCTCGGTCTGCAGGAGCCCATGGTGCCTGGCAAGCTGGGAACCCAGGCAGAAAAGGACCGGAGGCTGAAGAAGAAGTAAGAACCACAGGCTAGGCTCTGCCAAGGTGGGGTCCAGCCCTTCACTCACTGTCGTCCCCCAGGACTGCCATGGGGCTGAGCTCAGGCAGTCAGAGCCCAGCAAGGCCCTTTCTGAACTGAGTTGGCCTGGTCTAACTGGGGGCTGGGAGACTGTTCTTAGGATGACCTGAGCAAGGAGACAAGGGCGCTTTGAGAGAAGGAGACAAGTGTGGTATGACCCAGCACCTGGGATCTCTGACAGAGCAGACGAAAATTTCTGTGCAAACAAACTGAAAGCCCTCACCTCTGGGAATGGAGAGGTGTTGCTCTCCATGGCTTCGTGTTACACTGTTTCAGGCATAGAGCAACGGTGGCAGTCCTGTGATGAGGAGCTGGGGTAGTGGGAGTCCACATCTTGGCAGAGCCCATGGTCCCTGAGAGTAAGCATGGTTGACAAAGAAAAAAGGACTAGTGAATCTGTTGTTGTTCTTCCTGAAAGACACCAGCTGCTTGAAGATGCCCGGAGAAAAGGAATGCCCTTTGCCCAGTGGGACGGCCCTACTGTGGTCTCCTGGCTAGAGGTAAACCTGCGAAAAGGGAGTCCAAGTCTACTCGGGTCTGGTGGGAAGGATGCGTGAGAAAGAACAAGGACTCCTTAGGCTCAGGGGTGGTATTTCTAAAATTTTCCCAGCATGTTTCTCCCCTGCGAAGTGCACAGTGCCATGTCTAGCCAACACCCCCTTTCCCCAAACATACACACCTGTTACTCTGGAGGACATAATGGATGTTATATTCTGATGTCTCTCAGGTGGCTAAGTCTGGGAATTAATCATCACTGAGCCATAAGACTTTCACAGGTGGTTTCACTTTTCCTAGAGCTATCCCCAGGAGCTGATCACCCATGCTGTGTTGGTAAAATCCCTTCACCTTCCCAGGCCTCAGAGTTTCCTGTTAAATGAGAAAAAGCATTTGGTGATGATCATTTCCACATGTCTAAATTCCTCTGCTCTGCATTTGCTATTCTGGGACCATGGATGAGGCCTGACCATTGCCTCTCAGTATTGAGTGAAGCCCAGATCTTGGGGAAGGGGCTGAATTTACCCTCTGTGCCTCGTATCTGCAGCTCTGGGTGGGGATGCCTGCTTGGTATGTGGCAGCCTGCCGGGCCAACGTCAAGAGTGGCGCCATCATGTCAGCCCTATCGGACACAGAGATCCAGCGAGAAATTGGCATCAGCAATGCCCTGCACCGGCTCAAGCTCCGGCTGGCCATCCAGGAGATGGTGTCGCTGACCAGCCCCTCTGCCCCGCCCACCTCCAGGACTGTGAGTGGCCTCTCCCTCACCTAGAATATTTTCAGAAGCCCCAGAATAGTGTCTGCAAAGTTTCCCCTGGGTCATTGGGAAGAGGGTAGCATTGAGTCCTGCCCCTTCCTGTCCCCACAGAGGGTCCCGCCTGGCCTCCAGGAGGTGGTAGCACTGATTCAGCAGGGTCTCAGCAGGTGTAATTCCCTGCCTCCCACATGCCGCCCATGAGCTCCATCTCCCCAGTTCTTCCTCTGCCAGGAATTCTAGATCTTTGGGCAGAGTTTGCAAACAGGGCCTTTGTGGGAAGCAGAGGAAATAGGGCATTTGTAAATTCTGGCCCTCCAACCTCTCCAGAAGAATGTAAACCTGTCCATAGAGGCCCAGAGGAAATATTTCACTGTAGTCCATCTCTGTGATTGGGTTAGTCCTTATACCAGATTCACACCATTTATTCATATTCATTCAGAAAACATTTGCTGAGTACTTCTGTGTGCCAGACACCATGCTAAGCAGTGCAGACACGGTGATAAAAGAGTTGCTCAGAGCTAGACTGCAGAATTCTGGGCTGGGCCTGTGATAGGACTTGGGGAAGGCAGCTCTGTCCTTGTCCTGGAGGCTCTCAGCCTGATAGGGAGGCTAGGCACCCCCACACAGGACCAGCTAGGTTTCTTCTCTGCCTGCAGTCTTCTGGGAATGTCTGGGTCACCCACGAAGAGATGGAAACTCTGGCAACGTCCACTAAAACAGTGAGTC
This sequence comes from Bubalus kerabau, assembly GCF_029407905.1. Lineage (NCBI taxonomy): Eukaryota > Metazoa > Chordata > Mammalia > Artiodactyla > Bovidae > Bubalus > Bubalus kerabau. The sequence goes on from NC_073628.1 coordinate 54,699,622, forward strand.
AGGCCCTGGGTCCTGGGTCTGGGGTTAGGACTGATGACTTGCATGAGGATGAGGGGAAGGTTATAGGAAGGCAAAGGGGGTTGCAGCTGATACAGTATAAGCTTGGGATCCCTGCTGTTTGATGGAGCTCTGCTCTCAGAGTGGTGGGTTGGTGGGAGAGAAGTGAGAATGGAAACAGTTCATGGGGGTGGGTGTGCATCCCAGGGGGCTCACAGGCTCACCCTAGGCTCCTAATGTACTGCAGAGAAGAGGAGGGCTTGGGAACATCTTGCCCAGCTACAGACATGAAGCCAGTCTTTGCCCTTGCACTGGATCCTTGGGGAAGGAACAGGGAGGGTGATGAGGACCTGGGAGCTTGGCTAGCTCTGATTCTGCCACACACACATTTGATCCCCGTTCACTGCAAACACAGGCATGTGCACCAGCCTTCTGTGCTGAAACCATCCCAGCAAGCTTCCCCTAGTCACCCATCCCGCTGCTGGGGTGTCTACTCTTTCCTCCTGATGGGGCCTTGGGTGGAGGCTGCCAGGTTTCTTGATTTTGCCTCTTTCCCCCTGACATGCTGCACTTGTTCCCAGGACAGTGAGGAGGGCAGCTGGGCTCAGGTAAGATCCTGTCCCCTTGTTCAGAACCAACTCGCAGCAGTTTGGGGTGGTGTTCTCCCAGCAGGTTTGCTCCTGGAGGACTCTGAGCCCTGGTCTTTTAGGTCCCTCTTCACACGAAGAGCCCTGGGCACAGGTTTTCTCCTCTGCTGAAGCCCTGCCTCCTTCCTTCCTCAGTCCCCTTTCATTACCTCTGGTTTTTACCATGGCAGGTGAGGACCCTTGGATGGCTGTGCCCCCAGCATGCCTGCCTCTTCCCCTCAGTTTGACACTCTTCCCAGGAGTATTGAGATCATTTGTATGAATCCTCTTCCTCTTCCTGACCCTCTCGGGGGTACCCCTGGTGAGCTTAGCAAAGGGCTTTCATTCATTCACTTAGCAAGGATTTATTGAGCAGCTACTAGGTATTAGGCCTTGATCTACAGAAGTAAGCAATCTTATCCCTCCTGGGGTTTATATTCTAGTGGAGAGATAGACAGTAAACAAATAAATGGACAGTATGGCCGATAGATATGAGTGCCATGAATTAAAATGAAGCACAGAGCAGCACTGTTTATACTTACTGGGCAACAGCAGCAATAGTAGACTGGACTGATCAGGTACAGTATATTGTCATAGTAAAATACTATTCAGCAGAGGAAATAAATGACTCACACATATAATGTAACATGAAAGCTATAAGTCCCAAAAGATTTTCTATTAAAACTCTCAACCAAGCAAATGTAATTATATTATTTAAAGAAGTACGCATCAGTGACCATAAGAACCAATAAAACATTTTCTCAAGAAGGGGAATGATAGAAAACTCAGGAGAGGTTTTTCCTCTCGAGGGAGCAGGGCACAAGCTGGGGAAGACACAGGGATGGAGGCCACAGTGGATGACATCCAGAGATGTTAACTTCATCTTTATGCTTCACAATGAACATACGCTGCATATATTTTATATGTATGAACTATTTTTTAAAAGATAATGAAGCTAAAATTTTCAGTTCTAAAAAAATCAGATTAGGTAAAGAAAGAGAGTGATGGAGGGTTGCCATTAAAATTCTTTTTAAGGATAGATGGTCAGAGATGTCCCTGCCCACAAGATAGGAGGCAGTGATTAACTGCAGCAGGCCTCTCAGAACCAGACTGGGTAGGGGGTGGTGCACATGCTGTGTTGGGGGTAGGGAGACAGCATACAAAGGACCTAGAGGATTTCTGGAGAGACCACCAAGCCTTAGAGAAGAGCACTGGCTATTCAGGCACAGGTCACGTTACTTGATTTTTTTTTTTACATCTTTAGTCAAACACAATCCCTTATGGACCATATGAAGACAGTTTCCCAAGAAAGACTGGCTTTCTTAGCCACTCTGCAGGTCCTCTATAAAGCAGCCTGACCCTTGGACTCAGCAGGCTTGTGGCTGACTGGAAATCAGGAAGGCAAGTCTGCCTTACAGCACCACAAATGCCTTTCAAGTTGATGGGAAGGAGTTCCTATTATCTGCTGCCTAGATAGATGCTTCTTTTCATTACTGTAGATAATTGATAAGTGAGTAGAAATACATCATTCCAGGATTTAAAACATTCCATTAAAAATCCCCACCTCCCACTTAACAAACCACTATGTTATACTCAGACATTGCTCCCCAGCCTCTCAGTGAAAGTAAGCTGCGATTTTATTGAATTGCCATGGACACTGGAGTAAGATTTCTCTCAACAATACGCTAGCTGCAACCTGCTGACACTGCCTTTGCCCCCATCCTCCTCCATCTTGTTCCTCAGACCCTGGTCTATGGGGATATGAACCACGAGTGGATTGGGAACCAGTGGCTCCCCAGCCTGGGGCTCCCCCAGTACCGCAGCTACTTCATGGAGTGCCTCGTGGACGCTCGCATGCTGGATCACCTCACCAAGAAGGACTTGCGGGTCCACCTGAAGATGGTGGACAGCTCCCACCGGTGAGCCAGGCTGGAGCCCACGGCCGCCTCCCAGCACAGGTCTCCCCCAGTTCTGGGGGTCTGTCTCCAGGAATAGAGGTGCTTTTTCTTTACCAGTTTGGGATAGTGACGGATCTCCATTTAGGGAAAGTCAAATCTTTGTCTCCACTGCAATTTGAGGGTTTAGTCCTGAAAGGTTGTTGCTGAATGAAAAGACGCCGGGATTCTTGGCCTCCAGAGAAGAATTCAATCCAGGGCCAGAGATGAGGCTTGATCGCTCAGAGCTTTTGTGTAATAAAGTTTTATTAAAGTATAACGGAGATAGAGAAAGCTTCTGACATAGGCATCAGAAGGGGGCAGAAAGAGTACCCCCCTGTTAGTCTTCAGCTGGATGTTATATAGTCAATAGCAGTCTGTTAATGAAAGAAAGGAATGTCTTAAAACTCAGAATGGCACCAGGCCCCTCATCCATAAGATGCATTTTGGGATAATCTTGGCACCAGATGATTCATCCCGGGCCATAAAACGATTGACTTGAATCTTGTAGAAGGGCAGATTGCCATACAAATAGTTTCGTTTACATAGATTAGGGGAACAATGTCTGAGTATAACATACTGGTTTGTCAAGTCTGTTCTGAGCCATTAGGTGGAACCAACTTGAAGACAGAATCTGGGGTAAATGCATAGTACATTAACATAGTTTAAGACAAACATTTCCTTAAGAAAAATGCATTGGTTAACTCAAGGTTTGAGAATAGTTAACTTCAGGTGAAACCAGGTGTCATGATGGCAACAGTATTTTAAGAGAAACCTCCTTTTAAATTTGTATGGAGAAGGTGATGGCACCCCACTCCAGTACTTTTGCCTGGAAAATCCCATGGATGGAGGAGCCTGGTGGGCTGCAGTCCATGGGGTCTTGAAGAGTCGGACATGACTGAGCGACTTCACTTTCACTTCCCACTTTCATGTACTGGAGAAGGAAATGGCAACCCACTCCAGTGTTCTTGCCTGGAGAAGCCCAGGGACGGGGAAGCCTGGTGGGCTGCCGTCTATGGGGTCGCACAGAGTCGGACACGACTGAAGCAACTTATCAGCAGCAGAGAAGGAAAAAAATCACTAGTTTGTTTCCTCCTGCCGCTTAAGAGAGAGAAAAATGTCTGACACTGGCAACCTATTTCCTCCATTTGGAGACCCCTGGCCTTCCTGCCTGTTACCCTCTCAATCCTCTCACCTCCAACTCTTAAGACACAGTCATTTCTTTTTAGCTTCACTTGGAAAAATGTCCTCATAGATATGAATTTTATTTCTTGTCACGGGGCTTGCTGAATTCCCTACATGTATCCGGAGAAGACTCATACTGAACCCAGCATCTATTTTAGGTGCCTGATTCCTTACAAGATCAGAGGAAAGTTCTATCTGGATTCTTGTTCTGCTAACATCCTAGATCTGAGCCTCTCAGCTTTAAACATACATCCTTTTTGTACAGAAAGTCATCCAGTGTTCTTCTCTTTATTGACAGATCTTCTGTGCAAAAGTGTCTGCAGTGGAGGTCACCAACTGGTAGCCTGAGGGCAGAATTTGGCTCACTAATGTATTTTGTTTGGCCTACATTGTATTTTTAAAATTATGACTTTAGTTGCCAACATTTAAACACTAGGAAATATTACACAGAATTCTGGATGTCTGGCTTCTCTTGAAAAACAGGATCATGGAAACAACCAGCTGGAGCTAGGGAGGCAGCCCTCCTAAAACATAGGTATTCCCCAGGTCCTCCTACCCCCTCCAGCCTGCTTCACTCATTTGAAATATATGCTTGACCCCAGCTGGCATTTGGGTGGGAGAGTAAAGTGGGTGGTAATAGTTCCAGGAGTTTATAGGTTTTAGGAAGTCCTTTTTAACATTCAGCTTCACATCATACCAACTATCTGAGCCAGCTCTTTTGCCTTGAGTGGTTAATGTGTCAAAGGTTACAACTGAGAGTGTGGCTTTTCAAGGTTCTATTTGGAATCTGCAGGTGTCCCTTGGTCTCTCCAACTCAAAGAACAAATTATATTTGGAAGAGATTAGTTAGCCTCTATATTTTTATGGGTGAGGAAACTGAGGGATAGGAAGGAGCAGCAGCCCAAGGTCACTCAGGGATAATATCAGAATGCAAGTTTCCTGACGCAAACCCGGTTCTCTTACCACCATGCCGGAGAACCTCCTGTGCCGGAACCCTTAGCTGTGTCTGCCCTCCCCCCTCACCGCTAGGGCTGAAAGGCACTCTTTTGTCTCTGTCAGTCTGGGAGGCTGCCAGACCTAGCTGCACCTGTCCTCGCTGAGTGATTGATGGGGCTGGGGAGAGAAGGGCCACTGCCCACCAAGCTGAGATGTGCCTCGGCTGCTTCAGGATCTGGTAGCCCAGCCCTGCCCAGCGATATGGAAGTCTTCCTCTGACCCTTTGCCCAGGTCCCAGAAGAGAGACTCAGCCTATACACATCTGCAGCCCCAAATCGTCAGTACTTCAGAGTTAATGAAGCATTTCTACATTCCTTATTACCTCAGTTATGTCTATAACTGCTTTCATTCCACTCAGTATTTCATAAGCATATTCTCATCTTTAAAAAATGTTTTTTAGGTTATAATTTTTTAACGATGAGGAGGGGATATTTAAAAACATCTTTCACAGATGGAGAAAACAAGTCCAATAGAGACTGAGTGTCACCAAGTCTCAAGTCAAGTGGCTGCAGAATGGGGCCAACATTCTTTCTTGACACCTCACTGAGAGCTCTTTTCCTTAGACCATAGTATTCTATTGAGCAGGTTTCCATGAGCATCTCCGGTTTTGATATGAGAACACACACACACAATAATCAGCAATGTCCTCCTAAGAGTGGCACCATTACCGAGTGCCTCTTGTATTTCAGGGGCTGGACTAAACCCTGTCATACAGGATCACCTTTAATGCTCACGGTGATTCTGCAGGAGAGGCACTACCCCCGTTTCACATATGCCGAGTGCCACTCAGCTGGAGAGTGGCACAGCTGGCATTCAGACCCAGACTGATCTGACGTTAAGGGCTTTATATTTCTGCTATGCCATACAACAGCTTTTTGAAAGTCATAGGAACTGAACTGAAATTACAGTAGGATTGCAGTTAGAGGTATTTCCAGTTAGGAGGTCTGTGTGCATCTGCCCTCCTTCCAGGGACCAAAAGGCTTAAAGGTCTTGAGCCAGAAAACAGTTCCTAGAAATGGTGTCTCTGAGCTATAAGGGATTCTTTTCTAGGCAGATGGGCTACCTGGGTAGAACTGAGGTAAGAAAAGTAGGGAGCAATCCAGCATAATTTAATCTCACAAAGCAATGACCTCAATGATAGGCAAAAGCAGCTGGAGTTGGGAGAGACCTTCTATTCTATTCCTCCACTTTATAGATGATAAAATCCAGAGAGGCTGAATGGCACAGTAGTGTTCAAGTTCAAAGAACACTACAAGGAAAGCTGCTCAAGGTGGAATGAGCTGCATTGAGAGGTAGTGAGTTCCCTGTCACCAGAAGTGTTCAGGCACAGGTGTTCATAATACTCAGAAGGTTGTTAAAGAGGTGACTCTTGCATTAGGTCAGAACTTGGACTGATAGCCTGTGGGGTCCCTTCTACAGTCCTTGGGTTTTGGCCTGGCTTAGTCATTTTTTACTGAGTACATACTATGTACCTGGTACAGTTTAAAGTACTTTAATAGTTTATGTGAGTTATTTCATGTAATCCATTTAGGATTTATGATGTTTACATTTATGGACTGTGTCAAGCACCATTCTAGGGATTTAAGATACATCAGTGAACAAAACAAAGCTTCCAGTTACATTGTAACTGGGAGACATAGCAAGGAATTATAAATATGCAGAATGTTAATAGATAAAAGGTGGTAGGAAAAAAATTAGACCAGATTAAGGTGGATTGGGAGTATGGGCTGGGGGTGATGCTGGTGATGTTGCAGTTTTAAATCAGGTGGACAAGGTAACTACTCAACTTGAGCAAAGTTTGAGCAAAAACTTAAAGGAGACAGGAGGGTGAGCCATGTAGCAGTCTAAGGGGGAGGGATGTCACAGTCGGAAGGAGCAGCCACTGCAAAGGCCCCAAGGCACAGAGGCCAAGCATGCTCGCAGTGTCTGAGGAACAGCGGGGCTGTCAGTATAGGGGCAGGTCATACCATAGGCCATTTTAGGGACTCAATGCAATGGGCACACAAAAGAGTATCTGTAGGGGTCTTTGTCATTTCAGACCCTGGAGAGGGAAGGACATGTTGCTATCATTCAAAGAAGTTTCCTTCATCAGTCAAGCCCACACCCTGGCTTAGAGGGAAGATGGGTAGGATAGGCAGCGAGAGGGAAGTAACCCTTGAATGGATCATGTCTAAGCCCTGGGGAATGTGAAGAAGGAGCAGGCCGGGATGCTCTTTGTGCTGGAGGATGTAGGTCTTGATGTGCTGTGACTGGTGCTGGATATGGGGCAGATGAGGTTGAAATGCAACCCCACTGAGGCTCTGGCTCAGGGGGGCTGTGTGCCTGCAGAACCAGTCTTCAGTATGGCATCATGTGCCTGAAGAGGCTGAATTATGACCGGAAGGAGCTGGAGAAGCGGCGGGAGGAGAGCCAGCATGAGATCAAGGGTAAGCCTATCAGGCTCAATGGAGCCTCCTCTGAGGGTTGTGTAAGCAGCCTGGGGGTACGAGGGCCTGCCGCATGAACCTGCCTCCGGCTGAGGGAAGACAGGACAGGCGTCCCGTGCCACAGCAGAGATCCAAATCTGAGAGGGAAGGCAGAGCCTGCAGGGAGACACAGGCTCCACCCAGAGGATGCTGCCACCTGTTGGAGAAGAAGCAGCCCCCACCCCACACACAAGACAGGGCCACCAAGCAGACAAATGCAAGGGTGTGAGACAGTGCTCAGAGAACTTGGTGCTGTGGATGGGGTTTGACCAGAAAGAAAGGCAAGTCTTAGGAGAGACCTTGAACATAGAAAGACTAAGAAAAGGGCCATTCCTGCCTAGGGACAGGGGATGCCTGATACAGGGGCTCTGGGGAGAAAGCCTATTGGCCTGAACCTGCAGGCTGGCAAGAATGAAGTAGTATGGGCTGGTTCTCCAAGAGCTCAGGTCCCAGGGAGGACAGAAAGAAGATGTGGAAAGTTAAGGGGGGTGGGAGTGGGTAGGAGCCAAGACAAACAGGGTAGACTGGAGCTCTGGGTCCAGGGACCTCCATTTCTGTCCCTGGAGAGGCCTTGGCCACACCTCTCTCTGCTGTTTTTCTGCCCCCACCCTCCAGATGTGCTGGTCTGGACCAATGACCAGGTAGTTCATTGGGTCCAGTCTATTGGGCTCCGAGACTACGCAGGAAACCTCCATGAGAGTGGTGTGCATGGCGCTTTGCTGGCCCTGGATGAGAACTTTGACCACAACACACTGGCCCTGGTTCTCCAGATACCCACACAAAATACCCAGGTGGGCATACTTGTCATCAGTCTCAATCTCGGTCTCCCTTTCCTCTTGCTTTCTCTCCCTCTGATATGCAGAGGTTTATGGATTGGCGGGAGGCCTGTCCTAGAGGGGATCACAAATGTCCTCAAACCTCCAAGTGGTCCTTGTGCATAACCAAGTTCCCTAGGAAACAAGTGTTCCTCACAAACAGAACACGCTCAGCACAGGCCTGGTGCCCCTGCAGTGGGCACCTCCATCTCCTCCCAGCCACATCACTGCAGTTGAGACTTTTCCTCAACTTGCTTTTCTGACCTGAGTATTCATTGAGAAAAATGAATAGACCTAGCCCTAGGGCCCAAAAGGACTAGAGAACCTGTATCTCCTTTGTTTTCCATCCTAGGGATCTGCTCCTGGGTCCCTAGGTTTAAGAAAGCTAAATATACCAAATAACACAGCCCAGAGATGCTCCATGCCAAGGCTTTGTCTCCCTGTCAACAGCTCAAAAGATTAGACATCTCCTTCCATTACATTTCATATTTATTATGGAGCTATCATCTAAGAATATAACTAAATTCTCTTGAACTTATTTATGTTTGACCTTTTTAACTTCCTGTGGATAATGGACTCTAGAATTACTACCTGTTGTGTAAAATACTTCCTGATTTTATTTCTCCTAAATGTAATTCACATTGGGCTCCCCCTGGGGAGGACAACTGCCTCATCCTAATTGTCTGTGATTTGGTACAGATGTTTGTTTTTGACTAGTTCTACTTTCTGTCATTTCATAAACCCTGATTGTGCTACCTCTGGGTCTGAGGCTTTGTCTTTCCAGACAGAGTGGTCTTAATTCTTTTAGCCTTTCTCATATAGAGTTGTTTCCATGCCCTGATCATTTTAGCTACCCTTGTCTGGACTGTTTGCAGCTGTCATATATCTTCTGAAATTCAACCACCAGAGCTGCACAAGCTATTCTGGGAACAGACAAGTTTTTGCTTGTGCAAGGTAGTATTGAATTGTCTCGTAATTTTGGTGGTGTATTGGCTTTTAGGGCTGATGGCAGCACACAAGCCCAGGGTGTCCTGTAGTCTCTTTACAGTGACCCATCCCCACCAGTCAGAATGGATCGCAGAGTCCCCTTATTCTCTAGGAAGAGCTGAGATTTCCCCACAAAATGCAGTATCTCTATGATTGTCCACCTCCAGCCTCATTGGTCGCCTTCTTGCCCACTTACACAGCTTCATAATCATTTTTCACTACCCAGGGGAAGTGTCATCTGGATACTTGAAAAGTAACTGTGCGTCTCTTTTTTGATCATTTATAAAAATATTACCCATTACCAACAAAGACCGTCCTCACAGAATTCCATGGTTAGTATTTTCTACTCAGAAATGGGCTTGTTTTGTCTTGTTTCCTGTCTGTACATACATCCAGTTTTTGTGGATAGCAGTACATCTGTAAACAGTAGCAGGGCTACCCCTCTGTTGCTCTCTAACCATTCTTGTTTTTCTGACCCATTCATTTAGCTTAGCTATTAAGGGAAGTAGGATCTGATCCAATATGGAATCCTTCATTAAAAATGGTTAAAAATATCTGGTGGCAATTTTGAAAACTTCCTTGTTTCTGGCATTTCTCAAATCTAGTGAGTTAAAGTACTAGGAGGCCTACAGAAGGCCTTTATGCCCCACACAGCCTAAGGGGTACCCATATCCATGACTGAGCAGTCTCCTAAGTTAAAATTTTTATTTGAAGCCTCATAAAATACATTTATATAATCTAAATAAATCTTTATTATACATGTTCTCCATGCATATTTACCCCTTCAGAGAGGTAGTATGCCATGATATTCCCTTATAGACAAACTGTTGGTTTTTGCCCCCAGTAAGTGAAGCCTGTCCATCCATGTGTTCTATAGTTGTTGTTGTTTTTTTTTTTTTAATTATAGTTTTCTAATTAGCTCCATATGAAAAAATCCTAAGGTTTACAGTTTGACTTGTAGGCAGACACCAAGGTCAGGCCTAAAGGAACAGTATCAAAGGCCAATGGGTTAAATGAACTGAGAACCCCATCTCCACCGTTGTACTCCGTACAAAACAGGTGAAAGATGGTATTAGAAGTCATTAACCATAGCCCCTCCCTACTCTACCTGTCTCACCTTGTGCACTCTAGGCACGCCAAGTGTTGGAGAGAGAGTTCAACAACCTGTTGGCTTTGGGCACAGACCGGAAGCTGGATGATGTGAGTACCTAGCTGTTAACTGGGGACCTTGAAGATTTGGTGGTCACTGCTGGTTCATTGAAGTTCATGAGTTCTTCTTTCCTTGGGTTGATGATTGGTGGAGTAACCTAAAAGAGGAGAGCCATAGAGGATGGGGATGATGTCAGGGGATTGAGGAGGCAGAAACAGGCCTAGCAATAGGCCTAGAGAAGTCTCTATGAAGCTCCTTCCTTGAACCTCTAGCATTTTCGAACTCTGTGCCCCAAACCTCCTAACTACAGAAACTCAGAGGTTTCCCCCAAAGGCAATCTCTTTGGGATCATACCTCTTACTGTATCTCTTGTTGCTGCTGCTGCTGCTAAGTCGCTTCAGTCGTGTCTGACTCTGTGCGACCTCATAGATGGCAGCCCACCAGGCTCCTCCGTTCCTGGGAGTCTCCAGGCAAGAACACTGGAGTGGGTTGCCATTTCCTTCTCCAATGCAGGAAAGTGAAAAGTGAAAGTGAAATCACTCAGTCGTGTCCGACTCTTAGCGACCCCATGGACTGCAGCCCACCAGGCTCCTCCATCCATGGGATTTTCCAGGCAAGAGTACTGGAGTGGGTGCCATTGCCTTCTCCGGCTGTATCTCTTAGACCTCCTCTTTTCAGTGTTGTCAGCAAAGCACATCTCCAGCCTGTTCAAAAGTTTCCAACCCGCCCAGCAGTGTGATTGTTTGGAGGTGGAAGTTACGCTGAGGTCATTCAGTGACAGATTTGCTCACATGTTCCTCAGTTCAGTGTGAGGTAAACACGTGGCTCAGGCTGCTATCATCCCAGCTTCCCCTCTAGTTTTACTCATGTGCCCTGGTCACTGAAGAAACAGTCCCTTCCAACTAGATTTTGTCTGGCCTTCTTCTCAAGTTTAGGCTGGACTGTTTCTGGGAAGACTCCTAAGTTCTGGCCATAATACTTCTGTAAGAGATGCCTACTAACACATGGGTTTCCTGAGGACACAGTCCCCTCAGTGCCTGCCTTCTCTCCCCTTCCACCTTCCTACTCACTTTCCTATCATCAGCCTTGCCTGCCCTCCCTGTCAGGTCCACCTTAGCTGCCTTGGTTCCAAACGAGTTAAAAAAGAGCCCAGACTATTTATTTTTAGTTTCTCCATCTTGATTCAGATCTGCTGATCCCCATTTTCTGTGCAGCTTCCCCTTTGTTTGCACCCCCACCCCATCAGTGCCTCTCTTTAGACTTCTGCGCCTCCTTATGGGACACCATTAGTGTTACCTACTTATCAGTTAATCTTTTCTTGGTTGGGTTTAACAGGAATAAAACCTGTTTGTGGAATGACTACTCTGCCTTGGTAGATAGGACACACTCAGAAACACAGAATTTGTAAAGGGGTGTTTTCTTCACAGAGGTACCTTGAAATTTGGAGTATGTTATTTACCATACACACACACACACACACACACACACGTGTGTGTGTGTGTGTGGGTGTGTGGGTGTGTGTGTGTGTGTATTTCAGTCAAGGAGATAAACTGCCAAACCGCACTAGGTGTCCCCGTTCTGAGATCTGAATCTTCCCAATGCCCCTATAAGGAGGACCTTCCTTTATTTCCCATACACTAGGATCTAAGCTTTCTTTGATATAGCTTTCTCATAAATCTTTGAATGGTGCTTTCTAATTTAGAAAGCTCTTTACTCCTTCAGTCCTGACAAAAATAGTCTTTGAATGCCTATTCTGGGCCAGGCATGGGGCAAGGCATGGTAGTGAAGTGATGGCAGACATCTTATTTTATGCTAGTAATAATCACATGAGACAGGCTATTATCCCATCTTACAGATGAAATTGAAGATCAAAGAGGTAACTTGCTGTCACAGGTAACTTATCTACAGTCATAGGCTGGTATGTGGCAGAGCAAGACTGGAGCAAAAGTGTATCTGATTCCTGTATTCTTTTTCCTACATTCCATTGCCTCCTAAAAGTGGAGATACCAGGCTTCAGACATTGAGGTGGAGTTATTGAGTAGGTGATATTATCTTGGCAATGTAGTGGTCTTTCTGGGATGCAGTTGGGTATAGGGCTGGAGAGAACTGATTTTTTAAAAGGAAGCTTAAAGTAGAAGGCCAGGTCCCATGAATAATATGAGATTTGGGGCTATGGGGCAGTAGCAGGGGGGAGGTTGGAGATCCAAGAGCCTGCGTCCTGTCCAGCCATCTAGCACATCATAAGCAACCTTGGGTTGTCTCTTGGAACTATGTTCTCTGACAGTTCTGGTTCTCGGTCTCCCTTCTCAAGCTTTAAGGCCCTGGAGGGCTAGATCCAGTTCTCCTGTACAGGGATAGCAGGACTCAAGGGAAATGAGGAGATGCTGAACAGAAAGAACACCTGACTTAGAGGACAGGGGAGGAAAACAGAAAGAAGACCTTAGTGTTGTCTGAAGGTGGAAATGGAGAGAAAGCATGCAGAAAAGAAGGGTCTTGGGACTAGGATAAGGGTAGGGTCATGGGGAAGACAGAACTGATGAGGAAAGTTCCTCATAAACTCAGGGATGGGATGTGTGCATAGGGGGCCAGCTGCCATTTAACAATTATTTATTGAGTACCTACAGTGTTCCCAGGCACTACTCAGAGGCTGGGGAATATATTGGTTGAAACAAAAAGAACAAAATCTCTTGCCCCATGAAGATTAGAATTTGAAAGTGGAGGTGGGGGAGAGAAGGAAGACGAGAAGAGAAATAAATTGATGACATAATCTCATCAGTACATTTTAAAATGCTGTGACAGAGATACATGGTGCTAAGTACTGATGGGAACATTTGCCCTACTTGGGGCAGGAGCAGCAAACCCTAATGGGGCTGGGAGAGGTTGTTGAGGTGAGAATTGGTGGGTTGGTGTCTCTCAGTCCCGCTGGTAGCCCTCTACCTGCGACAGTTCTGCCAACACAAGGGTTGAGGGGTTTTAGGCATGGCCGCCGAGGAGGGTGGATGTGGGCTCTTAAGGGTGGGTTGGGAGGCTTGTGCAGAGGGACATCCTGTAGGGTTATGGCTCTGGGTGCCCTTTAGCAGAGATAGTTATTTTGGAGGCTTGGCTGGCAATACAGCGGGCAGATAGCAGGGGGCTGTCCACTGCCTTCTTTGGCGGAGCCTATTCAGATTGGCCATCTGCCTGACCTTGTCACTGCTCTCCCCAGAGCCAGCAGATAGGCAGCCTGTACATTTATAGATAATGAAACTGAAGCTCAGAGAGATCACCTTTGAGGGTCACACAGCTAGTAAAATGGAAGCCAGGTCTCCTGGCTCCGGACCCAGCACTCCTCCAGGACACTGGGCCTGCAGCCATATTGAGTCTCCAGAAGGACAGGAAGGAGCTCATGGAGGCTGGCTGGTGACCACTTCCCATGCATGAGGCTGAGAGGAGGGATATTTTAAAGGTCATTGGGCATCCCAAGCCCACTTTGAGATGATTGAGGCGACAGGGAAACTGAGTTAAACGGCAGGACGTCAGATTCGAACAGAGGGGACCACACCTCGCCTAGACACAGGGGACTTCAGAGTCGCAAGGGCTCTCTGGAGCCATCCGCTTCGTCCAGTCATTTTCCACAGGGAAAGGCTGAGGGCCGGAAACGGGACGTGACCTTGCTCCGTTGTTTCTGAAGGGAAAGGTGCCCCTAGAACAGGCACTACCTGCCCTCCCAGGCAGGGACGAAGGGCGGCCGTAGCGCCCTAGCCCCGGGCCTCTGCGCGCCCCCCGGTGCAGGGGGAAGACAAGGCGCTACGCCGCGCGCCCTCCTGGAGGAAACGCTTCCGCCCGCGGGACCCCCACGGCCGCGCCTCGCTCAGCGCCGCGGCCGACACGCTCCCGGCAACCTTCCGCGCGTCCACCGTGGGGCCCGTGCCGCCTCCAGCATCCCCGCGGAAGAAGATCACGCCTGAAGGTGAGCGGCAGGCGGGGCGGGGCGCGCCGCTCAGGGCTGGCTCTGCTAACGCGGCCGCGGGCGGGAGGGCCCCACCTGAGACCTTCGCGCTCACTAACCCATCGCTCTGTGTTCCCCGGCGGCTGTCGACTCCTAGCCCGGACGGCAGGGGCGCGGAGACTGGAGACCCCAGCAGTGCGGACCTACTCCTGCTGAGCCCGCCTCCCGCCCCGGGTCCTTTGCGGCTGTGCCCGCGGCTCAGGGTGAGGGGGCTGGGCCCGGGGCGCAGGCGCTCCGCGCCTGCCGTCCGCCGGCTCGAGGCCTCCCCGCGCCCATGGCTGGTGGGCTGGCCCTGCTGCTCCAGCGCTGCTCGCGCCCACTGTTCAGCTTGCCTTTACTGCTTTCTCAGGCTTTGGGCTTTTCGAGCTTGCAAGCACGCCGCAGATACCTTGCAACCCGTCTCCCAGGGGGTCACTCCCAACTCACTGCGCAAATGCCTTTCTCTCTCTCTCTCAGCTCGCTCCCACTATCTCTACGGACACATGCTCTCCGCCTTCCGGGACTAGCCACAGCCCCGCAAGGCCAGCTTCCTCCTGCTTGGTTTCACAGGCTCGGATAGCCCTTACGGTCCTGCTGGTTCCCCTTACTCCCAGGGCTCCTAGTCTCCTCTCTCAGAATATACTTGTCTACCCCTCAGCATCCCGCTACCCCAAGTCCACTGTGTGTCCCTTGTAAGGCTCTCTGGGATCTGTCTGGGTCTCCTGGTGGTGTGAGGCAGCCAGGTCGTCCATGCTTGTGGGTCTGCGGCAGGGAGAGGAAGGCAGCCGGAGATACATGGACTCCGCCTTCTGTTTTCTGCATCTAACAGGTCTGGACCGCTCACTCCACCGGAGACCAGGGTGCAGAACCAAGGGCTGGGGTGGCCCTTCCAAAGAAAGGGCGCTTCAGACTTCCTTGCTTGGGTTATTGGGCCTTCTGGTTTCTGTCCGTCTCTTGGTTGCACTAGATGGTCTACGTCTGCTTTTGGCATCCCCCCTCCCGCCATTTTCTCTCCCCCGACTCATCCGCACCTTGTAGCTGCTGCCACACCTTCAGGACCTCTTTGGGGGCTGGGAGATGTAGACGGCCTCATTCTTTCTCAGGATGATGAACCTGGGAAGAAGGGAGGCTCAGGTGGAGATTCTAGGCCCTGGTTTAAGTTGAATCCCAAACGTCAAGCATAAGCGTGGGGAAATTCAGCCCTCCTGCCCAGTGAGAGGTTGCAGGCAGGTCAGCTAGAGGGAGAGCTGATGTCCTGCGGTAGCTCTAAGCCCAAGTAGCAGTGGGAATTACCTCCTGCCCCAGCTGTAGGGTAGAGCTGCTGCTGGTCTGGAAGGAGAAGGATCTTGGCTCTGGGGCAGAACAGAGCTAACCATGCACTGCGAGCTGTGCTCCCAGTATTTCTTCCCTTGCTGTCCTCCTCTGGCCCACTTCTTTGATAACCCCAGCCCTACAAAAATGTACCTAATGAGTGGATTGAGTATATATTAATACACTGACCTTAAAATCTGGTTTGGGAAAAAGGTAATCTGAGGCTTCCTTCCCCTGATCTCCTAGCAAGAAAATAAAGCTTCCCCTTTAGTGAATCATGTCCTAGGTCTAGGAAATCCAGTGTTGTTGAAGACTGTCATTCACCTGCTTGTCCCCAAACGGTCACTCTTTGTTCAAGGTGCTTTTGGTGTTTAGGAGCTGCCTCCAGAAATTCCTGAGACCTGCCCAGTTTCCGTTGGTTTCCCCAACAGCGTGGTTGCGTCTAGGCTTGAAGGATATAGATCCTGGTTTGGTAGGAATGTCATTTCCAATAAATTCTCCTTCATCCACATACTTCTCCTGCCAAGGTGTTTGGAAGTGTTTGGAACCCAAGTTTAGGGTGAGTTGATGGAACCCAGAGCTTCTCCTAGTGAGAAGAGAGGAAACGTACCTGGGGCATGTTACCTGGAGAGGGGCCAGTGCAGTGCCAACCTTCAGGGGGCTGAGCAACTAGTTTGCAAGCTGATTTGGGTCTGAGTAGGGGCTAGGCTAGCAGGTCAGATGAAGGGTCAGAGAATCCCGTCTAGAAGGAGTGATGGAGCCTGGGGCAGTGCCACACTTAACAGCCTTCTGCTGCAGAGTGGTGGGGCTGGGTGGGCTTCCATGTGTCTGGACAAGATATTCACCTGCCCTTCCTGTCTGTCAGGCCACTGGCAATGGAGCTGGAGGAGTTCTTGAGCAGAAAACGAGTCAGATGGAGAGAAAGAGCCCCTGTCTCTGGGTAATGGATGTTAAGATTATGGAGGAGCCCCAGATTCCTGTGATTGATGAACTCACAGTCAGAGACCATAAGGCCATCTGATTCCATCAGGGAACTCTGATGGGCTAGCTAAGTGGGAAATTCAGTCCCATCTTCTCCTCTGCAACTTAACCCTATCTTAATTGGTTATATCATAAGGCAGCAGTTAGCAGGATCCAGTTCTGTTCAGGGTATCCTGGGAGGTATTTCAGTGAGGTTATGCATACAGTGATGGAAGATTCTTGTCTTGGTGTATCTTCTGCCTCACCATCAATATACTTTTTATCTGGAGAGTCACCAGTGACCCATACCCTCCCCCATCCCCCTGTCAGCTTTCTGTGTCTTATCAGGTCCCTTTTCAGCACTGTACTGGCTCAGTGCATCAAGAATGGGCGGATGGGTGTGTATGAGTGTTGAGTGTGGGTGTGTATATACCAATAAATAAACTGGTCTTGAGACAACATACACATGGCTCTAGTCTTTTTTTTTTTAAACTTCAAACTTACCTGATGCATCTAGCTTATTCCACAGTCCTAAGGGCTGTTGTATGCTGGAATGTAAATATCAGAGTTTTTCAAACTTGTAGTTAGTAACTTTCTGTTTACTTATATAACCATGGAATTGATAGGTTAATGTTTGGGTTACTTGTGCCAAGGGAGTATAGGAAAAGGAGTGAGGAGTCCTAACTGCTGGGATTGGTTTATTTCCTTCTCTTCCTCTGTACCCACCTGCTTCACTATCCTCATAGCCTTTCACACTGATGCCAGAGGATAAGTAAATCTATCCTAAACACCCTTCAGTCATATCACTCTGCTGTGCACTTATGTAGCAACTCCGCCGCACCTCTAGATCTGAGATCCAAGTCCTTGGGGCAGGAGAAGAGGCTATCGTGACTTTTTCCTGTACCCTCTCTCCCTGTCACCAGTCTTGAGTCAGCCTAACTCAGAAATGTGTCTATCCAGCCCGGTCACCAGAAGGCAGCACAAATACGTTTCTTGCCTTTGGAGCTGTGAACTTTCCAGACCCACTTCAAGCGTCACCTGGGAGGCACTGCCTGCCTCTCCTTAGCAGAATTAGGTAACCAGCAACCCTTTTTGACCCGGGTGCTCTGTGCGCACCACGATGCTGCCTCATCATTGTCCTCTAGTCTTTCCCACAGGGCTGTGAGGAAGCTCCTTTAAGTGAATCCCGTTGATCTCATGTGTCCCTAGATGAATATACTTGAATGAATAAGTGAGCCAACATTATCTCAGAGGGTTTTTATGAGGATTATTATTGAATCTAAAAATTGAGAACTTTTCTGTGCCAGACACTGTTCTAAGCATGATAAATGTATTAGCTCATTAAATCTTCACAACCCTGTGATATATCATCATCACCATTTTATAGAACAGAAAATTGTAAAGCTGAGACCATGTAACTGGTATGATATAGCTATGTAGAAGTTTGTTAAAAGTTCTGACCCACCACCAGTATACGCTCTTCTTTTGAGTAAGCGTGAGCCCCTACCTTGAGGCTAAGCGCCCCACCCCGCCCAGCTGCCTTTCTCAGACTCTCATCTCTGCCACTCCTAAGGCACTCGGTTCCTCTGCTCTTCATGGAGACTTCTTTCTTTGTTTACTGAAATGGTGCAGTCCCTTGAATCTTCAAGGGGAACCATTCCACCAATGATGGCAGAGTCCGTGGGCACAGATGGCAGGATGAGAGCAAGACAAAGCAACCTTTGATTCCGGGTGGCCAAACAGGCAAGGGAAGTTGCTGGCCTAGTGCCTGCAAGCCTCTAGGGGTCCCCTACTACCCTCTTAATGATGAAAGGTAGACTTGACCAGCTTTGGTGACCATCTGGCTAAAGGAGTGATATCTGAAGGATTTCAGGAAAATTGCTGTTTCCCAACATTGCCATCCACTGAGGTGGGAAATGTAGATGAAACAGGCTTATGTGGAAATGTGAACTTGACATTGGACAGGCTGCATTTGAGATGAGACCCTGACATCATGTTTCTCTCAGCATTTGTGAAAAAGGTGACTCTAGGTTTCTTCCCTTGAACACTTTTCTTTGCTCCTCTTAGGAATGTACCCAGCATAGTGAGAGGCAGAGAATCTGGATTTGGTGGTTGCATGTGGCTGAGGGGTGAGGCACAGCCATAATCACTGTGGCATTTGGGATTCCCATCTGGGTCTAGGTGGTACGCCCTAGCCATGACCCTAGCCCAACCCCTTCAGTTCTTCCTGAGCTTAGCTCACATCCAGATGTCTCAGCCCTAGCCTGGAGCCCAGAAGCCAGGAATTCAGACAAGGCCAGGGGACGTGACGTGTTAGCTCTTAACCATGAAATAGTAAAACTGAACTGAGGGGGCTTCTCTGCTCTCACCCTCCATTGTACCTCCTTTACCTCCCTCTCCAGCTGGTCCAACCACCGGCAGAGTTTTCACTGCCAACTAGGTTACTCTAAGAAGTTAGATACCCAAGGATGTTTATTAAAGTGCAGCAAATAGTACTCTAAGTGTTTCACAGTTCACACCAATTATCTAAACACTCCAAGAAGTTCCTCTCTACACACTGTCAATTCATATATCGACTTCAAATAATTCTTATCTTTATATTCTAGCAGATTCCTTAAAGTTCATTATTAGGCAGCATTTGATTAAGCCTGTTTGATTTATTGCAGGTGCTTCCACTGGAGACCAAATTTAAGCTAATTTCCCTAAAGAACTATCATTCATTACTCATTAATTGGAGTTTTATCTGTAATTCAGTGTGAAAGTTAAGTATTTGTTAATTTAAGAAAGTCTCTATTCTTTGATGACAAATGTTTACCCTGTGAAAATAATAAGTGAGTCTAGGCTCCAGTTTGACAAAACTTTGCCATTCACACATGTCCAGTTCAGTTCAGTTGCTCAGTCGTGTCCAACTCTTTGCGACCCCATGAATTGCAGCACGTCAGGCCTCCCTGTTCATCACCAACTCCCAGAGTTCACCCAAACTCACGTCCATTGAGTCAGTGATGCCATCTCATCCTCTGTCGTCCCCTTCTCCTCCTGCCCCCAATCCCTTCCAGCATCAGAGTCTTTTCCAATGAGTCAACTCTTCGCATGAGGTGGCCAAAGTACTGGAGTTTCAGCTTTAACATCAGTCCTTCCAAAGAACACCCAGGACTGATCTCCTTGCAGTCCAAGGGACTCTCAAGAATCTTCTCCCACACCACAGTTCAAAAGCATCAATTCTTCGGTGCTCAGCTTTCTTCACAGTCCAACTTTCACATCCATACATGACCACTAGAAACACCATAGCCTTGACTAGACAGACCTTTGTTGGCAAAGTAATGTCTCTGCTTTTTAATATACCATCTAGGTTGGTCATAACTTTCCTTCCAAGGAGTAAGCATCTTTTAATTTCATGGCTACAATCACCATCTGCAGTGATTTTACAGTGGAAGTGAGAAATAGATTTAAGGGACTAGATCTGATAGATAGAGTGTCTGATGAACTATGGACAGAGGTTTGTGACATTGTACAGGAGACAGGGATCAAGACCATCCCCATGGAAAAGAAATGCAAAAAAGCAAAATGGCTGTCTGGGGAGGCTTTACAAATAGCTGTGAAAAGGAGAGAAGCGAAAAGCAAAGGAGAAAAGAAAAGATATAAACATCTGAATGCAGAGTTCCAAAGAATAGCAAGGAGAGATAAGAAAGCCTTCCTCAGCAATCAGTGCAAAGAAATAGAGGAAAACAACAGAATGAGAAAGACTAGAGATCTCTTCAAGAAAATTAGAGATACCAAGGGAACATTTCATGCAAAGATGGGCTCGATAAAGGACAGAAATGGTATGGACCTAACAGAAGCAGAAGATATTAAGAAGAGATGGCAAGAATACACAGAAGAACTGTACAAAAAAGATCTTCATGACCCAGATAATCACGATGGTATGATCACTCACCTAGAGCCAGACATCCTGGAATGTGAAGTCAAGTGGGCCTTAGAAAGCATCACTATGAACAAAGCTAGTGGAGGTGATGGAATTCCAGTTGAGCTATTTCAAATCCTGGAAGATGATGCTGTGAAAGGGCTGCACTCAATATGCCAGCAAATTTGGAAAACTCAGCAGTGGCCACAGGACTGGAAAAGGTCAGTTTTCATTCCAATCACAAAGAAAGGCAATGCCAAAGAATGCTCAAAGTAAAGTAATGCTCACATATGTGAAATTCCAGCAAATTGTTTCTTCCAGGTGGGAGGCTTAAGGACTTAAAAGACTGAGAAAGAAATAAGTATACAATGACAATACTTGACAATCAACCCTAATAGCCATTGCTGAGAACTGATCATTTGTAAGATTATGAATATCAACCTCAAATTCCAATTGAAATGATAATTGAGAAAAAATAAACTTATCCAGCAACCCAAGAACCTATCAGTTCCTTAGTAGCGATGAGTGCCTTTCTCTTGGTCAGACCATGACCACTTACTGGGCAACTGAAGGCGGTGGGATTGTATCGCCCTAGGAGCTTGGAAGGTGCGAGGGCCAGAGGAAATGTATCTGATGGGAGAAGATACCCCTTGAATGGGTAGTTTGATATTTGCGGTGGATAATAAGAGAATGAATATTGATTCAATACCCACATGTGTTACCCTCCTCATCTCCAAGGGCAGTGAGCCACGGAGAGCTAAGAGTTGTGGCAGTGACCTAAGTATTCCTCTCCAGTCTTTCCAAGGAGGTAAGACTGTCCAACTGAAGAAAAATGCACAACCTAACAATTGAAAGGTATGTTTTACTTGGGGGAACTTACTGAGGACTACAGCCCAGGGGAGAGCCTCTCAAATAGATCTGAGGAACTGTTCTGCCAGGACATATAGGAGTTTTTGCTAAAAATAAAAATGTAGTCAAATGTCAAAGATTACTGATAATCACAAAAAACAGGCATATCAAATTAATGATTTTAGTGCCTTTCTATATATGGGAATATGCAAGAGTTGGGGCTTATTGACATTACTCTTTACATAAGCATCTTAACAGTCTAGGGCCAGTATCTGAAGCACATAATGCTTTCTGTTATTTTCTCCATCCAGGAAATGGGTGCACCTTGCCACTACAGTGTCTGATGACTTGATGGCAGGCAACATTTTTTGTTTACTGGAATGGCAAACATTCCAGTAAATGGAACAGCAAACGGAACAACACCCCTGTCCACAGCATAAACACAGTGACATAAACCCAAAAAGAAAATCTCACAAATGGGGAAAGATTAGGCCAGTTTATGCTTCCCAGTAGACCCAGCCCTGCCTGGTGGTTTGGGATGAGCGAGCTCTGGGGGAACCCACCCCCCCACTTCTGTGCTCTCACCTGGATTCTGTGAGCCTGCTCTGAGGCTTGCTTCTACTGTTGCTTATGCAGAGTTTCTGGAGAAACCTCCAGGAGCAGTGTGTTGTCTTCCTTCTCCAGGAACAAGTCAGGAAGATAGGTGTGGTAGAGATGGTGCAGCTGGGCCCGGAGCTAGTGCAGAAGGGGCATCGGGGCCTGGGCCTGGCTGATAAAACTGGGTCAAGTCTGTTGTGAAGGGCCCGGAAGAACTGAGGCTGGAATGTACTGCACTCTGAATCCCCTGACTTCTGTAATGATTCTGAAACTTATAATTTGCAATAAATCAGACACAGCCTGAAGCAGTCTGAATTAATAAAGTTTCTAGTCTGAATGGACTAAATTCTAGCTAAATTCTAGTTCCTGATGCTTTATCAGTTAACGTTATGTGATCTCTATCCAAATCCTTCATCTCAATTCTCCACCCACCTTCTTCCCTTCAGGAAGCTAGTCTTTGGAAAATGGCATCCCATATGAAGAGAGTCCTAGCTTCATTTCCTTTGATTGTTCTTTATAAACCCCTTGCCCCCCACCCCCAACGAAATTGGCTTCATCCTCTGAGCTGTAGACAGGGACCAGAATCTCCTGCAGCCTGGAGTATCAGAAGAGTGTGGTGACGGGGCATGCTATTTGGCTTGGAATAAAGGGATAGTGTCTGACCCCAATCACCCTGATTTGATCACCTCCCACTTCCTCACAGGACTCCTAATGTTGCACCAGAGGAGAGGCAGGAATTAGAGAGGGGAAACCCACAGATTCCAGCTCTATACCCCTGTCTGCTGGCTGTGTTCTGAGTGCTAGGAAAATGAGCATTCTCAGTTAATTGAAAGGGAATGAACCTATTGGGATGGAGTGCAGGAGACTGTGAATAGCACCTATGAACTAGAGTGCAACAGAATGCCGAATTAAATTTCCTGCATGTCCCCCAAGGATTTCCGTAAAATCTTGTCTTTGCCCAGCCAATGAACCAGACATGGCTTCCTTTGTAATGGTGAAATAGGGGTTCAGGCACCTCGTGACCACCAGCAGTGTGGTGCCTCGGATGCTTTGGGAGCCCCATCTGCTTCATAAGCCCTGGCCCTGCAACGTGTCTGGACCACCGAGGTGGAAGAGGCTATAGCATCAGTCATCTCCTCCCTCTATATCACAGACACTCTTCTAGCACCCAGTCTTTATTTATTTTTTAAAAAAAGAAATCCAAATAAGTTAGCAAAAAAAAAATATACAAAACAATGGCAAAACCACACAACGCTTAGTTAACAAAATTAATCACCCCAGGAGCCCCTGCCCCCCGCCCCGCACCTATCCCTGGCAACTTCAGCACAGAGACCTTGGTCAGATGGCAGCTTTACAAACAACACACAAAACAAAACAAAACATAAAACTACTGGAAGGTTCCCAGGATTCACTGTAAAAGCTTGGCCCCCCCAGTGACTTGGGAACTGGATTATTCCTCTCCCTCATCTCAATTCAGGGCAGGCCCAGCCCAGCCACTGGCATAGGAAGAGATGAACAGGAGATGTGCATGGTTTGTCCAGGTCAAGACACTGTCTTCGTATCTCAAGCTATCTTTTCAGGGAGTGGATTTGGAGGCTGCATAACGATCAAAGGGCAGCTCCTGAGTTGCCCCCTGACCAGAGGGCTTACACAAGGGGGCACTCTGGTCCCTTGCTTTATCTCCCTGGAAACAGAACTGCCCTCTTGCTCTAAGGAGTCAGCTAAGTGAGAGCATTCTTTCCCTCTCTGGGTGGCAGGTTAACCTTAAGTGGATGAGGAGGGGGTAGTCTGGCATTTGTCAGCCCCAGAGCTGGTTTCCTGGCATCAGGAAAGCCTGGCTTAGAAGAGCCCTGCTGCAGAAGTGGTGGCATCTGTGGCCAGCTTGGGGGGCTCTCATGGATGCCCATCCCGGCAGACAATCTCAGTTTGGTATGGTTTCATCTGGGAAGGCCGCAGCGACATCCTCCACTGTGATGCTGTCCACGATGGAGGTGAGGGAGTGCAGATTGTGGGCGTCTGTAGGGTCCGCTGGGAGCAGATGATCTATAAGGAGAAGGTAAGAAGATGTTACCTGGTTGATGAAAGGATTGTATGACCAGAGTCAGTGGCTGAACTCTTTGGAATAGCACAGTTTTCCAGGACAGATGGGTGAGAAAAGCTTGGGGTTCTATTCCACAGCCCATGCCTTTCCTAATGCTAGGTGCACACATGTGTGTATGTGTGTTTGAACACCAGTGTGTCCTCTGAAATCCCCGATGTAGTTAGAATTTGGAAGCAGCTATTCTGAGGTGGAGCCAGAATAGTGTATCCTGGGAGACTGGAACTGCCCTTTGCTGGCCCAGTTTTGCAGCATTGACTCAGCAATTCCCAGAGCAGGGACACTGTCCTCTCTGTGGAGAAGGTCAGCCACCAGGCACCAGCTGGGCTGTAGCAGGAGGCCTAGACAGCTCCTTAGCAGGTCAAAGCTTCAGAGAGGCACAGGGCCTTCTAGCCCACTATTTGGGGCCCTAGTTTCAAAAACCTCCTAGAGAGGCTGAGGGAAAAGTACTGGAGCAGGGAATAAGGGAAGAGGGAAGAACTGGGCCTAGAGACAAACTGTGATTTGAGTCAAAGTAAGCAGGGTCCTGGTCTCACTTACCCCCTGGGTTGGGGCCAAACTCCAGTGCGCTGCCCCACTGTGGACTGCAGGAGGCGCTATGGGAGCTGCATTCACTGGGCACCTGCAAGACAGAATGGAGGCCCAGGGTTAGGGCACCACCATTCTTGGTAGTGTCTCTTTTGTCCAGTCCCAGTGGACAGAAGAAGTGCCTGTGGTGGGGTTGGAGGGAGGGTCACAAGCTGCAGCCCTCCAGCCTAGCCCACCCCCTATTTCAGAATCTTCAGAATTACCTCTTTTAATTTGGCCACAGAACCCCTGCTTCAAGGCCTTTCCCAGCACCCATCCTGGGGTGGGGGGTGATTCTGCCCCTATAGGGCACCCAGATTAAGGAGGGCTCTGTGGTTTCCTGACTCTGGGATAGGGGTGAAGGAGACAGAGTGTCTGGCTCAACTAGACCGACTTCTGTGCAGGCCTGTTGGGGTTCCGTGAGGGAGGCTGAGTGGGTTTCCTCTCTGCTGGCCATACCCAGGATGGGGTTGGCTAAGGGGCGAAGCAGTCTTCTGAGGTACGCTTGACCTTGCCTTTGAGGCCCTAACACCAGACGCTGGGGTTAACCTTCCTCCCCATCCAGCTGACTCTGGACTTGCTTCTGGACCCCTCCTAAAGGCCTGTGCCACCCCCTCCACATGCCTCTCCTCCCGGTTGCCTTTGTCTTGTCTGGAAAGGACACGGGGACACAGGAGGTCAGCTGGGTGGTCCAGCTGTAACAAAGGAAAGGCATCCGGCAGCCTCCTAAGACCCTGCCTGGCTCCTGCTCCAGCCATCTGACTGAGCCCACAATGGGGTCCCCTGAGGCTGTCCAGATGCCCCCTGTGCCCCCTGCCCGGGCAGGCGGGTGAGGTGGCCACTTACCGCCGGCTGGGGTCCGCCCCCGCCTCGGTAGCGCAGGTCGCGCTCCTCCTGGTTGAGGGAGCTGAGCAGGGCCTGCAGGCGCTCTATGTACTGGATGGCGCTGCGCAGGATCTCCACTTTGGGCAGCCGCTGGTTGGGGTTGAGCAGGGTGCTCCTCTTGAGAGCCTCGAAGGCTTCATTCACCTTCTTGAGCCTGCGCTTCTCTCTCAGCGTGGCGGCGCGCCGCCGGTCCACAGACACCGACTTCCTCTTACACACCTTACACGCCCACGGCAGGCACTGGCCCGGGCAGTGCTCCGCGGGCCCCAGCCCCTTGTCTTCAAGGGGCACGCGAGCCTCAGGGCTCAGGCTGAGCTCAGCCCGCTCATAGCCTGGCGGCTCGAAGCCCTGGAGGTGGACAGGCAGGTAGTTCTCCCCGTCATAGAAGTGAGGTTCCTGATAGAAGTAGGGAGAGGTCTCATACAGCTCCATGGGGTCAGAAGAGACTTGTTCCTGCCACCAGCCCCCAAGCTCCTGCGGCCCCTCACGCCAACTGCTGGGTGCCATTTAAACCCTCCCCGCTGGCATGGAACCAGAGATAAATATAGCCAACGCCACAGAAACCTGAGCCCCCCTCTAAGCTGTTGCTGCACATCAAGACGTTTACAGTGGATTAGACGTGATTCCCCTTCCCTCTCCCCCTGCACACACCACCCCGGCCCCTGCCCCAGCCAGCCTACCCCTAGCTGGCTCCCGTGCACTGGGAGGGAGGCCACAGGGTGTAATCTGACTAGTTTTCATTTCTCGACAGCCCCCGTGGGGGCCGGGAAGCTGGGGGAGGACACACATTCTCCCCTCATCTGCTCCTTTCAATTACTCCTAGCTGGGCGGCCTGCCTGCTGCTAGCCTCAAAGAAGAGGGGTGGGGTGGGGGAAGGACAAGGAAGGAGCAGGTTTAGGCTGGAAGGGCCCGTGGGAAGTCAGTCTATTCATCTCCCTGCTTCCTCATAGCGCCTTACCCAGACTGTATTGGTGAGATCAAACTCTTCAAAAGATTCCCTTTCCAGAGGGTGAGAGCACTTCAGTTTGTGGACATGTATGGATACTCCAGGGTAAGAAGGATTGGCAGATGGATTCAACTTTTAGGTTTTCAAAGCAGTTTTGGCATCATGTATTTCTTAGGTCTCATGTGATTGTGGATAAACTGAGGCAAAGGGAATTTTTCGGTCTTGTTTTCTCCTTTTTGGTAGGAGTCAGTGGAAGTTTTCTCTTTAATACAGCTGACCAGCGTCAGAGCAGAGATTGGAATTTACAGTCTACACATCACCATCTTTCCCACAGTGGCAAGGTCAAGATCAGTCCTCTGTCTCCTCCCTTTCTGACTCTGAATCATTTATCTGTCTTCCCATGTCATCTTTTCAACTTGTTTCCTACCCAATTTAGACACCAGGATTTTCCTGGCTCCTTAATGTGGGTGAGGAGGGAAGGAGAGAAAGCAGAGACCTTCAAATGCAGTTTAAATATACCCTCTCCTTGACCACTTGGCTGGGTTGCTCTGGTCTTCCCATCTGAGCCATCAGCTTTATATATACCACACAGATCTCAAATGTCAGGTGGAGGAGGGACTGCTTAATCTTTGGGCTTCTCAGTATGTGATCACCTCTCAGCTGAGGCTTTGGGGTCTGAGGGAACAATGATCCCAATACAGTAGGCAGGCCTCAGAGATCAGCAGCGAACAAGTCTCAGTCTTAGGACTGAAGAATCACAGGGATGCCCAAGGCAGTGTCTCTACCCTTGAGGACCTTTCCATCTAGTAGACCCTGCTGGCCACCTAGTTCTGCTCAACCCCTGATGCCTGAATCCCCTTCCCAGGTAGCCATTGTCCAACATCTGCTGACTTCTTAAGGCAGCCCATTCCACTGGTGAGCAGGAAGCCCTTCTGGGTTTTAAACTGCAGCCTGCACCCTGAATCTTCTATCCTTTGATCCCAGTTTTTTTGTCCCCTAAAACACTCTGGACTTAGCCTCATTTCTTCTCAAATGACAGATGAGACTGATATTACAAGTTCCAGCTGGTGGCAAGGATAATAAGAGGAAGAGGAACTGTGCTGGAGTCTTGGGGAAGACTTTACAGGGGAGGTGAGATCTGAATAGAGCTTGAAAAATGCAGCATTCCACCCTCTCTTTGTCTATGGTGAGGAGCAGAAAAATGTTGCTATCCCAAAAATGTGTCCTTTGAGATAAGGAACAGAGATGAGGAGGGTACATAGCTAGACATTTTTTTTTAACCCAAGCATGTTGAGGGGAAGCAACAAGGCCTTAATCTGGGTTTTGGTTTTACTAGTGTGATAAAAAGTGGCAGTATAGGAGCTATGGGTTGTAAACTTTGCTTTGATCCTGACCAGATAGGCTGATAGCTGAGGGGTTCCTGATAGCTCAGTTGGTAAAGAATCTGCCTGCAATGCAGGAGGCCCTGGTTTGATTGCTAGGTCTAGAAGATCCGCTGGAAAAGGGAGAATCTACCCTCTTCAGTATTCTTGGGCTTCCCTCATGGCTCAGTTGGTAAAGAATCCATCTCCAGTGTGGGAGACCTGAGTTCGATCCCTGCATTGGGAAGATCCCCTGAAAAAGGGAATGGCTACCCACTCCAGTATTCTGGCCTGAAGAATTCCATAGACTCTATAGTCCACGGGGTCACATAGAGTCAGACACGACTGAGCGACTTTCACTTTCAGATAGGCTGAAGAAGAATCTATTAATATTTCTAACACCCCACCAAGAAAAGAAAAAAGAAAACCCTTGCCTCAGTTTACACTCAAATTCTGAGTGCTGAGAAAAAGAGTGATGTTGAAGTTACTATAGAAACCCAGAAATTGCACTGTTTTGTCCTTTTGGGATCCGGTCTGCCACACTCTTAAACAATGTGACCTCATCCTCTAAAAATGGAAGCAGGAGAATTGAGCTTGTTCTGTGATTATTTCTAGGATCTTAATAGACTGGTTCCAACTGGGAAAAGGAGTACATCAAGGCTGTATATCATCACCCTGCTTATATAACTTATATGAAGAGTACCTCATGAAAATGCAGGGCTGGATGAAGCATAAGCTGGAATCAAGATTGCTGGGAGAAATATCAATAACTTCAGATCTGCTGTTGACACCACCCTTATGGCAGAAAGTGAAGAAGGACTAAAGAGCCTCTTAACAAAAGTTAAAGCAGAGAGTGAAAAAGTTGGCTTAAAGCTCAACATTCAGAAAACTAAGATCATGGCACCTGGTCCCATCACTTCATGGCAAATAAATGGGGAAACAGTGGAAACAGTGGCAGACTTTATTTTGGGGGGCTGCAAAATCACTGCAGATGGTGACTGCAGCCATGAAATTAAAAGATGCTTGCTCCTTGGAAGAAAAGCTATGACCAACCTAGACAGCATATTAAAAAGCAGAGACATTACATTGCCAACAAAAGTCCATCTAGTCAAGGCTGTGGTTTTTCCAGTGGTCATGTATGGATGTGAGAGTTGGACTATAAAGAAAGCTGAGCGCCAAAGAATTGATGTCTTTGAACTGTGGTGCTGGAGAAGACTCTTGAGAGTCCCATGGACTGCAAGGAGATCCAGCCAGTCCATCCTAAAGGAGATCAGTCTTGAGTTTTCATTGGAAGGACTAATGTTGAAGCTGAAACTCCAATACTTTGGCCACCCGATTCGAAGAGCTGACTCAATGGAAAAGATGATCCTGGGAAAGATTGAGGGCAGGAGAAGAGGACAACAGAGGATGAGATGGTTGGATGGTATCACTGAATCAATGGACATGAGTTTGGGTAAACTCTGGGAGTTGGTGATGGACAGGGAGGTCTGGCATGCTGCAGTCCATGGGGTTGCAAAGGGTTGGACACAACTGAGCAATTGAACTGAACTATCTAGTTGGTGAGTATGGATACTGTGCAAATGTTAAATTACAGTGCAAGAGAGAGAGATGTTTTAATTCAGCAGTAAACATGGGGTTATGACCTATTGCAAATGAGTGGGTTCATCAAATGAATGTTTCAGTTTATAGAAAATCAAAACCACCAAAGGCTGGAGTCTCTGTGGAAGGGGAGGAGATCCCTGGGTTGGATCTTGGAGAAATGGTAGGATTTGGATGAGGAGAAGAAGGCAGGTAGATCATTGGGTAGATGAGCTTATATGGAGCTCAGGGTTCAGGTAAGTGGATGACTGGACAAGCCTGCAAAGATGAGAGGAGGCCCACCTGGCAGCAGGGAAGGACTTGAGGCAAGGCGACCACATAGAAGACCATGAAAATGATGCAGTGCCAAGTGCTGAAGACCTGCAGAAGCCACTCAGAGATAAGAGGGTGGGCTCGACTGGGAGAGGATGCAAGTTTCAGCTGGTAAAGAAATGGTACATGTGCATGCTAGGGGAATCGTTGCTGTATTAATGAAAGGGCACCTGGCACATGGAAACACCCCTAAAACGTTCATTCCATTCCTTGTTGTATCCTCTCCTCCACTCCTGGCCTCTCTCTCAGGCTATTTCTCTGGTTGTATTCGTTGTCTCCAGGGGATCAGAACAACAGGAATGAGAGAGGGAAAACATGACCCCATGCCATGTGTGTATACAGTTATTCATTCACTTTTTCATTCAAAGATTACATAATGTGTACCTTGTGCTGGATGTCAGAGTCACTAATGTGAATAAGATGTAGTCTTTCTGCCATCTTCACTTCACCCATGGGAAGATGATTATACAAAGTCAGTGATAATAGAGTAGGCTAGAAACAGTGCGTAATATAATCCAGAGAAGGAATTTATTCATTTATTCCTTTCTCTGCTCAACTCAGTTTCCTGAGAGCCTACTCTCTATCATTCCCTGGGCAAGACTGGACATTGGCAAGAGTGGCAAATAAAGTCAGTTCCTGCCCTCAGTCTGGGTGTGAGTTTAGGCTTATGTCTGTGTATCACTTGCTTCTGACCAAATGTGAGGACAGGACTGGGAGATGAGGGTGACCTTGTGTCTGGGTTTCAATGAATCCCTGTCTGTGGATGTATTTGTGTCTGTCTGTCCAAGTAAGTGGCTTGTGGACTATGTTAAATCCCAGCTGTGAGGCACAGACCCTTCCAGGACTGAGAAATTAGGGTGGCCCAAGTGTCTCTGACCTCAGAACCCTAATGGAGAGACTGGCCCTTTTCTCACCTTGTTCGTCTCTCAGAGCTGAACTGTGGAAAAGTTGCCCCTAGAGGCCCCCCCGTGCATATTCCTCTGCTCCATGCTGACCGCCCTCTGATGGATGGGAACACGTTGGTGCCAAGCACAGAACAGCCTTTGTGCTCTGCCACCAGTGGTGATCCGTCAGCTCTAACCTGACAGCAGGGCGTCAGGTCTTAATCCCTACCCCTGCTGGCGCGGGCACTCAGGGCCCCCTGCTCTGACTGTAGCCTCCTCTTCTAGCAGTCCTGCTTCCTCCAGAGGAAGTCCTTGTCCCTGTCCAAGGCTCCAGAGCCAGGCTGTTTGTGCCTCTACCCTGACTGTCTCAGCTTGATTCTGTCTATTTGCATGCTGGGCTGATCTCATTTGCATGGTACTGGTTGAATTTCAAAATGCTCAGAGATCCCTTTCACCTGCTCCTGACTCTGTTTCTGCATCTGCTGCATACCCAGTCCCAGCTGTCTGATACCCAGGATCTTCCAGTCCCTACTGACCTCGCAGCGGGGCTGACCTAGGCTGCTAATTTGCTTGACTTACATCAAAGCAAGTTTCCTATCCCAGAGTCTCACATGCGTAGGTATAAAGGATCAAGGAGGAGGTTCTGGAAGGGTGGGAGCCTCTGGTTTCTCCAGACAGGCCCCACATTTTGTTTGCCTAGGCTAGTTCTCTGGTATTATGAATGAGGACCAGGTGGGAGCTGGGTGGCAGAATACATGTGCATTTCAAAAGGACTTAGATGCAAGAACATGGCATGCCAATCAGCATTATTTTTAGGACTTTGTAGCAGGGTGAGAAGAGATCACAGAATCATAGAATGTCCAAACGGTGAGGTAGTCTAAAAATTAGCTAGTGCACCTTATTCTTTTTATATATCGGGTGCACAGAGCACTAGCGTCAGAAGTGTGAAAGGTGTTGGCTCTTAGCCTGAGTTTAGTCCTCGGAGCTGAATGAAGGTGCCTCCTCTCCCCCTCTGAGGCTGACAGGTGAAGAAGTGTGCTGTGAATACATGTTTTCCAGGTAAGCCTGAGGCTATAGGTGGGAGGCAGCAAGGGAATGGGAGGTGCTCTAGGTTTCAAATAGAGTGTTTAGAGAGCTATTGGGAGAGGTAGTGATGGAGAAATGAATAGAAGACACAAGAGAAGGGTGAGACAATTGGCTGGAAAGACCAGGGGGAATCCTGAAGTCTTAAGAAAGGAGGAGAGGTTTGGATGCAGATGGGAGTCATGGTGGAGAAATGAGGGGGAGGGGAGGGCTCCAGGCCTCCGGAGACAGCACATTGTTTCCACTGAGAACTGAGCATCAAATTACCACTGGGAAATCCGTCCCTGCCTGGAATCTGGAGCTCAGGGCCAGGCTCATTCATCAAGAATCTCTGGCGTTGGGGTGGGGAAGTGCAGGTCTGGAGGTGGTAGGGTCCTCAGGAAGTGAGGGTCATGGAGAGGTGGTTGGTAGACACAAAGTGCAGAGCTACTTTTTAAAATAAGCAAAACAGGGCTTAGCAGAGTATGTGGCAGTGTAAACCTGAGGAACTTGGGGAAAATATAGGTGAGGATTTCTTATGAGTAGTTCATGCTTCTGTGAGGGCTTGACCTTCAGCTCCCAGTTGAGACAGTTCAGAGAAAGAGGAAGAAGGAACCCTAGATACGGAGTTAGGGCACGTTACTGTCCCCATTTCTGAACTCTCCTGTTTGTAAATCAAGATGCTGGATTGAATGAGTCCAGTGGCCCTTTGAGAGGTGACATTCTTTTTCTGACACAGCATGTGGGGCTGGAGGAAGTACTCCTGGGATGGGGGTAGAAGGACTGTTTTGAGTGTTTAAATCAGATGCAGCTCTAAAGATCGATTCATAGCGTCAGAGCAGGCAGGTTTCCTTGGCTAGTCTGTCCTTTTCCCATCTCCGCTCTGCTCCCATACTCAAGCTCACTGAAGGACAACTGGGATGTTCTGTGGACCCACTTCAGCCTACCTAGAACTGCCTAGCATGTGTGTGTCATACTCGTCTCTAACAGCACACCCCACCTGTCCCCCTTCTCTTCCAGCCGCTCAATTCTCTCCTCCCTGTGGGCTAAGAGTCCTAGCATGCCACCCCACCCCCTCCTACTCCCTGGACAGCTTCTATTTCTGCCTCTTTGACGAGTTGTGACATATTTGGGAGCAGCTGCTGCCTGGGTGGAAGTGCTTTTGCTTTTCTCCCAGCTCTATCTTCTCCTCCCCAATATCTCTTTCAATAGCCACCACTTCCCAGAATTTGCTATAAGACCCTCCCTGCATTCCTCTCCCTGGGTCTCAGTCCGCCAGCTTTTCCTAGGTTCCTGCAGGCATGGCCAGGGCTGTAGGCTGATATAGAGGGAGCTTTGTAGGATAGGAAGTCAGGTGGCCAGGTGTAGGGATCTCTTACAGAACAGGATCTCTTCTGCCAAGTCCCAGGCTGTTACGGTTTGAGGCAAATTTTTTCCTCCTTTGGGATTCACTTTTCTATCTTTAAAATGGGGAAGATGAGTAATGTCTTCCCCGCCAGCTGTAAATAGTTGTGCCACCTATTAACTGTAGGTGACTGACACCACCATTCAGTAGTTCCTCTCTACCTCTTATCCTTCCAAACCCAAATCATCAAAAACCCCTCAATCTCTGCTCCCCTCTGTATCTTAACAATTCCTAGCTTCACACAAAGCCAGAAATTATTTAAATTTCCACTAGTTATAGCAAGAGCCTCACAAAAGTCACACTTTAGCAGTAAAATAAAGAGTACTCTAAATCTGCTTTTTAAAAGTTTAAAAACAAGCCTCAAGCAAAGAGTCTAACTTCCTACCAGAACAAAGTCTAACACTCATCAAAGGAATATGATAAAATTCAACACTCAATTATATAAAATTCATGTCAGTTATTCAATCAAAAGTTAGTAGGCAGCAAAGAAGCAGAAAAAAATAAATGTGACCTAAAATCAGGAGAAAATTTTCTCCTATAATCAGGAGAAAAATCAGTCAATTGGAATAGACCCAGAAATGATAGAGGTGATATAATTAACAGACAAGACCATTAAAAGGGCTTTTAAATATGCTCAATATGCTTAAGGACTTAAAGGAAAATGTGAGCCTAATGAAGAAAAAATAGATGCTATAAAAATAAATCAAAATTTCACTGGTAGAATTATGTATTAGTCTGCTTTGGCTGCCATAACAAGATACCATAGGCTGGATAGCTTAAACAACAGCATTTTATTTTCTCACCGTTCTGGAGGCTAAAAGTCTGAAATCAGAGTACCAGCATGATTGGATTCTAGTGGGAGCCCTCTTTCTGGCTTACAGGTTGCTGCCCTCATGCTGGGTGCTCACATGGCTTTTCCTTGAAAGAGAGATCAATCTCTCTTGTATTTCTTCTTATAAGGGTAATAATCCCATCAGACCAGGCCCCCACCCTTACCTAACCAACTCCATAGCCCCATCTTCAAATACAGTTACATTGATTACATTGAGGGATTAGGGTTTCAACATAGGAAGATGGGGATACATTCAGTTCATAACAGATTAGACATTGCAGAGAAAGATTTCATTGAATCTGAATACAAAGTAATAGGAAAAATGAAACAAAAAAATATTTTAAAAAAGAGCTTCAGTGACATGTGGGACAGTATCAAGTGGATTAATATGCATGTAATTAAAGTTCCAGAGAGGGACAGAAAAATATTAGAAGAAATAATGGCTAAATTTTTACAAGTTTGGTAGAAACTATGAACTCACAAATCTAAGTCATTTAATGAAGGATAAACACAAAGAGAACCACATCAAGGAGCATCATAATCAAAGTTCTGAAAATCAGTGATAAAAACATTTTAAAGCAGCCAGAGTAAAAGAGGCCTATTGTGTATAGAGGAATGAAGATTGTTAAAAGCTGCTAAGTATTATGAGGGATACTATGAAGGACAGAAGACAGTAGAACCTCTTGAAAGTGCTGAGAGAAAAGAAAACCTATCAAACAAGATTCTATACTCAACAAAACATACCTTTTAAGAATTAAGTAAAATAAAGACTTTTTTCAAACAAAAATAAGCTGGCAGAATTTATCACCAGGACATATTTACTATAATAAATGGTAAAGGAAGTTCTTCAGTCAGAAGGAAAATGATACAAAACTGAAACTTGGATTTGCATAAAGGAATGAAGAGCATCAGAAGTGGTAAATGTGGGTAAATATAAAAAGACCCCTCACTGTAAAATTTCTTTAAAAGATAATTATCTATTTAAAACAAAAATAATAACAATGTATTTTAGAGTTTATAACACAAAAATGAAATGTAAGACGATAATAGCACAGAGAATGGGAGGTGAGAAAAGAAGTATACTGTTGCAGGATTCTTACTTATACATAAAAGTGGTATAGTATTATCTGAAAGTATACTATGATAAGTTAAAGATGAATACTGTTAAATCTAAAGCAACTACTAAAAAATAAAACATAGAACTATAGCTAATGCATCATTTCTGGAGATAAATTAGAATATTACAAAATACTCAGTTAATCTAGAAGATAGGAAAAGAAACAAAAAAGAATAAAGAGTAATAGGATAAATTGAAAACAACTACCAAGATGGGAGACTTATATCCAACCATATCTATAACTGCATTAAATATAAGTAGACTTTGGCACAAATATGCAGATAAGTTGAGAGTAAAATGATGGGAAAATATATACAATGAGAACACTAATCATAAGAAACCTGGAGTGGCTATATTCATATCAGAAAAGTAGATTTGAACAAAAACTGTTACTTGGGATAAAGAGATACATTATACAATGATAAAGGGCTCAATTTATCAAAAAGCAATCATCTTAAATATATATGTACCTAATAACAACCCCTTTAAATTACATAAAGTAAAAAAAAAAATACATAAAGCAACATACACAAAAATAAAACTGAAGGGAGAAATAGACAAATGTAAAGTTTTGGCTAGAGATTTTAAAAATCATCTTGCAGTAATTCATAGAACAGTAGGTAAAATCAACTTGGAAATAGAAGACTTAAATTTATCAATCATCCTGGTGCCCGTGGCAGATGCATGTTGATGTATGGCAAAACCAATACAGTATTATAAAGTAAAAAAAAAAAAAAATCACATACAGAAAAATTTATCAATCAATTTTGCCTATGGACATTTGTAGTATATTCCACCCAACAGTAGCTGCACATGGTTAAGATATGCTGTACCACAAAACAAGTCTAAATACATTTAAAAATACTGATAATAAAGAGCATGTGCTCTGAAAGCAATAAGATTAAATTAGAAATCAATAACAAATTTCTATAAAATCCCAAAATACTTTGAAATTAAACTTTTAAATGACTGAGTTCAGTTCAGTCACTCAGTCATGTCCACCTCTTTGCAACTGCATGGACGTCAGGCTTCCCTGTCCATCACCAACTCCTGGAGCTTGCTCAAACTCATGTCCATTGAGCCAGTGATGACAACCATCTCATCCTATGTCATCCCTTTCTTCTCCTGCTTTCAATCTTTCCCAGCATCAGGGTCTTTTCTAATGAATCAGTTCTTATCAGGTGCCCAAAGTATTGGAGCCTCAGCTTCAGCATCAGTCCTTCCAATGAATATTCAGGACTGATTGCCTTTATGATTGACTGGTTTGATGTCCTTGCTGTCCAAGGGTCATTATTTATTGAACCCTTTCTTCTAGGCCCTATGCTAAGTGCTGGATAACCTGTAATTCATTTAATCCTTACAATCATTCCATAAGGTAATTACTATTATCGCCATTTTACAGATGAGGACCGGGAATTCAGAGAGGATAGGACTTCCCTGGTGGCTCAGATGGTAAAGCGTCTGTCTACAATGTGGGAGACCTGGGTTCGATCCCTGGGTTGGGAATATTCCCTAGAGAAGGAAATGGCAACCCACTCCAGTACTCTTGCCTAGAAAATCCCATGGATGGAGGAGCCTGGTGTCCATGGGGTCGCAAAGAGTTGGACACGACTGAACGACTTCACTTTCACTTTCAGGAAGCTGGTGAGTTGTAAAGCTAGGACCAGAAACTCTTATCTATCTAAAGCCAAAGCCCAGGTCATGATCAGTATGTTATTTAATAATCAACTAGTTAGAGCATTTGAGACAGGTGTCCCAAAGAGAGCCCTGTTGGGTGTATGGGTAGAGGAGTGTGTGACTCAGTTGTTGAGCTCCCACTTGCCTCCTTACCAACTCCCCACCCTCAGTATTACCCTCATACTTGGTGCTCAAGCCCCTTCCCTATGGAAAGTCTCCCATTGGATGTTTCCTTGTGTTTTTCCCCACGCCAATTCCTCTCTGTTTTAGGGCTCCTCTGTCCCTAGCCAGCTTTCTCCATGGCAGGCTCACAGGCCTTTCTCATGTGGTCTATCTAGACTCAACTTCCCTGGTGGTCCAGTGGTTAAGACTCTGCACCTCGAATGCAGGAGGTATGGGTATGATCCCTTGTCACGGAACTAAGATACCACATTCCATATAGTGCAATGGTAAACAAATAGATAAATAAACTCTTCGCAAGTCTTCCTGGTCTTCCTCCTCTAGGAGTCCACCTTCTCTGCTCTCACTTATGACTTCCTAATCTTAGCAGGCCTGCTTTCTGCCCCAGGGCTTTCTGGATCCTTTTCTCTAGTCCCTGAGCTCCAAACAAGCCTTGAGACTACCCATGTTCCTGAGACAGCCTTCTCAGACCAGACCCACTATTTCTGGTCACCTAGACCCTTCAGGAGTTAGAGTATCCCCAAACTAGCCAGACTAGCTAGACTGCCTGGATTTTAATGTTAGCATTGTCACTTTCTAGCTGTGTAAGTGGCTTGACCTCACTGTGCCTCCATTTCTTCATCTGTTTAACAAGGATAAAAATAAGACCTGTCTCATAAAGTTATTTTTTGGATTAAATAAGTTCATATTTATATGAATGCTTCTTATGTAGTATGTACTCAATAAGCTTTATCTACATGATTATTACTGAGCCCAGCCATGACACGTAGGGCCACCCAAGATGGATGGGTCAGTGGTGGAGAGTTTTGACAAAACGTGGTCCACTGGAGAAGGGAATGGTAAACCACTTCAGCATTCTTACCTTGAGAACCCCATGAACAATATGAAAAGGCAAAAATATATGGCACTGAAAGATGAACTCCCTAGGTCAGTAGGTGCCCAATATGCTGCTGGAGAAGAGCAGAGAAATACCTCAAGAAGGAATGAAGAGGCTGAGTCAAAGCAGAAACAATGCCAAGTTGTGGATGTGTCTGGTGGTGAAAGTAAAGTCCAACGCTGTTAGAACAATGTTGCATAGGATGGAATGTTAGGTCCATGAATCAAGGTAAATTGGAAGTGGTCAACAGGAGATGGCAAGAGTGAACATCAACATTTTAGGAATCAGTGAACTAAAATGGAAGGGAATGGGTGAATTTAATTCAGTTGACCATTGCATCTACTACTGTGGGCAGGAATCTCTTAGATGAAATGGAGTAGCCCTCATACTACTCATACAAGAGTCCAAAATGCAGTACTTGGGTGCAATCTCAAAAATGACAGAATGATCTTGGTTCATTTTCAAGGCAAATCATTCAATATCACAGTAATCCATGTCTACGCCCCAACCACTAATGCCAAAGAACGTGAAGTTGAATGGTTCTATGAAGACCTAAAGACCTTCTAGAACTAGCACCAAGAAAAGACATCCTTTTCATCATAGGTGTCTGGAATGCGAAAGTAGGAAGTCAAGAGATACCTGAAGTAAAAGGCAAGTTTGGCTTTGGAGTACAAAATGAAGCAGGACAAAGCCTAACAGAATTTTTCCAAGAGAACACATTGGTCATAGCAAACGCCCTCTACCAACAACACAAGAGATGACTCTACACACGGACATCAACAAGTGGTCAATAGCAAAATCTGATTGATTATATTATTTGCAGTTGAAGATGGAGAAACTTTATACAGTCAGCAGAAACAAGACTTGGAGCTGACTGTGGCTCAGATTATGGACTCCTTATTGCGAAATTCAGACTTAAATTTAAGAAAGTAGGGAAAACCATTAGGCCATTCAGGTATGACCTAAATTAAATTCCTTATGATTATACAGTAGAAGTGACAAATAGATTCAAGTGGTTAAATCTGATAGATGAGTGCCTGAAGAACTATGGAAGGAGGTTTGTAACGTTGTATAGCAGGCAGTGATCAAAAGCATTCCCAACAAAAAGAAATGCAAAAAGGTAAAATGGTTGCCTGAAGGCCCTTAGCCGAGAGGGACTTCCAGTTCAAGATGGCAGAGTAGAAGGACCTGCGCTCATCTCCTCCTGCAAGAGCACCAAAATCATAACTAGCTATTAAACAACCGTTGACAGGAGGATGCTGCTGCTGCTGCTAAGTTGCTTCAGTCGTGTCCAACTCTGTATGACCTCATGGAACCTACCAAAAAAAGATACCCCATGCTCCAAGACAAAGAAGAAGCCTCAGTGAGATGGTAGCAGGGGCCAATCACGATAAAGGCAAATCCCATACCTGCCAGATGGGTGACCCACAAACTGGAGAACAATAATACCAAAAAAGTTCTCCCACTGTTGTGAAGGTTTGGAACCCCACTTTGGCTTCCCAGGCTGAGGACCCGACAAAAGG
Organism: Bubalus kerabau; assembly: GCF_029407905.1. Taxonomy (NCBI): domain Eukaryota; kingdom Metazoa; phylum Chordata; class Mammalia; order Artiodactyla; family Bovidae; genus Bubalus; species Bubalus kerabau. Next base: position 54,738,687 of record NC_073628.1, read on the forward strand.
ACTAGGAATCCCAGGAAATCTGACCTTGAAGCCCAGTGGGATTTGATTACAAGACTTCCACAGGACTGGGGGAAAGAGAGACTTCAGGTTACAAAGGCACAAACAAAACCTTGCATGCACCAAGCCTCAGAGGAAAGGAGCAGTGACTCCATAGGAAACTGAAGCAAAGCTACCTGTTAGTGTTCGAGGGTTCCTGTGGAGGTGTGGGTCAGCAGGGTCTCACCGCAGGGATGGGCAGATGGGCAGCAGTTGTCTGGGAAGGTCCCCTTTGGCATAAACACTCTTGGAGGTCGCCATTAACCTGACCATAGAGCCTGTAGCCCCAGGGCTACAGGCCAAAAAAAAACTATCAGGGAGGGACTGCAACCCCACCCATCAGCAGATAATTGGATTAAAGCCTTACTGAGCAACACCCTGCCCACCAGAGCAAGACCCACTTTTCCCCACCACCAGTCCCTCCCTTTATACTGTTTATGGGGTTCTCAAGGCAAGAATACTGAAGTGGCTTGCCATTCCCTTCTCCAGTGGACCACGTTTTGTCAGGACTCTCCACCATGACCCATCCATCTTGGGTGACTGTACACGGGACATGGCTCATAGTTTCATCTAGTTAGATGAGGCTGTGGTCCAAAGCACAGGCAGCTGCAACGGGCGCGCTAAAGCACAGGTGGCTGCGACGGGCACGCTAAGCACGGCTGAGAGGAGCTACCCCATGGCCGAGGTCAGGGGCAGAAGCTGGGAGGACCCCATGCCCAAAGGGCAGCGGCCAAGAGGAGTCACCCCACGTCCGAGGTCAGGGGCAGTGGCCGAGAGTGCCAGACTACGATGGCGCAGGAACGGCCGAGAGGAGCTACCCCGCGTCCAAGGTCAGGGGGGGCGGCCGAGAGGAGATACCCAGCGTCCAAGATCAGGGCAGCAACGAGAGGAATTACCCCACGTCTGAGGCCAGGGGCGGCAGGTGGGAGGAGCTATCCCACCCCGCTAAACCCAAGGCCAGGGGCAGTGGGCGGGAGGAGCAACCCTGGAGGACCAACCCCACAGGCACAGGAGGGCCTAGAGGAACTATCCCATGTTGAAGGTCAGGAAGGGCAGTGGTGAGGAGATACCCCTCGTCCAAGGTAAGCAGCATTGGCTGCACTTTGCTGGAGCAGCCATGAAGAGATACCCCATGCCCAAGGTAAGAGAAACCCAAGTAAGACGGTAGATGTTGCAAGAGGGCATCAGAGGGCAGACACACTGAAACCATACTCACAGAAAACTAGTCAATCTAATCACACTAGGACCACAGCCTTGTCTAACTCAATGAAACTAAGCCATGCCCATGGGACAACCCAAGATGGGCGGGTCATGGTGGCGAGATCTGACAGAATGTGGTCCACTGAAGAATGGAATGGCAAACCACTTTAGTATTCTTGCCTTGAGAACCCCATAAACAGTATGAAAAGGCAAAATGATAGGATACTGAAAGAAGAACTCCTCCGGTCGGTAGATGCCCAATATGCTACTGGAGATCAGTGGAGAAATAACTCCAGAAAGAATGAAGGGATGGAGCCAAAGCAAAAAAATACCCAGTTGTGGATGTAACTGGTGATAGAAGCAAGGTCCGATGCTGTAAAGAGCAATATTGCATAGGAACCTGGAATGTCAGGTCCAGGAATCAAGGCAAATTGGAAGTGGTCAAACAGGAGATGGCAAGAGTGAATGTCGACATTCTAGGAATCAGTGAACTGAAATGGACTGGAATGGGTGAATTTAACTCAGATGACCATTACATCTACTACTGCGGGCAGGAATCCCTCAGAAGAAATGGAGTAGCCATCATGGTCAACAAAAGAGTCCGAAATGCAGTACTTGGATGCAATCTCAAAAACGACAGAATGATCTCTGTTCGTTTCCAAGGCAAACCATTCAATATCACAGTAATCCAAGCCTATGCCCCAACTAGTAATGCTGAAGAAGCTGAAGTTGAACGGTTCTATGAAGACCTACAAGACCTTTGAGAACTAACACCCCAAAAAGAAGTCCTTTCCATTATAGGGGACTGGAATGCAAAAGTAGGAAGTCAAGAAACACCTGGCGTAACAGGCAAATTTGGTCTTGGAATATGGAATGAAGCAGGGCAAAGACTAATAGAGTTTTGCCAAGAAAATGCACTGGTCATAGCAAACACCCTCTTCCAACAACACAAAAGAAGACTCTATACATGGACATCACCAGATGGTCAACACCAAAATCAGATTGATTATATTCTTTGCAGCCAAAGATGGAGAAGCTCTATACAGTCAGCAAAAACAAGACCAGGAGCTGACTGGGGCTCAGACCATGAACTCCTTATTGCCAAATTCGGACTTAAATTGAAGAAAGTAGGGGAAACCACTAGACCATTCAGGTATGACCTAAATCAAATCCCTTATGATTATACAGTGGAAGTGAGAAATAGATTTAAGGGCCTAGATCTAATAGATAGAGTGCCTGATGAACTATGGAATGAGGTTTGTGACATTGTACAGTAGACAGGGATCAAGACCATCCCCATGGAAAAGAAATGCAAAAAAGCAAAATGGTTGTCTGGGGAAGCCTTACAAATAGCTGTGAAAAGAAGAGAAGCAAAAAGCTAGGCAGAAAAGGAAAGATATAAGCATCTGAGTGCAGAGTTCCAAAGAATAGCAAGAAGAGATAAGAAAGCCTTCTTCAGCAATCAATGCAAAGAAATAGAGGAAAACAACAGAATTGGAAAGACTAGAGATCTATTCAAGAAAATCAGAGATACCAAAGGAACATTTCATGCAAAGATGGGCTTGATAAAGGACAGAAATGGTATGGACCTAACAGAAGCAGAAGATATTAAGAAGAGATGGCAAGAATACACAGAAGAATTGTACAAAAAAGATCTTCACGACCCAGATAATCCTGATGGTGTGATCACTGACCTAGAGCCAGACATCATGGAATATGAAGTCAAGTGGGCCTTAGAAAGCATCACTATGAATAAAGCTAGTGGAGATGATAGAATTCCAGTTGAGCTATTCCAAATCCTGAAAGATGGTGCTGTGAAAGTGCTGCACTCAATGTGCCAGCAAATTTGGAAAACTCAGCAGTGGCCACAGGACTGGAAAAGGTCAGTATTCATTCCAATCCCAAAGAAAGGCAATGCCAAAGAATGCTCCAACTACCACATAATTGCACTCATCTCACACGCTAGTAAAGTAATGCTTAAAATTCTCCAAGCCAGGCTTCAGCAATATGTGAACCATGAACTTCCTGATGTTCAAGCTGGTTTTAGAAAAGGCAGAGGAACCAGAGATCAAATTGCCAACATCCGCTGGATCATGGAAAAAGCAAGAGAGTTCCAGAAAAACATCTATTTCTGCTTTATTGACTATGCCAAAGCCTTTGACTGTGTGGATCACAATAAACTGTGGAAAATTCTGAAAGAGATGGGAATACCAGACCACCTGATCTGCCTGTTGAGAAATCTGTATGCAGGTCAGGAAGCAACAGTTAGAACTGGACATGGAACAACAGACTGGTTCCAAATAGGAAAAGGAGTACATCAAGGCTGTATATTGTCACCCTGCTTATTTAACTTATATGCAGAGTACATCATGAGAAACGCTGGACTGGAAGAAGCACAAGCTGGAATCAAGATTGCCGGGAGAAATATCAATAACCTCAGATATGCAGATGAAACCACCCTTGTGGAAAAGTGAAGAGGAACTCAAAAGCCTCTTGATGAAGGTGAAAGTGGAGGGTGAAAAAGTTGGCTTAAAGCTCAACATTCAGAAAACGAAGATCATGGCATCCGGTCTCATCACTTCATGGGAAATAGATGGGGAAACAGTGGAAACAGTGTCAGACTTTATTTTTCTGGGCTCCAAAATCACTGCAGATGGTGACTGCAACCATGAAATTAAAAGACACTTACTCCTTGGAAGGAAAGTTATGACCAACCTAGATAGCATATTCAAAAGCAGAGGCATTATTTTGCCAACAAAGGTTCGTCTAGTCAAGGCTATGGTTTTTCCTGTGGTCATGTTAGATCATGAGAAGGTTGATATTACTATGAATAATTCTCCGATCAGGTTAATTGTTGGGGGTAGGGCTAAATTAGCTAGGCTTGCTAATAGTCATCAGGTGGCTATTAGTGGGAGGAGCGTTTGTAGACCTCGGGCTAGGATTAAAGTCCGGCTATGAATTCACTCATAGTTGGAGTTTGCTAGACAGAAAAGTATAGAGGATGTAAGGCCATGGGCGATTATCAGGGCAGTGGCCCCTACGTAGCTTCAAGGTGTTTGGATAAGGATAGCTACGATGACAAGTGCTATATGGCTTACAGAAGAGTATGCAATAAGTGACTTTAGGTCCGTTTGACAGAGGCAAATTGAGCTGGTCATAATTATACCTCATAAGGATAGTATGATAAATGGATATGCTATAAAGTCGGTTACTGGGTTTAGAAGTAATGTGATTTGTAGCATGCCGTATCCTCCTAGTTTTAGCAGGATTGCTGCAAGGACTATGGAACCTGCAATGGGGGCTTCTACGTGGGCTTTAGGTAGTCAGAGGTGGAGGCCATATAGTGGTATTTTTACTATGAAAGCTATCATACACGCTAGTCATATGAAGATGTTAGATCAAGAGTTAGACATAGGTTGTACTCAGTATTGGAGTATTAGGAAGTTTAGGGATCCTACTGTGTTTTGGATGTAAACTAGTGCAACCAATAGGGGTAGGGAACCCGCTAGTGTGTAAAATAGGAAATAAAGTCTGGCGTTTAGGCGTTCTGTTTGGTTCCCTCATCGGGTGATAATGATAAGTGTTGGGATTAGTGTTGCTTCGAATAGGATATAAAAGAAGATTAGTTCTATGACAGTGAAGGTCATAATTAGGAATGATTGTAGTAGAATTAGCATGGTAATAAACAGTTTTTTTCGGGTCAGGTTTTCTTTTGATAGGTGGTGCTGGCTAGCTATTAGTATTAGGGGAAGGAGTCATATGGTTAAAATTAATAGTGGGGTGGATAGAGAATCGGAGAAAAATACTAATGAAAAGTTAAGGCTGTTGTCACCGAACTGGTTTATAAGGAGCAGGCTTGTAAGGCTAATTAGTAGGCTATGTATTGTGGAGTTAATCCAGATTATGTTGTTTTTTGATAATCAGGTTAGGGGTATAAGTATTATTGTTGGGATAATATATTTTAGCATTGAAGTAAGTTAAGATTTTGTACATAATCAGTGCCGTATGCATTTGATACCATTACTAGTAGAGATAGACCTAGTGCTGCTTCACAGGCTTCGAAGACTAGTAAGATAATGGGTATTATACTAGCTAGTGTAAAGTGCGAATTGAGAATTGTTAGGGCAGCTATAATGAATAGGGATAGTATTATTCCTTCTAGGCATAAGAGAAAGGACATTAGGTGGGACCGGTATATTAGTAGTCCTGCAAGAGATACTGTAAATGCTATCATGATATTTATATATACTAGGGACATTTGGTAATTATGAGTTTAATCATAATCTAATGAGTCAAAGTCATTTATTTTATTTTAAACTAAGTACCATATTCGGTTCATTCTAGTCCTTTTTGAGTTCATTTGTAGGCTAGGCTTACAGCTAGTAGAAGAATTAGGAAGAGAGCTATGGTAAGTATTGTGTTTAGGTTAGTTGTTTGTGAGGCTCATGGTAGTGGTAGGAGGAGTGCAATTTCTAGATCAAATAAAAGAAATGTGATGGCTACTAGAAAAAATTTTATGGAGAAAGGAAGGTGGGCTGATCCTATAGGATTGAATCCACACTCATATGGGCTTGTTTTTTCTGAGTATGCATTTAGTTGGGGGAGTCAGAATGCAATGATAACAAGTAGGGTGGCTAATGTAAAATTAGTCAGGAGGGCTAATATTAGGTTTCTTATTCTTTTCCAGGTTAGACCGAAACTAACTGATTGGAAGTCAGTTGTACTGATTGATACTAAAAGAATATGAGCCTCATCAATAGATAGATACATAGAGGAAGAGTCATACTACATCTACAAAGTGTCAATATCAGGCAGCGGCCTCAAAGCCGAAGTGGTGGTTAGAAGTAAAATGGAATTTTAGTTGGCGGAAGAAGCAGACAATTAGTAAGGTAAATCCAATGATGACGTGGAGGCCATGGAAGCCTGTGGCTACGAAGAAAGTTGAGCCATACACTCCGTCTGAAATAGTGAAGGGTGCTTCATAGTACTCTGAGGCTTGTAGTAGTGTAAAGAATACTCCTAATGCGATGGTAATGAACAGGGCTTGTAACATGTGATTTTGGTTTCCTTCTATGAGGCTATGGTGGGCTCAGGTAATAGAGACTCCTGAAGCTAGTAGGACGGAGGTATTGAGTAGTGGAACTTCCAAGGGGTTGAGTGGATGAATGCCTGTTGGAGGTCAGCAGCCACCTAGTTCAGGTGTGGGGGCAAGGCTTGAGTGGTAGAATGCTCAGAAAAATCCAGTAAAGAATAGGACTTTAGAGATAATGAAAAGGATCATTCCGTAGTGGAGGCCTTTTTGGACAGTTGGGGTGTGGTGTCCTTGGAAAGTACTCTCTCGGATGATATCTCGTCATCATTGATATATCGTAAGTATGTTAGTTGTTAAGCCAAGTATTAGCAGAGTTGTTGAGTTGAAGTGGAATCATATAATTAAACCGGATGTTATTAATAGGGCAGATAGGGCTCCTGTAAGGGGTCAAGAGCTTGGATTCACTATGTGGTAAGCATAGGTGTGGTGTGTCATTATGTGTTGTCGTGCAGGTATAGGCTAACTAAGAGAGTAAATACATAGGCAAGAATTATAGCCACTGCGAATTTGAGAATTGTTAGTAGGATTAAAATGATAAATGTAATGAGAGCTGTTGTAGTGCTAATGCTTATTAGTGCAAGTGTAGCTCCTCCGATTAGGTGAATTAGCAGGTGCCCTGCAGTAATATTAGCTGTTAGTCGCACGGCAAGGGCTACTGGTTGAATGAAAAGGCTGATAGTTTCAATAATAGCTAGTATTGGGATTAATGGGGTTGGTGTTCCTTGTGGCAAGAAATGGGCAAGTGATGCTTTAGTTTTATTGCGGAAACCTGTAATTATGGCCCCTGCTCATAGGGGGATGGCTATGCCTAGGTTTATGGATAGTTGTGTGGTTGGTGTGAATGAGTGGGGTAACAGGCCTAGTAGGTTTGTTGACCCAATAAATAGGATTAAGGATATTAGTATTAATGTTCATGTTTGTCCTTTGGTGTTGTGGATACCCATTATTTGTTTTGATACAAGTTGAAGTATTCATCGTTGGAGGGAGACAAAATGATTGCTTACCAGTCGATTTGATGTTGGGAATAGTAAGCTAGGAAATAATATGATAAGGGTTATGAGGGGGAGGCCTAGGATTATAGGGGTAGTGAAAGAGGCAAATAAATTTTCGTTCATTTTGTTTCTCAAGGGGCGTTTTGTTTTGGTGTTTTTGCTGGTGTTAATTCTGGGTTGTGATAGAAGTTGTGTTTTGAAATTTTTACTTGAAAAATAATAAAGAGAACTAAGAATATTGATAAGATTATTGTTAGTCATGTTGACGTGTCTAGTTGTGGCATAACACCAAGGAGAGTATGATGCTCTCAATCTCTAACTTAAAAAGTTAGTTAGTGCTGGTATAGCTTCTTGGTGATTTTATAGTATTGATGCAGATCATTTTTCAAAGTACTTTAGTGGAACTAATTCAAGGACAATAGGTATAAAGCTATGATTTGATCCGCAGATCTCTGAGCATTGGCCGTACTACAGACCTGGTCGGGTTGACATAAGGGTTGTTTGATTCAGACGACCTGGAATTGCATCTGTTTTCAATCCCAGGGAAGGCACGGCCCATGAGTGTAGTACATCTTCGGAGGAAACTAGTATTCGGATTGTTATTTCTATGGGCAATACAACTCGGCTGTCAACTTCTAATAGTCGTAATGCTCCTGGCTTTAATTCTGATGTTGGAATTATATAGGAGTCGAAGCTTAGGTCTTCATAATCTGTATATTCATAGCTCAAGTATCACTGATGTCATATGGTTTTTACTGTAAGAAATGGGTTGTTGATTTCATCTATTATGTATAGAATTCGTAGGGATGGGAGGGCAATTAAAATTAAAATGATAGCGGGTAAAATAGTTCAGATTGTCTCCACTTCTTGTGCGTCTATTGTACTGGTATGGGTTAACTTTGTTGTTAGTATTAGTGAGATAATATAAAGCACTAATGAGCTAATTAAGAAGACGATTATTAGCGTGTGGTCATGAAAGTGAAGTAGTGATTCTATGATTGGTGATGTTGCATCTTGAAAACCTAGTTGTATAGGGTATGCCATATGAGATGTACAGGGTTTTCACTTGTAACTTAACTTCGACAAAGTTATATAGTATTTTACTAACATCTCATTAATTGAGAGAGACATAGTGGTTATGATGTTGGCTTGAAACCAATAGTAGGGGGTTCGATTCCTTCCTTTCTTATTTTAGGTTAACATATGTGGGTTCTTCAAATGTATGGTATGGCGGAGGGCACCCATTTAATCATTCTAGGTTTGTTGTGGTTAAATCCACGGTTAAGACTTCTCGCTTAGATGAGAATGCTTCTCAGATAATGAAAACCATTAGCATGACTGCTATTAGAGAGATAAATGAGCCTATTGATGAGACAGTATTTCATATTGTGTATGCATCTGGGTAATTGGAGTATCGTCGTGGCATGCCAGATAGTCCTAAGAAGTGTTGTGGAAAGAAAGTCATATTAACACCCACAAATATAATTGCGAAGTGAATTTTGGCTCGTGTATTGTTAAGAGTATAGCCTGAGAATAGTGGGAATCAATGCACAAACCCTCCTATAATAGCAAATACAGCTCCTATTGACAGAACATAGTGGAAGTGTGCGACAACATAATATGTGTCGTGGAGAACAACGTCAAGGGAAGAGTTGGCTAGGGCAATTCCAGTTAAGCCTCCTACTGTAAAGAGGAAGATGAAGCCCAGGGCTCACATTATAGCGGGAGATCATTTGATATTACTTCCGTGAAGTGTTGCTAGTCAACTAAAGACTTTCACTCTGGTTGGGATAGCAATGATCATAGTGGCTGATGTGAAGTAGGCCCGTGTATCGACGTCTATTCCGACTGTGAATATGTGGTGAGCTCATACGATGAACCCTAAAAATCCGATTGATATTATAGCTCAAACTATTCCTATATATCCGAATGGTTCTTTTTCCCCTGAGTAGTAAGTTACAATATGAGAGATTATTCCAAACCCAGGTAGAATAAGAATATAGACTTCGGGGTGTCCAAAGAATCAAGATAAGTGTTGGTATAGGTTAGGGTCCCCTCCTCCTGCCGGGTCAAAGAAGGTTGTATTTAGATTTCGATCTGTTAGTAGCATTGTAATGCCAGCTGCTAGTACAGGAAGTGAAAGGAGCAGAAGTACGGCGGTGATTATTACGGATCACACGAATAGAGGGGTTTGGCATTGTGACATTGCAGGGGGGGGGTTTATATTAATAATTGTTGTAATAAAATTAATAGCTCCTAAAATTGAGGAGACACCTGCCAAGTGTAAAGAGAAAATGGTTAGGTCTACTGAGGCTCCTGCCTGGGCCAGGTTACCTGCTAAAGGGGGATACACGGTTCAACCTGTTCCTGCCCCAGCCTCAACTATGGATGATGCTAGAAGTAGTAGGAAGGAGGGGGGAAGGAGTCAGAAGCTTATATTATTTATCTGGGGGAATGCTATGTCGGGGGCGCCAATTATTAGAGTCAATTACCGAACCCTCCAATTATAATTGGCATTACTATAAAGAAGATTATTACAAATGCGTGTGCAGTTACAACTACGTTGTAGATTTGGTCATCTCCGAGCAGGGTTCCGGGTTGACCCAATTCAGCGCGAATTAGCAGGCTTAGGGCTGTTCCTACTATGCCGGCCCAGGCACCAAATAGTAAGTATAGGGTGCCGATATCTTTATGATTGGTTGAGAATAATCAGCGGTTGATGAACATGGGTAAAATGGCTGAGTAAAGCATTAGACTGTAAATCTAAAGACAGAGGTTTGATTCCTCTTTTTACCAGGCCCTGTGGTGAATTTACACATTAAATTCAGAGAAGCAGCTTCAATTCTGCCGGGGCTTCTCCCGCCTTTTTTTTTCTCGCGGTGGGAGAAGTAGATTGAAGCCAGTTGATTAGGGTGTTTAGCTGTTAACTAAAATTTCGTGGCGGTAGAGCCCACCAGTCTAGTGAGGATTTAGCTTAATTAAAGTGGTTGATTTGCATTCAATTGATGTAAGATATAATCTTGCAATCCTTATCAGGAATTAAGTAAATTATACTTGCTTAGGGCTTTGAAGGCTCTTGGTATGTTTAACCTAAATTCCTACTCTAGCGCTGATAGTATTGGTGTGAGTGGTAGTAGTATGGTGGATAGTACAACTATTGTTGGTAGGAGCGTTATTTGTTTTGTGGGGGAAAATTGTCATTTTATTTTTATGTTGTTTGTGGAGGGGAATATTGTTCATGTAGTGGAGTATGTGAGTCGTATATAGAAGTATAAGTTTAATAGTGCTGGAATTGCTATGAGGGTAGGTAGAATAATGTTGTCGTTTTTTGTTATCTCTTGGATGATTATTCATTTTGGTATGAATCCTGATAGGGAAGGGAGTCCTCCTATTGATAAGAGGGTGACAAGAACTAGAACGGTTATAACGGGTGTTTTGTTTCATGTGTGTGATAGTGATAAGGTGGTGGTGGCAGAGTTGGCTATGAATAGTGTAAATATGGTGGAAGTTATGATAATGTAGATGGTTAAGTTTAGTAATGTTATAGTGGGGTGGTATGGTAGTACTGCTGTTATTCAGCCTATGTGAGCGATTGATGAGTAGGCTATGATTTTTCGAAGTTGTGTCTGATTTAGTCCTCCTCAGCCTCCAATTATAATTGATAGGATTGATAAAGTTAGGATTAGATTTAGGTTGATTGATGGGGAGATTTGGTAGAGTACGGATATGGGTGCTAATTTTTGTCATGTTAGTAAGATTAGGCCAGAGGATAGGGGAATGCCTTGTGTTACTTCTGGGACTCAAAAGTGGAATGGGGCTATTCCCAGTTTTATGGCGAGGGCTATTGTTATGAGTACTGAGGCTACTGGGTTGAATAGTTTTATTACGGTTCATTGGCCTGAGAATATCAGGTTAATGATGATGGCTATTATTAATAGTATTGAGGCTGTTGATTGGGTTAAGAAGTATTTAGTTGATGCTTCTGTGGCTCGTGGGTTATGGTTTTTTATTATAACAGGAATAATGGCAAGTATGTTTATTTCAAACCCGATTCAGATGAGTAGTCAGTGGGAACTAAATTATAACAATAATGGTTCCTAATATGATAGTTGATAGAATAATAATAAAGATGATTGGGTTTATTAGTACGGGAAGGATATGAACCAACATTTTCGGGGTATGGGCCTGATAGCTTAATTAGCTGACCTTACTGTTAGAATTTGGTGTAATTGGGAACACGAAGAGTTTTGGGTTCTTAGGAGTAGGTTCAATTCCTATAGTTCTAGAAATAAGAGGGTTTAAACCTCTATTATTTACTCTATCAAAGTAACCCTTTTGTCAGACATATTTCTTATGTTTGCAGGGGGATGCTTGATAGAAGAATAGGTAGTGATACGTGTCATATGCATAAGGCTAGTGTCAGGGGTAAGAAGTTTTTTCATAATAAATGTATTAATTGGTCATAACGGAATTGAGGATAGGATGCTCGGATTCATAGAAAGGAGATTGTGAGTAGTAGGGATTTAATGGTAAAATTGGTTGTGTAAAGTTCTGGTATATATGGATTGTGAGATGTTCCTAGGAATAAAATTGCTGCAAAAATGTTTATTATGATGATATTTGCATATTCTGCTATGAAGAATAGGGCGAATGGTCCTGCTGCATATTCTACGTTAAAGCCTGAGACTAGTTCTGATTCTCCTTCGGTAAGGTCAAATGGAGCTCGGTTTGTTTCTGCTAATGTTGAGATGAATCATATTATTGCTAGGGGTCATGCTGGAAGGATTAGTCATACTTGTTCTTGTGTGATAATTAATGTAGAGAGGGTGAAGGACCCACTTATTAGGAGCACTGATAGTAGGATACTTGCTAGTGTTACTTCATACGAAATTGTTTGTGCTACTGCTCGTAGGGCTCCAGTTAGTGCGTATTTTGAGTTGGAGGCTCAGCCTGATCATGGAATGGAGTATACGGCTAAGCTTGATATGGCTAGTATAAATAGGACTCCTAGGTTTATGTTAATGAGAGGATAGGGTATGGGTAGGGGAATTCACATGGTCAGGGCTAGGCTTAGGGCTAGAATAGGTGCTAGGATAAATATTGAGACTGAGGATGTGGCAGGTCATAGTGGTTCTTTAATGAAAAGTTTGATCGCATCGGCGATGGGTTGGAGTAGACCGTATGGGCCTACAACATTTGGGCCTTTTCGGAATTGTATGTAGCCTAATACCTTTCGTTCCACTAATGTGAGAAATGCTACGGCTAATAGGACGGGAATAATTAGTATTAGGATATTAATTATTAACATTTTGTTAAGGAGAGGATTTGAATCTCTGGATATAAAAGCTTAAGTTTTACTCAATTACCGGGCTCTGCCACCTTAACTAGACCCTTTTCTAGGGCAGGTTTTTGTGTTGTTAATTGAGATGTGGTCATTAATTGTCTTAAGGCGCTTATTTTAAGTTGGCCTTATTTCTCTTGTCCTTTCGTACTGGGAGAAATACGTAATAGATAGAAACTGACCTGGATTACTCCGGTCTGAACTCAGATCAGGTAGGACTTTAATCATTGAACAAACGAACCTTTGATAGCGGTTGCACCATCAGGATGTCCTGATCCAACATCGAGGTCGTAAACCCTATTGTCGATATGGACTCTTGAATAGGATTGCTCTGTTATCCCTAGGGTAACTTGTTCCGTTGATCAAATTTTTGGATCAATAAGCGATAGAGTGGTTTGACTTGTAGGTCTAGTCTTTAAAATCGTTCTGAGGATTTTTTATTCTCCGAGGTCACCCCAACCGAAACTGCCAGCTCATGGAGAGTGTTGTTGTTCCTTGGTGGTTTGATTTGTCTTCTTTGGGCTGGTTAGTTAAAGCTCCATAGGGTCTTCTCGTCTTATTGGTATATTCCCGCCTCTTCACGGGAAGGTCAATTTCACTGATTGGAAGTAAGAGACAGTAAAACCCTAGTGTGGCCATTCATACAAGTCCTTGTTTAGAGAACAAATGATTATGCTACCTTTGCAAGGTCAGGATACCGCGGCCGTTTAACGATTGTCACTGGGCAGGCAGTGCCTCCAATACTAGAGATGCTGGAGGTGATGTTTTTGGTTAACAGGCGGGGTTTATGTTTGCCGAGTTCCTTTTACTCCTTTTAATCTTCCCTTAAGTGCACTCCTGTGTTGGATTAACAGTGTAATTAAGAAATTATTTATTGTTGGGTTATTTTTATTAACTGTTAATGGTCAGAATATTATCAGATACTGACTTAAACTCATGCAGGGAGAAAATGTTTCTTGTTACTCATATTAACATTATTACTTCTATTTTATAATAGATTAGTCCAATATTAGGGCTAGGAGTTGGTTGTTTGTTTTGCGGATTTGTACAATCTTTGTTGTTGAGCTTTAATGCTTTCTTAATTGGTGGCTGCTTTTAGGCCTACTATGGTACTGTTAGATCTTACTCTCTAGTCAAGGTTGTATCCGTTTCTAAAAGGCTGTACCCTTTTAGATTAACTTTTAAAGATACAGTGAGATTTATTTGAATTTTTGGTATCTTTAAAGCTGAACTAAGATTCATTTTCTGGACAACCAGCTATCACCAGGCTCGTTAGGCGTGTCACCTCTACTTACAAATCCTCTCACTATTTTGTCACATAGATGAGTTAGTTCTTGGTAAACTGTAAGTAGCTCGTCTGGTTTCAGGTTGCTTAGCTAAAATTCATTTTGTTAAGTTTTGTACTAGTTAATTCATTATGCAAAAGGTACAAGGGGTAATCTTTGCTTTTTTGTACTTTGATTTTTTCTTTCATCATTCCCTTGTGGTACTTTCTCTATAGCGCCATATCTAAGATTTCTATCTCCTATACTTTAAATTGGGAGTAAATGTTTTGTTTTATTTTACTTTGGTTATTTAGTTGGAGTAGGGTCTTTGGGCTAGGTTTAGTTCAAGATATTCATGATGTATGAAATCTTCTAGGTGTAAACTGGATGCTTTATTTAAGCTATATCTTGATTTATCCAAGCACACTTTCCAGTATGCTTACCTTGTTACGACTTGTCTCCTCTCATATGGTTAGTGCGTTTAAATAAGATTGGGTGCATTATGCTTATTTGAGGAGGGTAACGGGCGGTGTGTGCGTGCTTCATGGCCTAGTTCAACTAAGCACTCTATTCTTAGTTTACTGCTAAATCCTCCTTTGGTTATTAGTTTCATAATAACTTTCGTACTGTGTTTTCTTAATGTAGAAAATGTAGCCCATTTCTTCCCATTTCATAGGTTACACCTTGACCTAACGTTTTTATGTATTATGGTTGTGCTTACTTTTGTTCCTTTTTAGGGTTTGCTGAAGATGGCGGTATATAGACTGTATTAGCAAGAATTGGTGAGGTTTATCGGGGTTTATTGACTATAGAACAGGCTCCTCTAGAGGGATATAAAGCACCGCCAAGTCCTTTGAGTTTTAAGCTGTTGCCGGTAGTACTCTGGTGAATAATTTTGTTTTTATAATTATCTGTGTTTAGGGCTAAGCATAGTGGGGTATCTAATCCCAGGTTGGGTCTTAGCTATAGTGTGTCAGCTACTATAGAGTCACTTTTGTCATTTATTTTTATTGTAATTATGGCTTTTTACAGCTTAATTAGAGTTTAACCCTATTTGGTATGGTGCTTTAACACATTTTACGCCATATTCCTGTTAGCTTGGGTTAATCGTATGACCGTGGTGGCTGGCACGAGATTTACCAACCCTAATTAATATAACTTAGTCAAACTTTCGTTTATGGCTTAATTTTTGTCACTGCTGTTTCCTGTGGGGGTGTGGTTAAGCAAGGCGTCGTGAGCTACGGGTGTGTGCTTGATGCCAGCTCCTCTTAGTTTTGTTAACCTAGAAGGCATTCTCACCAGGATGTGGATACTTGCATGTGTAAGTTTATTAGGAGTTAACAGGAAGGCTGGGACCAAACCTATGTGTTTATGGAGTTAGGGAACTCATCTAGGCATTTTCAGTGCCTTGCTTTGATTTTAAGCTACATCAATTATGTAATGGGGAGAAGGACTAGGTGCTTATATACTTACTTTAGTTGGAGTGCTAATTTGAGTATTGGAAGCGTGATAAATTTAAATAAGTAACTAGGGGGAAGCATGTTGAAAATGGTGGTAAGTATTTAAGGGGGAAGTTGATAGGAGGGGGGAACGTGTAATATAATTTATGTCCTGTGACCTTTGACTGTAATGCCCATGCCTACCATTATGGTGGTGCTCAAGATGCAGTTAGGTCCAGCTACAATAGATGTTCTGGGTCAGGGCCTCAGATGGCCATAGCTGAGTCCAAGCATCCCCAAAAATAAAAAAAATACCAAATGTATGACACCACAGTTACGTGTGAGCTTGGGCTGATTAGTCATTAGTCCATTGAGATGTCTTATTTAAGAGGGAAGAGTGGGCAATTTTAGGTGAGATGGCCCTGAAGAAAGAACCAGATGTCTGATAAAGTTCATTAAATAGCGACCCCCACGGTTCATGGGCCCGGAGCAAGAAGAGGGGTGAGAGTTGCACTGTGAAGAAGGCTGAGCGCCGAAGAATTGATGCTTTTGAACTGTGGTGTTGGAGAAGACTCTTGAGAGTCCCTTGGACTGCAAGGAGATCCAACCAGTCCATTCTAAAGGAGATCAGCCCTGGGATTTCTTTGGAAGAACTGATGCTAAAGCTGAAACTCCAGTACTTTGGCCACCTCATGCAAATAGTTGACTCATTGGAAAAGACTCTGATGCTGGGAGGGATTGAGGGCAGGAGGAGAAGGGGATGACAGAGGATGAGATGGCTGGATGGCATCACTGACTCGATGGACGTGAGTGTGAGTGAACTCTGGGAGTTGGTGATGGACAGGGAGGCCTGGCGTGCTGCGACTCATGGGGTCGCAAAGAGTCGGACACGACTGAGCATCTGATCTGATCTGTGGTCCATGTGATCAGTTTGATTAGTTTTCTGTGATTGTGGTTTTAGTTCTGTCTGCCCTCTGATGGATAAGGATAAGAAGCTTATGGAAGCTTCCTGATGGGAGAAACTGACTGGAGGAAACTGGGTCTTGTTCTGATGGGCCGGGCCATGCTCAGTAAATCTTTAATCCAATTTTCTGTTGATGGGTGGGGCTGTGTTCCCTCCCTTTTCTTTGACCTGAGACCAAACCATGGTGGAAATAATGAAGATAATGGCAACCTCCTTCAAAAGGTCCCATGGGGTCACTCAGTGCCCCCAACCCTGCAGCAGGCCACCATTGACCCATGGTTCTGCCAGAGACTCCTGGATACTCACAAGGAAGTCTGGGTCTGTCTCTTGTGGAGTCACTGCTCCTTTCTCCTGGGTCCTGGTGCACACAAGGTTTTGTTTGTGCCCTCCAAAAGTCTGTTTCCCTAGTCCTGTGTAAGTTCTGTAATCAAATTCCACTGGCCTCCAAAGTCAAATTCCTTGGGGGTTCTCCATTTGCCAGATCTCCAGGCTGGGAAATCTGTTGTGAGTCCTAGAAAAGGCAAAAAGATAGGACACTGAAAGATGAATTCCCCAGGTCAATAGGTGCCCAATATACTGGAGAAGAGTGGAGAAATAACTCCATAAAAAATGAAGAGATGAAGCCAAAGCAAAAACAGTGCCCAGTTGTGGATGTGACTGGTGATGGAAGTAAAGTCTGATGGTGTATAGAACACTATTGCATAGGAACCTGGAATGTTAGGTCCATGAATCTCAAGGTAAATTAGAAGTGGTCAAACAGGAGATGGCAAGAGTGAACATTGAAATTTTAGGAATCAGTGAACTAAAATGGACTGGAATGGGTGAATTTAATTCAGATGACCATTATATCTACTACTGTGGGCAAGAATCCCTTAGAAGAAATGGAGTAGCCCTCATAGTAAACAAAAGAGTCTGAAATGCAGTACTTGGGTGCAATCTCAAAAATGACAGAATGATCTTGATTCATTTTCAAGGCAAATCATTCAATATCACAGTAATCCATGTCTAAACCCCACTTACTAATGCCAAAGAAGCTGAAGTTGAATGGCTCTATGATGACCTACAAGACCTTTTAGAACACCCAAAAAAAGATGTGCTTTTCATTATAGGGGACTGGAATGCAAAAGTAGGAAGTCAAGAAATACCTAGAGTAAAAGGCAAGTCTGGTCCTGGAGTACAAAATGAAGCAGGGCAAAGCATAACAGTTTTGCCAAGAGAATGCATTGGTCATAGCAAACACCCTCATCCAACAACCTGAGACAATTCTGCACAGAGACGTCACCAGATGGTCAATACGCAAGTCAAATTGATTATATTCTTTGCAGCCAAAGATGGAGAAACTCTATACCATCAGCAAAAACAAGACTGGGAGCTGACTGTGGCTCAGATCATGAACTCCTTATTGCCAAATGCAGACTTAAATTGAAGAAAGTAGGGAAAACCACTAGACCATACAGGTATGACCTAAATCAAATCACTTAAAATTATACATTGGAAGTGACAAATAGATTCAAGGGATTAGATCTGATAGACAGAGTGCCTGAAGAACTATGGATGGAGGTTCATGAGGAGGGAGTGATTAACATCATCCCCAAGAAAAATAAATGCAAAAAGGTAAAATGGTTGTCTGAGGAGGCCTTACAAATAGCTGAGAAAAGAAGAGAAGATAAAGCAAAGGAGAAAAGGAAAGATACACCCATTTGAATGCAGGATTTCAAAGAATAGCAAGGAGAGATAAGAAAGCCTTCCTCAGTGATCAATGCAAAGAAATAGAGGAAAACAATAGAATGGGAAAGATTAGAAATCTCTTTAAGAAAATTAGAGATACCAAGGGAACATTTCATGCAAAGATGAACACAATAAAAGACAGAAATGGTATGGACTTTAAAAAAGTAGAAGATATTAAGAAGAGGAGGCAAGAATACATGGAAGAACTATACAAAAAAAGATCTTCATGACCAAAATAATCATGATGGTGTGATCACTTACCTAGAGCCAGACATCCTGGAATGTAAAGTCAAGTGGGCCTTAGGAAGCATCACCATGAACAAAGCTAGTGGAGGTGATGGAATTCCAGTTGAGCTATTTCAAATCCTAAAAGATCATTCTGTGAAAGTACTGTATTCAGTTACCCAGCAAATATGGAATACTCAGCAGTGGCCACAGGACTGGAAAGGTGTTTTCATTCCAGTCCCAAAGAAGGGCAATAGCAAAGAATATTCAAACTACCATACAACTGTGCTCATTTCACATAGTTGGTAGAGAATCTGCCTTCAGTGCAGGAGACCCGGGTTTGATGCCTGGGTCAGGAAGATCCCCTGGAGAAGTAAATGGAAAACCACTACAGGATCCTTGCCTGGAAAATCACATGGACAGAGGAGCCTGGTAGGCTGCAATCCATCGGTCATAAAGTGTCGGGCAGGACTGAGCAACAAACACTGGTCACATTTTAGCAAAATTATGCTCAAAATCCTTAAAGCTAGGCTTCAACAGTACATGGACCAAGAACTTCCAGATGTACAAGCTGTATTTAGAAAAGGCAGAGGAACCAGAGATCAAATTGTCAACATCTGATTGATCATCAAAAAAGCAAGAGAATTCCAGAAAAGTAACCACTTCTGCTTCATTGACTACACTAAAGCCTTTGACTGTATGGATCACAACAAACTGTGGAAAACTCTTAAAGAGATGGGAATACCAGACCACCTGACCTGCCTCCTGAGAAATCTGTATGCAGGTCAAGAAGCAAGTTAGAACCAGACATGGAACAACGGACTGGTTCAAAATTGGGAAAGGAGTAGGTCAAGGCTGTAACTAAAAAGCCTCTTGATGAAAGTGAAAGAGGAGAGTGAAAACACTGGCTTAAAGCTCAACATTCAGAAAACGAAGATCATGGCATCTGGTCCCATCACTTCATGGCAAATAGATGGGGAAACAGTGGAAACAGTGTCAGACTTTATTTTTGGGGGCTCCAAAATCACTGCAGATGGTGACTGCAGCCATGAAATTAAAAGACGCTTACTCCTTGGAAGGAAAGTTATGACCAACCTAGATAGCATATTCAAAAGCAGAGACATTACTTTGCCAACAAAGGTCCATCTAGTCAAGGCTATGGTTTTTCCAGTGGTCATGTATGGATGTGAGAGTTGGACCGTGAAGAAAGCTGAGTGCCGAAGAATTGATGCTTTCGAACTGTGGTGTTGGAGAAGACTCTTGAGAGTCCCTTGGACTGCAAGGAGATCCAACCAGTCCATTCTAAAGGAGATCAGCCCTGGGAAATCTTTGGAAGGACTGATGCTAAAGCTGAAACTCCAGTACTTTGGCCACCTCATGCAAAGAGTTGACTCATTGGAAAAGACTCTGATGCTGTGAGGGATTGGGGGCAGGAGGAAAAGGGGAGGCTGAGATGGCTGGATGGCATCACTGACTCGATGGACATGAGTCTGAGTGAACTCTGGGAGTTGGTGATGGACAGGGAGGCCTGGCGTGCTATGATTCATGGGGTCGCAAAGAGTCAGACATGACTGAGCAACTGAACTGAACTGAACTGAAGGCTGTATATTGTCACCCTGCTTATTTAACTTCTGTGCAGAGTATATCATGCGAAATGCCAGGCTGGATGAAGCATAAGCTGGAATCAAGATTGCTGGGAGAAATATCAATAACCTCAGATATGCAGATGACACCACCCTTATGGCAGAAAGTGAAGAGGAAGTAAAGAGACTCTTGACGAAAGTGAAAGAGGAGAGTGAACTTAAAACTCAACTTTCAAAAAACTAAGGTCATGGCATCTGGTCCCATCACTTCATGGCAAATAGATGGGGAAACAGTGACCGATTTTATATTTTTGGGCTGCAAAATCACTACGGATGGTGACTGCAGCCATGAAATTAAAAGACGCTTACTCCTTGAGTAAGCTATGACAAACCTAGGAAGCATATTAAAAAGCAGAGACATCACTTTGCTGACAAAGGTCTGTATAGTCAAAGCAATGGTTTTTCCAGTAGACATGTATGGATGAGTGTGTTTGAGCATAAAGAAGGCTGAGAGCCATAGAATTGATGCTTTTGAACTGTGGTATGGAGAAGTTGAGAGTCCCTTGGACTGCTAGGAGACCAAACCAGTCCATCCCAAAGGAAATGAGTCCCGAATATTCATTGGAAGGACTGATGCTGAAGCTGAAGCTCCAATACTTGGGCCACCTGATAGAAAGAGGCGACTCATTGGAAAAGATCCTGATGCTGGGAAAGATTGAAGGCAGGAGCAGGAGGGGATGACACAGGATGAGATCGTTGGATGACATCACCGACTCAATGGACATGAGTTTGAGCAAGCTCTGGGAGATGGTAAAGAACAGGGAAGTCTGTCATGCTGCAATCCATGGGGTTGCAAAGGGTTGGACACCACTGAGTGACTGAACAACAATAGCAATCTTTGTCTACATGTCCCCCATCAGGCTGGAAGCTCTTTAAGAGCAGAAGTGGTATTTGTTCTATCACTTTATCATCCTGGGAACTCTCTGGGGAAAGGGGCTGCATCTCCCATAAAGAGTCAGGGCTCCCTCATGTCTTCCCCATCACACAGGAAATGTGTCTGTGCCTGAATACTTCTGCCTCTAATTACTCAGGATGTGAATATGATAGTCCCTGTGAAGCTCCTGGGCAGTGAGACTATTTTGGGGAGTGATCCTGGGAGATTGTCTGGTCCTGGTGAGACAGCCATGGGATCCTAGATTCCTACGGGGCAGAGTGCCCCCCAGAACAAGCTGGGAAACTCCAGGGGCAATGTAAAAGGCAGCCTCCAAGGACTACTTCTACTCTTAGTAAAGGGCAAGCCAAATATCCTCCTTAGACCTTCTTTCCATGCACACCATTCTGAGAGTATCAGCCCTAGAGCCAATCTTACTCCTTTCTCTGTATCAGAAAACAGGAAATGCAGTGTGGTGCAGGACAAAGATAAATCAAGATGGCATCAAATCCTAGCTAGCTGTGACACCTGCTAGTTGTATGACATTTTTTTTCATTTAATATCTTGGAACCTTCATTTCCTCAAAAGCAAAATGGTAATTAGAAACCCTATTTCTTTGGGCATATCATGTACCTAATAAATGTTTGTTGAATAAATGATTGCATGTTTATTTTCTTTCTTTTGGGAGGTTTAGAGAATGGTATAACCAACCCTGCCTCTGGTAAATTGAATTCCTGCATCGGTGAGCCTAACAGTTCATCGCAATGACATTTAGTTCACTCCCAGCCTTTAATCCATTCCAAGCACACAATTAAATAAGTTCCCAAAATGGAACCTTTGGTAATACATTCCCGTTCTTTGGTCATGAGAAAATCCCTTCTAACATTGCTTCAACCCCTCCCTACCCCACCTCTAATGGCACATCATAGGCATGTTTTGTCTTTGACACTTTTCTGTAGCTGGGTGGTAGAATGTCCGACTCAGTGGCTTAAAAGTCAGGGCACCTGGTCTCTAGTCCTAGGTCTATTGTTAACCCCTGTGTGACCCTGAAAAATCGAAGCTAATATTTACTGAGTCTCTTCTGTCTACTGGCCACTATTCTAAGTGGTCTACATAAATTACCTCACTCACTTCTTAAAAGTGATATAATCCCTTTACAAACAAGTCTAAGGCTCAGAGAAGTTAAGAAACTTGCACTAAATCACACAGCTACTAAGTGGTAGTTCATGTCTCCCTGACTCCACAGCCTCTTTCTATTGTGCTATGCCAACTTCTCCAAGGGCCTTAGGTTCCTGAGCTGTAAAATAAGAGAACTGGATTCTGTGTTTTGGAAGGTCTCATTCAGTTTGACCTTTTGTCACCACCTGTTCAAGGCCTCTGGAAGGATCTTAGGAAACTTATGGACAGCTTCCTGGCTTTCCCTTTCCTGACCTTTTCTTTTGTTTCTCTGTCTCCAGGCCCTCCTCACAATCCTCTCCAGTGAGTCAATGTGAGACAGAAACCAAATGTTCCCCTGAATCAGGGCATCTGCTGCGTTCCCTGCGTAGTGAGCTGTGGGAACACTGCATTCCACTCTCCAGATCCTGTTGCATGGAATATTTTCCCTGAGCCATATTGTGCACTGCATTCCCTTCTTTGTGTGAGCTGTTCTGCCTCTGAAAGCAGGTAGTCTCCTGGTGATAAATGTGTAACTGAGTGAACTTGCTTCCTGGGTCCAGAGACTTCTCCTCAGTAGGCTGTTTCCATCCCCGGAGTTCCAGTCCTCACACTCCCAGACCACCCATGGAGTTCACACACCCAAACATTCACCAAATCATATGTTCCATGTCCTTACCTCATTTCAGTTCCTTAACAGTGGAGACATAGCCCTGACTTCAAATTTCTAGCCATAGTTCACCTCAGCCTATAGTTTGCTTTTCTGCATTTATGTCTGGGGAAGTTAAGGCCTTGGGAGGTGGGTCAGGGGGCCAGAGCAGGATAGGATCTCAGGCACCTGCCCTTCACCTAACCTGTTCCTTCCTCCCTGGTCTCTTCATAAGGCTACTTTCACAACCCTATGTCTGGCTTCCCAAGTCTCCAGTTGCTTGTTTTTCATCTTTCTTGACTGAATCCAGATTTCTGAAAGTAACAGTTTCCTTTGTTTGCTAATGAGGCTGTCATGCTTCCTGGTCTAGGAGTGAAGGGCAATGTTTTCTTGGATTCCTGAACCCATAACCAGCTGCATTCTCTATCTAATATCAGCCAGTGGGTGTTAGATAGGGAAGTACTCTAGGCCTAAAGTAGGATTGACTCAGGGAAGGGCAATTATCACCATGTCATCATCAACAGCTACATCAGCATTTAGGACTTTCCTGTCTTCCAGACAGTATTTTGTCTCTACAATGTCTCATTAACTATTTTGTCTCTACAGTGAGGTCTTAGGATGGTTACCTGCCCTCAATAATTGGAGGTATGCATCATTACTACAATTTTCAGACTGGGAGTTCTGGTTAAGAAATTTTCTAATGGTACTAATTGAAGACAGATGCAAGATTAGAACCCAGCCTGACCAACCTCAATGTCAGTGAACAATCATCTTCATTAAAGTCTGCTATCTCAGACTCAGGCCTTGGATGACTTTGGTAACCAGCTCCTCTTCAGATTAGGTATATTGTAGGTACCCAGCAAGTGCACATAATAGCTGTTAACTAAATGCTTACTAATTAGCTGAGCTAAACAATGGAGCCCATATCATCAATGCAAGTCCCTTCTATGGCACAGAGTGTAAGAGTTCAGAGTCATTTCTTCCCTAGGTTGACCTGAACATCATAGACTATGTGCTTTGTGACCTGGGGTCAATGCTTGATCTTTGGGTGATAATGATGCCCACTGGGAAAAAATGAAGTTGTGGTTCAGAGGGACATAGAATTGTAGACTAATAGAGGTAGGAAGTCGGACATGTGACCTTCAAAAGGATTGTTGCAGCCTGAAAAGTAAATAAACTGCATCAAGTTGCCTGAAAGTGAAAGTCGCTCAGTCGTGTCTGCCTCTTTGTGACCTCATGGACTATACAGTCCATGGAATTCTCCAGCCAGAATACTGGAGTGGGTAGCCTTTCCCTTCTCCAGGGGATCTTCCTAACCCAGGGATTGGACCCAGGTCTCCCACATCGCAGGGGGATTCTTTATCAGCTGAGCCACAAGGGAAGTCCTCTAGTTCCCAGAAGGGAATTCCTCAAGAAGGCATCAAGTTGCCTAGGGCTTTACTTATTCTGACATAGACAACCTTGCTCCTGGAAGCATTTTATCCACCCATTGGCAGGCATGGCTGGCACCAGCGCATAGCCCTGGGAGTGGGTGTTGGCATGATCAGTGGTGCTTATAGCATCTCACTCCCTGCCACATGGCACAGATGGCACCTCCTGACTTTTCTTCCTTTTGCTTTCCTTGCTGACTGTTCTTGCCAAGGTTTGGCTCTTGGCCTTGGAGTTGATAGCCAAGAGCTTGACTTTTGACATCCCCAACCATCCTCTTCTCCACGTTTGCTAACTACAGTGAAATCATAGATGCATAGATGATCAGAGCTGTGAAGAATCTTAGAACAACTGTCTTGTTTTAAAGAGGAGAGACTGAGAACTAGAGAAGAGGAAGTGGCTTGCCTTTCTTCCTAAGAGGTGCATAGAATAAGCCCTTTGGCAGAGTAGAATCAGCCAGATCGGACTTCAGTGCCTGCCTGCCTTGTCCTCTAGAGCCAGATTTATTAAATAAGCATTTAATAAATAACTAATGTCTTCTACATATAACCACACTGCCTTTATCTGGGTGATCACCTGAATATTCACACACACATGCGCTGCTCAGAGCTGCCCTTCAGCACTTCTCCTTAATGTGCCAGTTCCCTGTCCCCTTCCCCACCCTTATCGAAGTTTCTGGTCCATATTTCAAGCCCTGTGATCTTGCCTCTTTAAGTCACTTAGGGCTGAAGTGATAGGGGAAGTTGTCTAGACACTTGGCACTCTTCCCACTCCCACACAGGCCAGGGTGCCATGCAGAGAGCTTCACATAGCTATGAGGTCTTAGGATGGTTACCTGCCTTCACCAAGACTCAGCTTTCTCATTTTACAAATATATAATTAGCTTAGTGCCTGACACCTAGTCAGCTAATAACATGTTAACTATTATTATTAGTGAAACTGTTATTATTCCTAAGAGCAGAGATTGTCTGGAGGGTTTCTCACCTAGCCTGGAGGATGGAGATCAGCTCCATAACCTTTCTATGGTGGAACCATCCCTCCCCGCAAATACCCACATTCTAGGAGTCCATGTAGAGGTCTCAGTACTTACCCTGGCCTTATTCATTTTCAGCCAAGCCACCTGGCATTTCACAGATCTCAGTTCTGCCTGTTATAAGTTATAAATAACCCCCAGCCATCTGTTCTCTGAAACTCCCATACTGAGACCAAAAACAAAACTTCCCTATGCTTCCCCATGTTATTCTGCTTCTGGCAGGATTTTAATTTTCTCTGTTTTAGAATTTAAATCTTTTCCCTTTAGTGCCTTCTTCCCCAACCCCAATCCTTGTGTAGAATCTCTGTCATTGCACATGTTGAGGAAATCTCTGGGGAAAAGTTCTCTTAAGAAGGAAGTGCTCATTTAAGGACATTGCATAGACATAGTGTGCTCCCTCCTCAACCCTTGAGCAAGCAGATGCAAGGCAGATGGAATGTGCACAGAAAACGTGAGGGGACTGTGAGATAGGTACCATTCATGGCAAAGGGGTTCTGAAGCAGTGGCTAAGTCCCCAGAGCTAAGCAAGCCCTCACCTTGATATAGGGAATAAAGTGAAAGTCCTTGGGTTCTTTTTTCATACTCATTCTCAACCCCTAAAAACATATATTCTGTATAAGACTTGTGTGCTTCAGTCCCTCTCAACCTGCCAAAGTGGTAATTAGCTAATCTGGGTGACTATATGTTATAGACTGAATGTTTGTCTCGCACCCCCCCTCCCCAAGTTCATATGTGAATGTGATAATATGATGATATTTGGAGAGGAAATAAGCATTAGATGAGGTCATGAGGGTGGGGCCCTCATGACTGGATTAGTGCCCCTCTAAGAAGAGGCATCAGAGGGCTCACTCTTTATTTACATGCATCAAAGAAAGGCCATATAAACAGAGCAAGAAGGCAGCTGTCTGAAAGCCAGGAAGTGTCTTCACCAGAATCTGACCATGCTGGCACCTAATCTTGGACTTTCAGCTTCCACAACTGCAAGAAAGTAAATTTCTGCTATTTGAGCCACCCAATCCAATGTATTTTCTTATGGCAGCCTAAGTCATTGTTATACTCTATATAAACAGAATGGTTAGGACATTCCCTCTGCTCAGGAAGAGCATTTAAACAGGGTAATTCCTGGAGACAATGTCAATGACTGTGGTCTACTCTTTAGTGAAACCTAGTACAGAGGCAGCCATGTTTTTTCCATCATAAGCGACATGACCATAAATCTTTATTTAAGATTTATATTTTACATATATTTACATGTAAATATATTTATGTAAAAGATACAAAATTTTAATTGTACCAAATTTTATTGATTATACAGTAATATTTATTTATAAGTCATGCAGTATAAAAATAACAATTTAACAAACACTTGTATTCCCACCATCCAATTTAACAAAGAGAATATGGTAGCATTACCTTTGTATGCCTTCCTGATCTCATCCATTCCCTCCTCAATCTAAGCTAATCCTCATCATTAATTTTGTGCTTACAATTCCTTTGCTTTTCTTTACAGTTTTATCACATTTTAAATCTCTAAATGGCATAATGTTTGATTTTATGTGTTTTTGAATATATTATCAATGGAGTCAAAGTAAATATCTTATTTTGTGACTAACTTCTTTCATCTGTGTTATGTGTATTGCAAATCATTTTCTTTTGTTTGTAGTACAGAATTCCATTGTGTGAGTATATCACAACTTACTTCTCAATTCTATTGCTGATGAAAAGTATTTCTTTCCCAGTTTGAGAGTACTGAATACCATGCTACAATGAATATTCTTCTTCATGTCTGTTGATGTATGTGCTGAAGAGTTGCTCTAGGCTATATATATAGAAATGGAATTGGTGGGTTACAGAGTATATGCATCTTAAACCTTGCTAGATAACATAAAAACTTTTCCAAGGTAATTATACCAATTTATACTTCCATTAATGATGATTTGTCAGACTTAATTTTTCTTTGTTTATCTGGAGGGAACAAACTGATATCTTTTGTGTTTCAAATTTACATATCCCTGATGGCTATTTTTTAAGATATTTTTTGGCCATTCAGATTTATTTGTGAAGTTCCTCTTCAAGTATTTTGCCAATGTTTCTATTGGATTGTTTGTCATTTTCTTATTGATTGTAAAGGCTCCTCATATATTATCAATAGGAGTCCTTTGTCAGATATAAGTATTACGAGTCTCTTCCCATTCCAGTTTGCCTTTTAACTCTCTTAAGATGTCTTTCCACCTCTTTTGCTTTAGAGCTAATGCTTTTAGTTCCTATTAAAGAAATATTGCCTACTTTAAGGTCATTAAAGTACTCTTTTATATTTTCTTCCAGAAATTTTCTTGTTTTATCTTTACATTAGTTCTCTTTGTCTGGAACTGAGTTTTGTATGTAATGGGAAGCTGTTGGTTACCTCGGTGGTGAAAGCTGTCCAGGTCTTCTGTGGAACAGACCTCAGAAGACCTGTGGATGTCTGTGCCAAGGAACACTACAGGGTCCTCTGCTGTGAAAGTTGTGGGGAGCCCGTAGTTGTCATGGGAACTATCGAGGTCCTTAGTAGCAAAGTCTTCCAGAGAGCTCCATGGAGAGGGCCACTGGGAACTATGATGATATTGATACTGACGGCTCCTTCCCTCCTTCTTCATCCCTATCCATCTCTAGACATCTCAGCTAAGCCAATCTCCCTAATAATCTTTCTGTGGTTCTTCTTTGTTTTCTCTTCCACTATGTTGCTGAAGTTCTAAACTCTTGGGCATACCAGAGCTATTTTTTGTTTGTAGATAGCCATCTGTGGAGAAGACAATGGCACCCCACTCCAGTACTCTTGCCTGGAAAATCCCATGGATGGAGAGCCTGGAAGGCTGCAGTCCATGGGGTCGCTGAGGGTCGGACACGACTGAGCGACTTCACTTTCCTTTTCACTTTCATGCATTGGAGAAGGAAATGGCAACCCACTCCAGCGTTCTTGCCTGGAGAATCCCAGGGATGGGGGAGCCTGTTGGGCTACCGTCTATGGGGTCACACAGAGTCGGACACGACTGAAATGACTTAGCAATAGCAATAGCAATAGCCATCTGTTGTTCATTGACAGAAAAGTGCTCCTACCTCTTACTCTACCATCTTGCTAATGTCACTCCAAGGCTATTTTTGCTGTTTATAAAATGCTACATGTGGTTGTTTTCCACACTTTAAAAACATTATTCCATTGTCTTCTGGCTTTCATTGTTTCTGTTGAAAAGTTCACTAATTGCAACAAAGTTTGTTTTTACCATGCCTCCTTTTGTAACAGGAGGGAAAGGGGCAGGGCACAACTTTTCAAAGAATGACATAGCCCTGGACACAACATAAATCAATTAGAATCAAATGAGACCAAGGTGGCAGACAAGGCTAGACCTTAATCTTCAATCAGCAAGTGAAATGACATACCCAGAGGTGCCATGACAGTTTCAAGGCACTGTCAAAAGACCAAGGAGTGGGTGGTGGCCCAAATCCTGGAAATCTCCACCCCTTCCCCAAAATAGTTGGAATAATCCTCCCATTCATTAACATATGAAATTACCCAGTCTATAACAGCTAACTGTGCCACATTTTGTGGCACGCTGACATCTGTGATGGCCCACACTCTGTTTGTGGAGTGTGCTTCTCTCTGAATCTGAATAAGTCCACTTCTCACCTATCGCTTTGTCTCTCACTGAGTTCTTTCTGTGAATAGACATCAAGAACCTGAGCTTCATTAGGTTCTTAAACCAGGTACCATGGGTTTTGGCTCAGTTTGAGCCCCAGCCATGTGGGTTCAAGTCCCAAACATGATTTTGGCTGGGTTTGAGTCCCAGCTACATGGGTTCAAGTACCAAACAGGGTTTTGGCTGAATTCGAGTCCCAGCCACATGGGTTTGAGTCCCAAACTGGGTTTTGGCTGGGTTCGAGTCCCAGCACATGGATTCAAGTCCCAATCTGAGGTAAATGATTTCACTTGTAAGGTATTCTCTTTGTCTTTGTTTTCTCTAGATAACTGTGATGTATTTAGATTTGGGGGAAGAGGGTTGTTTTGTGGATATTCCTCAGTCTGTGCCTTCATTTTGAAATACTCTGATTTAGAATATTTCTATGTGAAGTATTTCTTCAAATACTGAATCTGTCTTATTCGTCTCCCTCTCCTCTGGCACTACAATTACGTGTACGTTGGGATTTTAACACACATACTATATGTCTCACACATTTTCCACTCTTTTGGGGGGCATGTGGGGGCTTCTAAGGTGGTGCAAGTGGTAAGGAATCTGCCTGCCAATGCAGGAGACGCTGGTTCAATCCCTGTGTTGGGAAGATCCCTGGAGTAGGAAATGGCAACCCGCTCCAGTATTCTTGCCTGCAAAATCCCATACTCTGCACTGAGTTCACACTCATTGGAGAAGGAAATGGCAACCCACTCCAGTATTCTTGCTTGGAAAATTCCATGCACAGAGGAGCCTGGAAGGCTAGAGTTCATGGGGTTGCAGAGTTGGACATGACTGAGCACACAGGACAGGAGGGGTACATATTTTAACCTGAATATTTTCTATTGTTTCCTTTTTCCAATTTGCCAATACTCTGCTTTGTCTAATCTACTGTTAAACTCATCAAATTAATTCTTAATTTATGCTATTGTATTTTTCAATCCTAGGATTTCCATTCAATTCCAATTATTTTAAAATACATTAATCATTGTTATTTTAAAGTGTGTATCTGGTAAATAAAAAAAAATCTGAATCACCTATGGTTCTGGGGTTTCCTTTTGGGGGGAGGAGCCTTTTTTCTTGGCTTTTAATCTTTCTTCTGTTGTTAATTTTCAATTACTTGCTGGATATTTTTTTTCTCAAAAATTTTAGGAGCTCTTGATGGCAACTTCCTCCAAATAAGGCTTTAATTGTCTTGTGGTAGGCAGATAGGTTATGAACAGAATTAAAAGTGAAAGTGAAGTTGCTCAGTCATGTCCAACTCTTTGCGACCCCATGGACTGTAGCCTACCAGGCTCTGCGGTCCATGGGATTTTCCAGACAAGATTACTGGAGTGGGCTGCCATTTCCTTCTCCAGGGGATCTTCCCAACGCAGGGATCGAACCCGGGTCTCCTGCATTGCAGACAGATGCTTTACCATCTGAGCCACTAGGGAAGCCCCATGAACAGAATAACTTGGTCCAATTGAGACCTGTTTCTATGTTATCCTTATTTCTAGAATATCTGGTGGCTAAATTGGGGCCCTGAACTCTAATTCTGTCTCTCCTAATCCATAAACATTGCCAAAATTTCTACTTGTTTTCTTTTATTTTCACTTTTTAAACTTTTCATTTTGTATTGAGATATGACTGACTAACAATGTTGTAATAGTTTCAGGTGAATAGCAAAGGGACTCAGCCACACATATATATGTGTACCCATTCTTCCCCAAATTCCCCTCCCATCCAGGGGACCACATAACATTGATCAGAGTTCCATGTCACCTACTTTCTTTCTTGAAGCATTGCCTCACATGTGCAAAATTTAAACAAAGGTCTTCATTGGAAATTGGCTTTAGGATGTTGCACTTATCAGAGCACATTTCCCTTTTCTTTGGATCTTGGCCCATTGAGTCCTTGCTACCAGCTTTGTGCCTTCAAATACTTTTACCCAGAATTTAAAATTCTCAGTGTGAGGAGTAATCTGATGCCAATTATTTTTTTCAGAAGTAGAAATAAAAGTACCTCTTAGATTAAAAACTTGATGAGAGCAAGGACCTTGTCTATCTTGTTCATTACTGTACCCTAGTTTCTAGAGCAGTGACTGG
Organism: Bubalus kerabau; assembly: GCF_029407905.1. Lineage (NCBI taxonomy): Eukaryota > Metazoa > Chordata > Mammalia > Artiodactyla > Bovidae > Bubalus > Bubalus kerabau. The sequence goes on from NC_073628.1 coordinate 54,769,539, forward strand.
AATATGTGTGTGTGTGTATGTATGTGTTAGTCACTCAGTTGTGTCTGACTCTTTGAAACTCTCATATAGCCCACCAGGCTCCTCTGTCCATGGGATTCTCCAGGCAAGAATACTGGAGTGGATTGCCATACTCTCCTCTAGGGATCATCCCAACCCAGGTCTCTGGCATTGCAGGTAGATTCTTTACCATCTGAGCTACCAAGGAAGCCCAACTGGAACATAGTAAGGGCTTAATAAAATGGATGGCCCAGTCCTTGGCTTCTACATGGATCACAGCAGTTATCTGATTTGTCCCCTAAATTTCTAGTGAAATTTAAAACCCAGCTGGATGCTGCACCATCCATGCTGAACCATGATGGCATCTCTTGTAATTTTGATGGGAATTGCATTGCAACTATAGTGTAATTTGGGGGAGAAATTGATATCTTTATAATTTTAAGAACTGACATTTTTATAATTCTATGTATTCTAAATGGTAAATAGAATGTCTCTCTCCATTTATTTTATTCATCAAGAAAGGCAACATAATACGAGATTGCATACCAAGTTGCTTTGGTTCAAATCTCTGCTCTGTCACTCAGTAGATTTCCAACTTTGTGATAGTTTCTAGTTTCCTTAACTGCGATTATGTTAATAATAAAAGTACCTTTCTCAGAAATGGTTATGAGGATTTATCAGGTTAACAACTGTAAAACATTAGAGTTACATAACAAGTAGTGGCTTCTGCATAAGTATTTGTTAAACGAAATAATAATTTTCCTTTAATGTTTTATAATAAAGTTTTAAATATTTCTTCATAAAAATCTTGCAATCTTTTGTTAGATTTATTCCTAGTTACTTTATATTTTTATGTTATTTCAAATGACTGTAGCTTTAGTTTTAAAAGGAGCTAAAGAGCTTCTTGATGAGAGTGAAAGAGGAGAGTGAAAAAGCTGGCTTAAAACTCAACATTCAAAAAACTAAGATTGTGGCATCCAGTCCCATCAGTTCAGTTCAGTTCAGTTCAGTTGCTCAATCATGTCTGACTCTTTGTGACCCCATAGACTGCAGTACCAGGCCTCCCTGTCCATCACCAACTCCCAGAGTTTACTCAAACTCATGTCCACTGAGTCAGTGATGCCATCCAACCATCTCATCCTCTGTCATCCCCTTCTCCTCCTGCCTTCAATTTTTCCCAGCATCAGGGTCTTTTCCAGTGAGTCAGTTCTTTGAATCAGGTGGCCAAAGTATTGGAGTTTCAGCTTCAGCATCAGTCCTTCCAATGAATATTTAAGACTTATCTCCTTTAGGATGGACTGGATGGATCTCCTTGCAGTCCAAGGCACTCTCAAGAGTCGTCTCCATCACCACAGTTCAAAGGCATCAATTCTTCAGCACTCTGCTTTCTTTATAGTCCAACTCTCACATCCATACATGACTACTGGAAAAACCATAGCTTTGACTAGATGGACCTTTGTTGGCAGAGTAATGTCTCTGCTTTTTAATGTGCTGCCTAGGTTGGTCATAACTTTTCTTCCAAGGAGTAAGCATCTTTTAATTTCATGGCTGCAGTCACCACCCACAGTGATTTTGCAGCCCAAAAATATAAAGTATGCTACCGTTTCCACTGTTCCCCCATCTATTTGCCATGAAATGATGGAACCAGATGCCATGATCTTAATTTTCCGAATGTTGAGTTTTAAGCCAGCTTTTTCACTCTCCTCTCTCATTTTCATCAGGAAGCTCTTTAGTTCTTCTTCACTTTCTGCCATAAGGGTAGTGTCACCTGCATATCTGATGTTATTGATAGTTCTCCTGGCAATCTTGATCCACCTTGTGCTTCATCCAGCCCAGTGTTTCTCATGATTTACACTGTATAGAAGTTAAATGAGCAGGGTGGCAATATAGAGCCTTAATATATTCCTTTCCCTGTTTGGAACCAGTCTGTTGTTCTATGTGCAGTTCTAACTGGTGCTTCCTGACCTGCATACAGGTTTCTCAAGAGGCAGGTCAGGTGGTCTGGTATTCACACCTCTTTAAGAATTTTCCATAGTTTGCTGTGATCCACACAGTCAAAGGCTTTGGCTTAGTCAATAAAGCAGAAATAGATGTTTTTCTGGCACTTTTTGCTTACTTCATGGAAAATAGATGGGGAAAGAGTGACAACAGTGGCAGATTTTATTTTCTTGGGCTCCAAAATCACTGTGGACAGTGACTGCAGCCATAAAATTAAGACATTTGCTCCTTGGAAGAAAAGCTATGACAAGACTAGACAGAGTATTAAAAAGCAGAGACATCACTTTTCTGACAACAGTCCCTAAAGTCAAAGCTTGGTTTTTCCAGTAGTCATGTATGGATGTGAGAGTTGGACCATAAAGAAGGCTGAGTGCTGAAGAATTGATGCTTTTGAATTGCATTGGAGAAGACTCTTGAGATTCCCTTGGACTGCAAGGAGATCTAACTAGTCCATTCTGAAGGAGACCAGCCCTGGGATTTCTTTGGAAGGAATGATGCTAAAGCTGAAGCTCCAATACTTTGGCCACCTGATGCAAAGAGCCGATTCGTTGGAAAAGATCCTAATGCTGGGAAAGATGAGGGCAGGAGGTTACAGAAGATGAGATGGCTGAATGGCATCACTGACTCAATGGACATAAGTTTAAGGAAGCTCCGAGAGATAGTGAAGGACAGGGAAGCCTGGTATTCTGCAATTCATGGGGTCACAAAGAGTTGAAAATGACTTATTGACTGAACAACAAGCTTTAAAGGTTAGATTCTTCATCCATTTTTGTTGGTTCATGAAAATAAAGCTGATTAAGTGAAAATGGACAGTGAAAAAGTTGGCATAAGGCTCAGCATTCAGAAAATGAAGATCATGGCATTTGGTCCCATCACTTCATTGCAAATAGATGGGGAAACAGTGGAAACGGTATCAGGCTTTATTTTGGGGGGCTCCAAAATCACTGAAGATGGTGACTGCAGTCATGAAATTAAAAGACACTTACTCCTTGGAAGAAAAGTTATGACCAACTTAGACAGCATATTGAAAAGCAGAGACATTACTTTGCCAACAAAGGTCCATCTAGTCAAGGCTATGGTTTTTCCAGTGGTCATGTATGGATGTGAGAGTTGGACTGTGAAGAAAGCTGAGCACCGAACAATTGACGCTTTTGAACTGTGGTGTTGGAGAAGACTCTTGAGAGTCCCTTGGAGTGCAAGGAGATACAACCAGTCCATTCTGAAGATCAGCCTGGGATTTCTTTGGAAGGACTGATGCTAAAGCTGAAACTCCAGTACTTTGGCCACCTCATGCGAAGAGTTGACTCATTGGAAAAGATTCTGATACTGGGAGGGATTGGGGGCAAGAGGAGAAGGGGATGACAGAGGATGAGATGGCTGGATGGCATGACTGACTCGATGGATGTGAGTCTGAGTGGACTCCGGGAGTTGGTGATGGACAGGGAGGCCTGGCGTGCTGCGATTCATGGGGTCACAAAGAATCGGATTTAGCAGCAGCAGCAAAGAGTCGGACACAACTGAGCAACTGAACTGAAACTGAATTCTGTTTACTAGAATTTTCTTGAGGATTTTTGAATATGTTCATCAGTGATATTGGCCCATAATTTTCTTTTTTGTGTTGTCTTTGCCTGATTTTCATGTCAGGGTGATTGTGGCCTTGTAGAATGAGTTTGGAAATGTTCCTTCCTCTGCAACTTTTTGGAAGAGTTTCAGAAAAAATAGGCATTAGCTCTTCTCTAAATGTTTGGTAGAATTCCCCTGTGAAGTCATCTGGCCCTGGACTTTTGTTTTTGGGGGGAGATTTTTTTATCACCGTTTCAGTTTCAGTATTTGTAATTGGTTTGCTCATGATTTTTTTCTTTCTGGTTCAGTCTTGGGAGGTTGAACTTTTCTCAGAACCTGTCCATTTCCTCTAGGTTGTCCATTTTGTTAGAACATAGTTGGTCATAATAGTCTCTTATGATCCTTTGTGTTTCTTGTTGTCTACTGTAACATCTTCTTTTTCATTTCTAATTTTGTTGATTTGATTTTTTCTTCCTTTTTTTCTTGATGAGTCTGGCTAGTGGTTAGTTAATTTTATCTTCTCAAAGAATCAGCTTTTAATTTTACTAACATTGCTATTGTTTTCCTCATTTCTTTTTCATTCATTTCTGCTCTGATCCTTATGATTTCTTTCCTTCTGTTGACTTTTGATTTTTTGTTGTCGTTCTTCTTTTTACAACTGCTTTAGATGCAGAGTTAGGTTGTCGATTTGATGCTTTTCTTGTTTCTTGATGTAGGATTGCATTGTTATAAACTTCCCTCGTAGAACTGCTTTTGCTGAATCCCATAGGTTTTGGGTCGTCATGTTTTCACTGTCAATTGTTTCTAGAAATCTTTTGATTTCCTTTTTTATTTCTTCAGTAACCTCTTCATTATTTAGTAATGTATTGTTTAATCTCCATGAGGTTGTGTTTTTTGCAGTCTCTTTCCTCTAGTTGATATCAAGTCTCATAGTGCTGTGGTCAGAGAAGATACTTAATACAATTTCAATTTCTTAAATTTACTGAGGCTTGATGTGGCCCAAGATGAGGTCTATCCTAGAGAATGTACCCTGTGCTCTAAAGAAGAAGTGTATTCTACATTTGGATGGAAAGTCCTGAAGATATCAATTAGGTCCATTTGGTTTCATGTTTCATTTAAGGTTTCTGTTGCCTTATTGAGTCTCTGTTTTGATGATGTGTCCATTGGTGTAAGTGGGGTGTTAAAGTCCCCTACTATTATTGTGATACTGTCGATTTCCCCTCTTATGCCTGTTAGTGTTTGCCTTATGTACTGAGGTGCTCCAATGTTGGGTGCATAAATATTTAAAATTGTTATGTCTTCTTGGATTGATGCTTTGATCAGTATGTAATGTCCTTCTTTGTCTCTTATAATATTCTTTATTTTAAAGTCTATTTTGTCTGAAATAGGATTGCCATTCCAGCTTTCTTTTGGTTTCCATTTGCACAAAATATTGTTTTCCATCCTTTTACTTTCAATCTCTATGTGTGTCTAGGTCTGAATTGGGTCTCTTGTAGGCAGCTGTGGATATATGTGGATTTTGTTTTTGTATCCATTCAATCAGTCTTTTAGTTGGTACATTTTATCATTTAAATTTAAGGTAATTATTGATAATGTTCTTATTGGCATTTTCTGAATTGTTTTGGGTTTGTGTTTTAGGTCTTTCGTTTCTCTTGTGTTTACTGGCTATCTAATTCCTTTTAGTATTTGTTGTAAGACCAGTTTGATATGGCACTAAATTCTCTTAACTTTTGCTTGTCTGTGAAGTTTTTGATTTTTCCATCAATTTTGAATGAGATCTTTGCTGGGTATACTAATCTTGGTTGTAGATTTTTTTTTTTTTTTTCCTTCAGCATTTTAAATATATCCTGCCATTCCTTTCTGACCTGCAGAGTTTCTGCTGAAAGATCCTCTGTTAATTGTATGGATTTTCCTTTGTATGTTACTTGTTGCTTTTCCCTTGGTTTGTTAGCTTTCTTTCTGTTAGCTTGATTAACATCTGTCTCATGTTTCTCCTTTGGTTTATCCTGTAAGGGACTCTGCATTTCTTGAAACTGATTGACTATTGTTGGAAAAGTTTTCAACTATAATTTCTTCAAAAATTTTTTCAGTGCGTTTCTTTTTTTTTTTTTTTCTTCTTCTTCCTCTGGGATCCCTATAACTCAAATGTTGGTGCATTTAATATTGTCCCCAAAGTCTCTGAGGCTGTCCTCATTCTTTTCATTCTTATTCCTTTATTCTGCTCTTCAGCAGTTATTTCTACCATTTTATCTTCCTGCACACTTATCTGTTCTTCTGCCTCAGTTATGCTGCTATTTGTCCCTTCTAGAGTACTTTTAATTTCAGCAATTGTGATATTCATCTGTTTGCTTTTTCTATATATCTTGTATGTCCTTGGTGATTGTATTAACTGTGTTAATTGTTTCTTGCATTATCTCCATTCTATTTTCAAGTCTTCAGAATATCTTTATCATTATTCTGAATTCTGTTTGTTTATTAGATTGTTTATTTCCTCTCCGTATTTATTTGGTCTTGTGAGTTTATACCTTGTTCTTTCATTTGTGCTGTATTCTCTGTCTTTTAATTTTTTTTTCTACTTTACTCAGCTTGAGGTCCTCTTTACCCAAACTTTAGAGTTGTAGTCCTTATTCCTTTTGTTTTTGCCCTCGGAGGGAAAAGTTGGTTGAGTAGTTTGTGTTTATTTCTTGTTAGGGATGACTTGTGCCTGTGTACTAGTGGGAGGAGATCAAGCAGATAATCACAGAAATAATTAGACATATACCAACACTTCCACACACACAGTTATAACCAAAGTATAGAGTACAGGAAATTGACTTGGTGAACAAGGGAAACCAAAAGTAATATTGACCAATTAAAAACAGAGCTAACTAATGCTCAATCTGGAAAACTGAGCCTCAGCAGATTGCCAACTGGGGAATATAAGAAAGAGAGCACACCAATTTAACTTACATGGTGAAAAAAGAAAGAGTGAAGGGAAAAGGAGGAAGGAAAAAAGAGGAAGAGAAAAAATAGGAGAAGGGAGAGAAAATGGAAAAGGAAGGGGTGGAAGAAAGGGAAAAAAGAGGAAAGGAAAAACTAGAACAGCAAGGATAATATACATATGTAAAAAAGATTTATATATATTCAGGAATAACTATAATATAAGAAATATATCAAAAGTAAAATTAGAAAAATCACAAAAAAGGTGAAAAAATCTTTAAAAGAGGGTATTTTTTAAACAAGAAAAACAAAAATGAAAACTCCACAATACCACAAAATGATAATGTGAAAGTAGAAATATGTAGAGGGAATCAACAGTGTGATTTATAAGGAAAAAAAAAATGTTCTCAAGGTCATACTTCTTCTTGGTTGTGGAGTCTTCTCCCGGTGATGGGGTTGGATAGTGTCCTGTGATAATTTCCTGGTTGGGGGAACTTGTGCCTGTGTTCTGGTTGATGGAACTGGATCTCGTTTCTCTGAAGGGCAGTGTAGTGTCCAGTAGTAGGACACAGTGTCCTGTAGTAGGACAAGACACTGTCTTTCAGATGGACAAGATCCAGCTTCATCAATGAGAAAAAAGGCACAGACTCCCCCAACCAGGAGAATATCACAGGGGTGTCTATGGGTTCAGCATGTCTTTGGGCAGTCCTTCTGGCTTTGGCAGTGTTCAGTTCAGTTTAGTTGCTCAGTTGTGTCTGATTCTTTGTGACCCCATGAACCACAGCACGCCAGGCCTCCCTGTCCATCACCAACTCCCGGAGTTTACCTAAGCTCATGTCCATTGAGTTGGTGATGCCATCAAATCAACTCATATCTTTTGTCCTCTTCTCCTCCCGCCCTAAGCCTTCCCAGCATCAGGGTCTTTTCAAATGAGTCAGCTCTTCACATGAGGTGGCCAAAGTATTGAAGTTTCAGCTTCAACATCAGTCCTTCCAATGAACACTCACGACTGATCTCCTTTAGGATGGACTGGTTGGATCTCCTTGCAGTCCAAGGGACTCTCAAGAGTATTCTCCAACACCACAGTTCAAAAACATCAGTTCTTCAGAGCTCAGCTTTCTTTATAGTCCAACTCTCACATCCATACATGACCACTGGAAAAACCATAGCCTTGACTAGACAGACCTTTGTTGGCAAAGTAATGCCTCTGCTTTTCAATATGCTATCTAGGTTGGTCATAACTTTCCTTCCAAGGGGCAAGTGTCTTTTAATTTCATGGCTGCAGTCACCATCTGCAGTGATTTTGGAGCCCCCCCACCCCCCAAATAAAGTCTGCCACTGTTTTCCCATCTGCCATGAACTGATGGGACTGGATGCCATGATCATAGTTTTTGGAATGTTGAGCTTTAAGCCAACTTTTTCACTCATCTTTCAATTTGATCAAGAGTCTCTTAGTTCTTCTTCATTTTCTGCCATAAGGCTGGTGTCATCTGCATATCTGAGGTTATTGATATTTCTCCTGGCAATATTGATTCCAGCTTGTGCTTCATCCATCCCAGTGTTTCTCGTGATGTACTCTACATATAAGTTAAATAAGCAGGGTGACAATATACAGCCTTAATGTTCTCCTTTCTCTATTTGGAACCAGCCTGTTGTTCCATGTCCAGTTCTAACTGTTGCCTCCTGACCTGCATACAGGTTTCTCAGGAGGCAGGTCAGGTGGTCTGATATTGCCATCTCTTTCAGAATTTTCCACAGTTTATTGTGATCTGCACAGTCAAAGGCTTTGGCATAGTCAATAAAGCAGAAATAGATGTTTTTCTGGAACTCTCTTGCTTTTTTGATGGTCCAGCAGATGTTGACAATTGGATCGCTGATTCCCCTGCCTTTTCTAAAACCAGCTTGAACATCTGGAAGCTCACGGTTCACATATTGCTGAAGCCTGGCTTGGAGAATTTTGAGCATTACTTTACTAGCATGTGAGATAAGTGCAATTGTGCGCTAGTTTGAACATTCTTTGGCATTGCCTTTCTTTGAGATTGGAATGAAAACGGACATTTTCCAGTCCTGTGGCCATTGCTAAGTTTTCCAAATTTGCTGGCATATTGAGTGCAGCACTTTCACAGCATCATCTTTCAGGATTTGAAATAGCTCCACTGGAATTCCATCACCTCCACTAGCTTTGTTCATAGTGATGCTTCCTAAGGCCCACTTGACTTCACATTCCAGGATGTCTGGCTCTAGGTGAGTGATCATACCATCGTGCTTAACTGGGTCATGAAGATCTTTTTTGTACAGTTCTTCTGTGTATTTTTACAACCTTTTCTTAATATCTTCTGCTTCTGTCAGGTCCATACCATTTCTGTCCTTTTCTTGGCGATGGTCTTGATCCCTGTCTCCTGTACAATGTCACAAACCTCCGTCCATAGTTTATCAGGCACTCTGTCTATCAGATCTAGTCCCTTAAGTCTATCTCTCACTTCCACTGTATAATCATAAGGAATTTGATTTAGGTCATGCCTGAATGGTATAGTGGTTTTCCCTACTTTCTTCAATTTAAGTCTGCATTTGGCAATAAGGAGTTTATGATCTGAGCCACAGTCTGCTCCTGGTCATGCTTTTGCTGACTGTATAGAGCTTCTCCATCTTTGCCTGCAAAGAATATAATCAATCTGATTTTGATGTTGGCCATCTGGTGATGTCCATGTGTAGAGTCTTCTATTGTGTTCTTGGAAGATGGTGTTTGCTATGACCAGTGCATTCTCTTGGCAAAACTATTAGCCGTTGCCCTGCTTCATTGTGTACTCCAAGGCCAAATTTGCCTGTTACTCCAGGTGTTTCTTGACTTCCTACTTTTGGTTCCAGTCCCCTATAATGAAAAGGACATCTTTTTTGGGTGTTAGTTCTAAAAGGACAAGCTGGAATCAAGATTTCCAGGAGAAATGTCAATAACCTCAGATATGCAGATGACACCACCCTTATGGCAGAAAGTGAAGAGGAACTCAAAAGCCTCTTGATGAAAGTGAAAGTGGAGAGTGAAAAGTTGGCTTAAAGCTCAACATTCAGAAAACAAAGATCATAGCATTTGATCCCATCACTTCATGGGAAATGGATGGGGAAACAGTGGAAACAGTGTCAGACTTTTTTGGGGGGGCTCCTAAATCACTGCAGATGGTGACTGCAGCCATGAAATTCAAAGATGCTTACTCCTTGGAAGGAAAGTTATGACCAACCTAGATAGCATATTAAAAAGCAGAGACATTACTTTGCCAACAAAGTTCCATCTAGTCAAGGCTATGGTTTTTCCAGTGGTCATGTATGGACATGAGAGTTGGACTGTGAAGAAAGCTGAGCGCCAAAGAATTGATGCTTTTGAACTGTGGTGTTGGAGAATACTCTTGAGAGTCCCTTGGACTCCAAGGAGATCCAACCAGTCCATTCTGAAGGAGATCAGCCCTGGGATTTCTTTGGAAGGACTGATGCTAAAGCTGAAACCCCAGGACTTTGGCCACCTGATGTGAAAAGTTGACTCATTGGAAAAGACTCTGATGCTGGGAGGGATTGGGGGCAGGAGGAGAAGGGGACGACAGAGGATGAGATGTCTGGATGGCATCACTGACTCGATGGACGTGAGTCTGAGTGAACTCCGGGAGTTGGTGATGGACAGGGAGGCCTGGCATGCTGCGATTCATGGGGTCGCAAAGAGTCAGACACAACTGAGTGACTGAACTGAACTGAACTGAGGTCTTCACAGAACCATTCAACTTCAGCTTCTTCAGCTTTACTAGTCAGGGCATAGACTTGGATTGCCGTAGTATTGAATGTCCTGGGCTTATGTGCACATATTTTGGCTCACCAGGCCATCCTGCTCTGCCGCGGGGCTTGTGCGCATTTGTCTCAGCTCTCTGGGCCTGTCCTATATGTCACAGGGTTTCTGTGCACTTGTTTTGGCTCACTGGTCCGCCTTCTATGTCACAGGGCTGTGTATGCTTGTCTCAGCTCCCTGTGCTTGCTCTCTGCATCACGGCGCTTGTGTGCACTTGTCTTGGCTCTGCAGGCCTGCCCTCTACATCGCAGGGCGTGTGTTTCCTTCTTCGTCTCACCAGGCCCACCCTCTATGTTGTGGGGCTTCTTTTGGCTCCCTAGGCCCACCCTCTGTGCCACAAGGGTTTTGTGTACTGGAGAGTTTTGTATGCTGCGCCTCAGCATGCTGGGCCTGTCCTCTCTGCTGTGGGCCTTCTGTAGGCTTCTCTCTGTTCCCCAAGCTCACTGTGTGGTCGAGGCCATGGTCCATGAGCTGTTTATGGGCTGAGAAGTGCAGCTTTCTCTGTTTCCTGCCCTTTAAGTCTCTGCTTTACCTGTCTTTCTAAGATTCCATGGCTCCCCCTTGAGCCTCCCTGTGAGGGAGCTTCCAGTGCATGGGAACTCTTCCTGCTTTACAACTCCCTCCCTCCCTCCCTCCCTCAGGGCAAAAGCTCCCATCCAGAAATTCTGTTTTTTCCCTTTTTATGTCTCCATCCTCTCTCCTACCTCATTCCAGGGAGCTTAGCCTGCCCCCCACCTACCCCCGGAGGCCTGGGTTCTTCTACTGTCATCTAGAGGTTGCTTTGTAGGAGTTGTTCTGTATCTTGATGAGTTTTTGATGTATTTGTGGGGAGGCTGGAGATCTCCCTGTCTTACTCCTCCACCATCTTCTTCTGCCTTCCCATTCCTAGTTTTTTAAGGACTCTCCATACTGTTTTCCATAGTGTTTGTATCTGTTTGCATTCCTACCAATAGTGTAAGAGGGTTCCCTATTTTCCACAGCGTCTCCAGCATTTATTGCTTGTAGACTTTTTGTTGATGGCCATTCTGACTAGTGAGATGATGCCTCATTGTGGTTTTGATTTGCATTTCTCTAATAATGAGTGATGTTGAGCATCTTTTCATGTGTTTGTTATCCATCTGTAAGTCTTCTTTGGAGAAATGTCTGTTTAGGTCTTCTGCCCACATTTTGATTGGGTTGTTTGCTTTTCTGGTATTGAGCTATATGAGTTGCTCATATATTTGGGAGATTAATTCTTTGTTAGTTGTTTCATTTGCTATTATTTTCTCCCATTCTGAGGTTTGTGTGTTCACCTAGCTTATAGTTCCCTTTATTGTGCTAAAGGTTTTATATTTAATTAGGTCCCATTTGTTTATTTTTGTTTTCCATTACTCTAGAAGGTAAATCATAGAGGATCTTGTAGTGATTTATGTCAGAGAGTGTGTTCTGCCTATGTTTTTCTCTAAGAGTTTTATAGTTTCTGGTCTTATGTTTAAGTCTTTAATCCATTTTTACTTTATTTTTGTGTATGGTGTTAGAAAGTTTTCTAATTTCATTCTTTTACACATAGTTGACAATCAGTCCTCTTAAGTCTAGTAGACACCAAGTTCAAAAAGAGGTAATGAAAATACTGAGGAATTAAGAATGGCTATCGACAGAAATGCACATTACTGTAAAAATGAATAAGACATTATAAGGAAGAGGCAAGAAAAATTAGAAAGTTCATTTTCCAAGATTAAAGCTGAGCTATAAGCAATGAATACTGGAGAGAATAATGCAGAAGAATGAAGAAGTAGTCTGGAAGATAGAATAATGGAGATTAACTAGTCAGCATGGCAACCAGAAAGACAAATGAAGAAAAATGAAAGCCGTATACACGGCCTATGGGGTAACATAAATCATGCCAATCTACACATAATAGTGATTCCAGAAGAAGAAAAAGAAAAGGGCATTGAAAATGTATTTGAAGAAATTATGGCTGGAAACTTTCCAAATCTAAAAATATCCAGATATAGGAAGCACAAAGGTTCCCAAAGAAGATGAACACAAACAGACCTAAACTAAGACATGTTATACATAAAATGACAAAAGTTAAAGAGAAAATTCAAAAGCAGAAAGAGGAAAATAAAGAGTTAATTAAAAGGAAATCTCCATAAGGTGATAGCTGATTTCTCTACAGAAACATTGCAGGGCAAAAGGGAAAGGAAAATACATTCAAAGTCTTGAAAGGGAGTAATCTGCAATATAGAATATTCTACCCAGTATGATTATCATTTAGCATACAAGGTGAGATAAAGGATTTATCAGACAAGCAAAAATGAAAAGAATATAGCAATATGAAACCTATCCTATAAGAAATATTGAAAGGTCTTCCCTAAACTGGAGAAGGAAATGGCAACCCACTTCAGTATTCTTGCCTGGAAAATCCCATGGATGATGGAACCTGGTAGGCTACAGTCCATGGGGTCGCAATGAGTTAGACACGACTGAGTGACTTCAGTGACTCCCCTAAATAGAAAAGAAGAAGACATAGGAAAAAAGAAATCACAATTAGAAAATAAATCACTTAGCCATTATATAAATCAAAAAAGAAAAAAAAAACTGTGAAAGCAATGATAAACACATGGAACAGCAAAGGGATAAACATGAAGATGTAGAAGAGGGCATCAAAACCATAAAATGTGGGGGAAGAGAGTAAGAAAATGTAAATTTTTTTTTTTTTAGAATGTCTTTGAACTTACATGACTATCAGTCTAAAGCAAGCAGATATAGGAAGGGGTTGCTGCTGCTGCTGCTGCTAAGCCGCTTCAGTCGTATCCGACTCTGTGCAACCCCATAGATGGCAGCCCACCAGGCTCCTCCGTCCCTGGAATTCTCCAGGCAAGAACACTGGAGTGGATTGCCATTTCCTTCTCCAATGCATGAAAGTGAAAAGTGAAAGTGAAGCCACTCAGTCGTGTCCAACTCTAAGTGACAACATGGACTGCAGCCTACCAGGCTCCTCCCATGGATTTTCCAGGCAAGAGTACTGGAGTGGGTTGTCATTGCCTTCTCCAAGGAAGGGGTTAATATACTTGAAAAACAGGTTAACCAGAAATCAAAAACATAAAATAGATTCACACACGCACACACACACACACACACACAAAAGAAGAGAATACAAGCATACAATAAAATCATCATCAAACCATAAAAAGTAAAACAAAAGAATGAAACAGTGGAGAAATATAGAATCAACTGGAAAATAAGGTTTAAAATGGCACTAAATACATATTTATCAATATTTAACTTACATGTCAATAGACTGCTCCAATAAAAAGACATAGAGTGGCAGACTGCAAAGAAAAACAAGGGTCTACAATAGGTTGCCTCTAAGAGACCCACTTTAGGGCAAAGGAAACACATAGATTGAAAGAGATGGGATGGGAAAAGATATTTCATGCAAATGGAAATGACAAAAAAGCAGAGGTCACAATATTCAGACAAAATAAACTTGAAAACAAAATGGGTGCTTGTTTTAGCAGCACATATACTAAAATTGGAATGAAATAGAAAATTAGCATGGCCTCTGCACAAGATGACAATGAATTATGAATTTGTGAAGAGCTCCGTGTTTTTGGTTCAAGAGGACCTATACCTATACCTATGGCTGATTCATGTTGATGTATGGCAGAAGTTCTGTTCAGTTCAGTCACTGAGTTGTGTCCAACTCTTTGTGACCCCATGAACTGCAGCACACCAGGCCTCCCTGTCCATCACCAACTCCCAGAGTTCACACAAACTCTTGTCCATCGAGTCGGTGATGCCATCCAGCCATCTCATCCTCTGTCGCCCCCTTCTCCTCCTGCCCCCAATCCCTCCCAGCAGTCTTTTCCAATGAGTCAACTCTTCACATGAGGTGGCCAAAGTATTGGAGTTTCAGCTTTAGCATCAGTCCTTCCAAAGAAATCCCAGGGCTGATCTCCTTCAGAATGGACTGGTTGGATCTCCTTGCAGTCCAAGGGACTCTCAAGAGTCTTCTCCAGCACCACAGTTCAAAAGCATCAATTCTTCGGTGCTCAGCTTTCTTCACAGTCCAACTCTCATGTCCATACATGACCACTGGAAAAACCATAGCCTTGACTAGATGGAACTTTGTTGGCAAAGTAATTTCTCTGCTTTTTAATATGCTATCTAGGTTGGTCATAACTTTCCTTCCAAGGAGTAAGCATCTTTTAATTTCATGGCTGCAGTCACCATCTGCAGTGATTTTGGAGCCCCCAAAAGTAAAGTCAGCCACTGTTTTCACTGTTTCCCCATCTATTTCCCATGAAGTGATGGGACCAGATGCCATGATCTTCGTTTTCTGAATGTTGAGCTCTAAGCCAACTTTTTCACTCTCCTCTTTCACTTCATCAAGAGGCTTTTTAGTTCCTCTTCACTTTCTGCCATAAGTGTGGTGTCATCTGCATATCTGAGGATATTGATATTTCTCCCAGCAATCTTGATTCCAGCTTGTGTTTCTTCCAGTCCAGCGTTTTTCATGATGTACTCTGCATATAAGTTAAATAAGCAGGGTGACAATATATAGCCTTGACGTACTCCTTTTCCTATTTGGAACCAGACTGTTGTTCCATGTCCAGTTCTAACTGTTGCTTCCTGATCTGCATATAGGTTTCTCAAGAGGCAGGTCAGGTAGAAACCAACTCAATATTCTAAACCAATTATCCTTCAATTAAAAATAAATAAAACCAAAGTGGGATATCAGATCCCTCATGTCGCACAGAAACTAAGGCTGTGGGTGAAACTCCTGGGCCTGTGTGCCACAACTACTGAAGCCCACACAATCTGGAGCCCATGTGCCACAACTACTGAGCCTGCATGCCACAGCTGGACACTCTAAGTGTGAAAACACATGATTCCTGCATGACATAATGAAGATTGCACATGGTGTAACTAAGACCTGAGGCTGCTGAATAATTAATTTTAAAAAGGCATAAAGAAAGATACTATATAATGATAAATTGCTACTGCTACTAAGTTGCTTCAGTCGTGTCCGACTCTGTGCGACCCCACAGACAGCAGCCCACCAGGCTCCCCCATCCCTGGGATCCTGCAGGCAAGAACACTGGAGTGGGTTGCCGTTTCCTTCTCCAATGCATGAAAGTGAAAAGTTAAAGTGAAATCGCTCATTCGTGTCCAACTCTTAGTGACCCCATGGACTGCAGCCTACCAGGGTCCTCCATCCATGGGATTTTCCAGGCAAGAGTACTGGAGTGGGGTGCCATTGCCTTCTCCGATATAATGATAAAAGATCAATACAAAAGGAGGATTTTACACTTGGCAGCAAGAATGAAAACTGACATTTCCCTGCCTTTGTGGCCACTGCTGAGTTGTCAACATATATGCAACTAATATAGAAGCACCCAAATACATAAAACAAACACTAACAAACAGAAAGGGAGAATTGACAAGAATATAATTATAGTAGGAGACTTTAACATACCACTTACATCAATGGACAGATTCTTGAGGCAGAAAATAAATAAGGCAACAGAGATCATAAATGATACTATAAAACAGACAGTTGATATTGGCAGCACTTTACATTAAAATAACAGAACACATATACTTTTCAGGTGTACGTGCAATGTTTACTAGTATTAACCACATACTAGGGCACAAAACAAATCTCAAAAATTTTGTTGTTCAGTTGCTAAATCCTGTCCAACTCTTTGGAACCCCATGGACTGCAACGTGCCAGGCTTCCTTGTCCATCACTATCTACCTGAGATTGCTCAAACACATGTCCATTGATTTGGTAATGCCATCCAACCATCTCATTCTCTGTTGATCCCTTCTCCTCCTGCCCACAATCTTTCCCAGCATCAGGTTCTTTTCCAATGAGTTGGCTTGTCTCATCATGTGCCCAAAGTACTGGGGCTTCAGTTTCAGCATCAGTCCTTCCAATGAATATTCAGGGTTGATTTCCTTTAGGATTGACTGATTTGGTCTCCTTTCTGTCCAAGGGACTATCAAGAGTCTTCTCCAGCATCACAGTTTGAAAGCATCAGTTCTTCAGCACTCAGCCTTCTTTATGTTTTCACTTTTTCCTCTTCTATTTGCTATAAAGTGATGGGACCAGATGCCATGATCTTTGTTCTTTGATTGTTGAGTTTTGAGCCAGCTTTTCCACTCTCCTCTTTCACCTTCATCAAGAAGCTCAAGAAGTTCCTCTTCACTTGCTGCCATTAGGGTGGTATCATCTGCATTTCTGAGGTTGCTGATATTTCTCCCAGCAATCTTGATTCCAGCTTGTGATCCATCCAGCCCAGCCTTTCACATGATGTGTTCTGCATAGAATTTAACAGGGTGACATTATGCAACCTTGATGTATTCCTTTCCCAATTTTGAACCAGTCCATTTTTCCATGTCTGATTCTAACTGCTGCTTCTTGACCTGCATACACGTTTTTCAGAAGGCAGGTAAGGTGGTCTGGCATCCTCATCTCTTTAAGAATTTCACAGTTTCCAGAGTGTGGAAAGCCTTTAGTGTAGCCTTTAGTGTGGTCAATGGAGTAGATGTGGTCAGTGTAGTAGATGGTTTTCTGGAATTCCCTTGCTTTCTCTATGATCCAGTAAATGTTGGCAATTTGATCATTGGTTCCTCTGCCTTTTCTAAATGTTCACATACTTTTGAAGCTAAGTTTGAAGGATTTTGAAAATGACCTTGCTGGCATGTGAAATGAGAGCAATTGTATAGTAGTTTGAACATTCTTTTTGCCCTTCTTTGGGACTGGAATGAAAACTGACATTTTCCTGCCCTTGTGGCCACTGCTGAGTTTTCCAAATTTGCTGGCATGTTGAGTGCAGTACTTTAACAGCAGCATCTTTTAGGCTTCGAAATGGCGCAGGTGGAATTCCAGCAACTCCACTAGCTTTGTTCATAGTAATGCTTCTTAAGGCCCATTTGACTTCATACTCCAGGATGTCTGGCTCTGGGTAAGTGACCACACCACTGTGGTTAACTGCATCATTAAGATCTTTTTAATACAGTTCTTCTGTGTATTCTTGCCAACTATTCTTAATCTCTTCTGCTTTTGTTAGGTTTTTGTCATTTCTGCCTTTTATTATGCCCATTTTGCATGAAATGTTCCCTTGGTATTTCCAATTTTATTGAAAAGATACCTAGTCTTTCCCATTCTATTTTTTCCCCTCTATTTCTTTGCATTGTTCACTTAGGAAGTCTTTATTATCTCTCCTTGCTTTTCCCTGGAATTCTGCATTCAGTTGGGTATATCTTTCCATTTCTCCTTTGCTTTTCACTTCTCTTCTCAGCTATTTATAAGGCCTCTTCAATCATTTTGCCTTCTTACATTTCTTTTTCTTTGTGATGCTTTTGTCACTACCTCCTGTACAATGTTATGAACCTCTGTCCATAGGTCTTCAGGCACTCTATCTATCAGATCTAAGCCCTTGAATCTATTTTTCACTTCCACTGTATCATCATAAGGGATTTGATTTAGGTCATACCTGAATGTCGTAGTGGTTTTTCTTACTTTCTTCAATTTTAGTCTGAATTTTGCAATATGGAGGTAGTGTAATAAGTGCAATCTTATCTTGCAATAAGATATGAGCCACAGTCAATTCCAGGTCTTGTTTTTGCTGACTGTATGGAGCTTCTCTCTCTTTGGCTTCAAAGAATGTAATCAATATAATTTCAGTATTCAAAAAATTCAAGAGTATAGAAATTATTTTAAGCATTTGCTCTGAGCACAATGTCATGAAACTTAAAATCAACCACAAAAAAAGAAATAGGGGTGGGGAAGAAGTTACATGGCTGTTGTTTCATTTTAATAATGCAACTAAAACACTAATGGGACAGCAAAGAAAATCAATAATGAGATTAAAAATTCCCTAAGATAAATGACAATGAAAACACAACCATACAAAACCTATGGGGTACAACAAAGCAGTTATTAGAGGGAAGTTCATAGCAATACAAGCTGTCTTCCAAAACAAGAACAATTTCAAATAAACAACCAAAACAATCACCTGAAAATACTAGAAAAAGAGTTAAAACCTAAAGTTAGCAAAAGGATGTAAATAATAAAGATCAGAGTGGAGATAAGTAAAATAGGTTTTAAAAAATAGAAAAAATCAATAAAATCAAGAACTGGTTCTTTGAATGAGTAGACAAAATTGATAATCCCGTCACTGGAATCACCAATGAGAAAAGAGAGAGAATCCAAATAAAATAAGAAGTGAAAAATATCAACCAATACTGCAGAAAAGCAAACAAACAAACAAAAAAACATGAGAATATTATGAACAGTTATACACTAACAAATTCGACTACCTAGAAGAAATGGACAATGGAAACATACAGCTTATCCAAGTTGAGTCAAGAAGTAGATAATTTGAACAGACTGATCACTAGAAATGAAATAAAACCTGTAATTTTAAAAACTCTGTATAAACAAAAGTCCAGGACCAGATAACTTTACAGATGAATTCTTGGAGACATACAGAAAAGAACTTGTACTAATCATTCTCTAACTTTTCCAAAAGATTGAAGAGAAGGCAACACTTTCAAAGACATTCTACGAAGCCATCATCATTCTGACACCAAAACCAAAGATCCGATCGAAAAAAGAAAATTACAAGCCAATATCTTGATTAATATAAATGCAAAAATTCTCACTAAAATATTAGCAAAATGAATCCAACAACACGTAAAAAAGATCATACGGCATGATTAAGTGGGATTCATCCCAAGTTCACAAGGATGGTTCAACATGCATAAATCAATCTATGTGATAAACCACATCAACAAAAGAAGACAAAAACCCATGATCATTTCAATAAATGCAGAAAAAGCACTTGAAGAAGTTAAACATCCATTCATGGTAAAATCTCTTAAAGTGCATATAGAGAGAATATGTCTCAACACAATAAAAGCTATCTATAACACAAACACTTGGAGGATAAACAATATGTTACTAATTAATCAATGGATCAGTGAAGAAATCAAAGAGAAAATAAAAAATACCTAGAGACAAATGACAACAAAATACAGCAATCCAAAACCTACTGGATAAGGAAAAGCAGTTCTAAGAGGAAATTTTATAGCAATACAACACTACTTCAAGAAACAATAAACATCTCAAACAACCTATCCTTACACCTAAAGCAACTAAAGACAAAAGAACAAATAAAACAAAAAGTAGTATCAGGAAAGAAATCATAAAGATCAGAGCAGAAATAAATGGGATGAGAATACCAGACCACCTTATCTGCCTCCTGAGAAACCTGTGTGCAGGTCAAGGAACAACAGTTAGAACCAGACATGGAACAACAGATGGGTTCAAAATTGGGAAAGTAGTACATTAAAGCTGTATATTGTCACCCTGATTATTTAACTTATATGCAGAGTACATCATGTGAAATGGCAGGCTGGATGAAACACAAGCTGGAAACAAGATTGCCGGGAGAAATATCAATAACCTCAGATATGCAGATGACACCACCCTTATGGCAGAAAGTGAAGAGGAACTAAACAGCCTCTTGATCAAAGTGAAAGAGGAGAGTGAAAAAGCTGACTTAAAACTCAACATTCAAAATGCTAAGATCATGGCATCTGGTCTCATCACTTCATAGCAAATAGATGGACTACAATGGAAACAGTGACAGACTTTATTTTCTTGGGCTCCAAAATCACTGCAGATGGTGACTGTGGCCATGAAATTAAAAGATGCTTGCTCCTTCAAAGAAAAGCTATGGCAAACCTAGACAGCATATTAAAAACAGAGATATCACTTTGCTGGCAAAGGTCTGTATAGTCAAAGCTATGGTTTTTCCAGTGGTCATGTATGGATGTGAGAGTTGGACCATAAAGAAGGCTGAGCACTGAAGAATTGATGCTTTTGAACTGTGGTGTTGGAGAAGACTCTTGAGAGTCCCTTGGACTGCAAGGAGATCAAACCAGTTAATCCTAAAGGAAATCAAACCTGAATATTCATTAGGACTGATGCTGAAGCTGAAACTCCAATACTCTGGCCGCCTGATATGAAGAGCCAGTTCACTGGAAAAGATGCTGATGCAGGATAGAAGGTAGGAGGAGAAGGAGATGATAGAGGATGAGATGGTTGGATGGCATTACCAGCTCAATGGACATGAGTCTGAGCAAGCTCTAGGAGATGGTGAAGGACAGAGAAGCTTGACATGCTGCAGTCCATGGGGTCCCAAAGAGAGTTGGACATGACTGAGCAACTGAACAACAGCAAGAAGAAGAAATGGCAAAGTCTTAGAAAGATACATCCTTCCAAGGCTGAACCAGGAAGAAATAGAAAACATGAAAAAACTAATCACAAGTACTGAAATTGAAACTGTGATTAAAATTCTTCCAACAAAAAGGGACAGGTGGCTTCATAGCTGAATTCTATCAAACATTTAGAGAAGAGTTAACGCCTAGCCTACTGAAACTCTTCCAAAAATTTGCAGAGGAAAGAATACTCTCAAGCTCATTCTACAAGGCCACCATCATGAGATACCAAAATTAGACAAAGATATCACACAAAACAAGAGAACATTACAGACCAGTATCACTTGTGGGCATAGATATAAAAATCCTCACAAAAATACTAACAAACAGACTCCAATAACACATTAAAAAAAGCATATACCCTGATCAAGTGAAATTTATTCCAGGGATGAAAAAAATTCTTCAATATATGCAAATCAATCAGTGTGATACACTACATTAACAAATTAAAGAATAAAAATCATATGATCATCTCAATAGATGCAAAAAAGCTTTTGACAAAGCTCAACAGTTATTTATGATAAATTAAAAAAAATAAAAAACCGTTCAGAAAGTGGGCTTAGAAGAAACCTGAAAGTGTTAGTCACTCAGTCATGCCTGACTCCTTGCAACCCCAAGGACTCTAGCCCACTAGGCTCCTCTGTCCATGGAATTCTTCAGGCAAGAATGACCTAGGGATAGAACCTGGGTCTCCTGCCTTGCAGGCAGATTCTTTACCATTTGAGCCATGAGAACACCTACCTCAACATAATAAAGGCCATATACAACAAACCTACAGCTAACATCATACTCAGTGGTGAAAAGCTGAAAGCACTTCCTCTAAGACCAAGAATGAGACAAAAATATCCATTCTTGCCAATTTTATGCAACATAATTTTGGAATTCCTAGCCACATATATCAGAGAAGGAAAAGAAGTTAAAGAAAAAAATTCAAGTTGGAAACAAGTAAAACACTCACTGTTTGCAGATGACATGGTACTGTACATAGAAAATCCTAAAGATGCTATCAGAAAACTTCTACGGCTCATCAATGGTTTTGGTAAAGTTGCAGGATATAAAATTAATATACAGAAATCTCTTGTATTCATATACACTAACAATGAAAGAGCAGAAAGAGAGATTAAGGAAACAATCTCATTTAACATTGCAACAACAACAACAACAAAATACCTAGAAATAAACCTACCTAAGCAGGCAAAAAGCCTATAGTCAGAGAACTATAAGACTCTGATGAAAGAAATCAAAGATGACACAAACAGAAGAAGCAATATATATCATATACCTGGATGAGAAGAATCAATATTGTGGAAATGACTATACTATCCAAAGCAACCTAAAAATTCAATGCAATCCCTATCAAAATACCAATGACATTTTTCAAAGAATCAGAATAAAAATGTTTGCAATTTGTATGGAAGCAAAAGTCTTCGAATAGCCAAAGCGGTCTTGAGAAAGAACAGAGCTGGAAGAAGCAGGTTCCCTGACTTCAAACTCTTCTACAAAGCCACAGTAATCAAACCAACATGCCACTGGCACAAATACAGAAATAAATATCAATGGAACAGGATGGAAAACCCAGAGAAAAACCCATGCACATATAGTGACTTAATCTTTGACAGAGGCAAGACTATACAATGGAGAAATGACAGTCTTTTCAATAAGTGGTGCTGGTAAAACTGGACACATGAAAAAATAAAATTAGGACACTCCAACACAGTATACAAAATAATCTCAAAGTGGATTAATGACCTAAATGTAAGGCCAGATACTATAAAACTCTTAGACGAAAATATAGGTAGAACACTCTGTGATGTAAATCATAGCAAGATCTTTTTCAATCCACTGCTTAGAGTAATGAAAATAAAAATAAACAAATAGGACCCAAGTGAAAGTAAAGTTGCTTAGTCGTGTCTGACTCTTTGTGACCCCATGGACTGTAGCCTACCAGGTTCCATCATCCATGGGATTTTCCAGGCAAGAATACTGGAATGGGTTGCCATTTCCTTCTCCAGGAGATCTTCCCGACCCAGGGATTGAACCCAGGTCTCCCTCATTGTAGGCAGGCGCTTTACCATCTGAGCCACCAGGGAAGTCCCTAAATAGGACCTAATTAAATGTAAAACCTTGTACACAGCAAAGGAAACCATAAACTAAAGGAAAAGGCAACCCTAAGAATGGGATAAAGCATTTGCAAATGAAGCAACTGACAAGGGATTAATCTCCAAAATATACAAAACTAACATGCAGCTCAACTAAAAAAAAAAAAAAAAAAAGCAATTAGTGGAAATCCTAAATAGACATTTCAACAAAGAAGACATATGGCTGACCAACAAACACATGAAAAGGTGCTCAACATCACTAATTATAAAAGAAATGCAAAGCAAAACTACAATGAGGTATCACTTCACACTGGTTAGAATGGGTATCATCAAAAAATCCACGAATGATAAATGCTGGAGAGTGTGGAGAAAAGCGAACACTCCTACATTGTTGGTGGGACTGTAACTTGGTACAGCCACTATGGAGAACGGTATGGAACTGCCTTAAAAAGAAATTATAACTAGAGCTACCATATGACCCAGCGAATCCACTCATAGGCATATATTCAGAAAAAACAATCATTCAAAAGGATGCATGCACCTGATGTTCCTGTGGCACCATTTAAAAATAGCCAAGAAAAGGAGGTGGCCTAAATGTCCATCAATGGAGAAATGAATAAAGAAGATGTAGTACATATATACAATGAAATATTATTCAGCTATAAAAGGAAAGAAATTGAGCCAGTTGTAGTGATGTCAATGGACCTAGAGACTGTCATACAGAGTGAAGTAAGTCAGAAAGAGAAAAACAAATATTGTTTAATATCGCTTATATGTGAAATCTAGAAAAATGGTACAGTTCAATTCAGTCACTCAGTCGTGTCCAACTCTGCGACCCCATGGACTGCGGTACACCAGGCTGCCCTGTCCATCACCAGCTCCCAGGGTTTACTCAAACTTATGTCCATCAAGTCGGTGATGCCATCTAGCCATCTCATCCTCTGTCATCCCCTTCTCCTCCCACCTTCAATCTTTCCCAGCATCAGGGTCTTTTCCAATGAGTCAGTTCTTCCCATCAGGTGGACAAAGTACTGGGGTTTCAGCTTCAGCATCAGTCCCTCCAATCAATATTCAGGACTGATATCTCTTAGGATGGACTGGCTGTATCTCCTCACAATCCAAGGGACTCTCAAGAGTCTTCTCCATCACCACAGTTCAAAAGCATCAATTCTTCTGCACTCAGCTTTCTTTATAGTCCAACTCTCACATCCACATGTGACTACTGGGAAAACCATAGTTTTGACTAGACTGACCTTCGTTGGCAAAGTAATGTCTCTGCTTTTTAATATGCTATCTAGGGCAAAGTAATGTCTCTGCTTTTTAATACGCTATCTAGGTTGGTTATAGCTTTCCTTCCGAGGAGCAAGTGTCTTAATTTCATGGCTGCAGTCACCATCTGCAGTGATTTGGGAGTCCCCCCAAAATAAAGTCTGCCACTGTCTCCACTGTTTCCCCATCTATTTGCCATGAACTGATGGGACCAGATACCATGATCATAGTTTTCTGAATGTTGAGCTTTAAGCCAACTTTTTCACTCTCCTCTTTCACTTTCATCAAGAGGCTCTTTAGTTCTTCACTTTCTGCCATAAGGGTTGTGTCTTCTGAATATCTGAGGTTATTGGAATTTCTCCCCACAATCATGATTCTAGCTTGTGCTTGAACCACTCCAGCATTTCTCATGATATACTCTGCATATAAGTTAAATAAGCAGGGTGACAATATACAGCCTTAACTACACCTTTCCCTATTTGGAACCAATCTGTTGTTCCATGTCCAGTTCTAACTATTGCTTCCTGACCTGCATACATATTTCTCAAGAAGCAGGTCAGGTGGCCTGGTATTCCCATCTCTTTTAGAATTTTCCACAGTTTGTTGTGATCCACACAGTCAAAGGCTTTGTTGTAGTCAATAAAGCAGCAGTAGATGTTTTTCTGGAACTCTCTTGCTTTTTCAGTGATCCAATGGATGTTAGCAATTTGATCTCTGTTTTCTCTGCCTTTTCTAAATCCAGCTTGAACATCTGCAAGTTCTCAATTCACATACTGTTGAAGCCTGGCTTGGAGAATTTTGAGCATTACTTTACTAGTGTGTGTGGCAATTGTGTTGTAGTTTGAGCAGTCTTTGGGTTTTCAATGAAAACTGACCTTTTCCAGGCCTGTGGCTACTTCTGAGTTTTCCAAATTTTCTGGCATATTGAATGAAACACTTTCACAGCATCATCTTCTAGGATTTGGAATAACTCAACTGCAATTCCATCACCTCCCCTAGCTTTGTTCATAGTGATGCTTCCTAAGGCCCACTTGATTTCACATTCCAGGATGTCTGACTCTAGGTGAGTGATCACACCATTGTGATTATCCTGGTGGTGAATATCTTTTTTGTGTAGTTCTGTGTATTCTTGCCACCTCTTCTTAATATTGTCTGCTTCTGTTAGCTCTATACCATTTCTGTCCTTTATTGTGCCCATCTTGGCATGAAATGTTCCCTTGGTATCTCTAATTTTCTTGAAGAGATATCTAGTCTTTCCCAGTCTATTGTTTTCCTCTATTTTTTTTTTTTTTTTTTTGCATTGATCACTGAGGAAGGCATTCTTATCTCTCCTTGCTATTCTTTGGAACTCTGCATTCAAATGGGAATATCTTTCCTTTTCTACTTTGCCTTTTGCTTCTATTATTTTCACAGCCATTTGTAAGGCCTCCTCAGACAACCATTTTGCCTTTTTGCATTTCTTTTTCTTGGAGGTGGTCTTGATCCCTGCCTCCTGTACAATGTCACGACCCTCCATCCATAGTTCTTCAGGCACTCTAACAGATCTGATCCCTTGAATCTATTTGTCACTTCCAATGTATAATCATAAGGGGTTTGATTTAGGTCATATCTGAATGGTCTAGAGGTTTTCCCTACTTTCTTCAATTTAAATCTGAATTTGGCAATAAGGAGTTCATGATCTGAGCCCCAGTCAGCTCCTGGTCTTGTTTTTGCTGACTGTATAGAGCTTCTCCATCTTTGGCTGCAAAGAATATAATTAATCTGATTTCAGTATTGACCACCTGGTGATGTCCGTGTGTAGTCTTCTCTTGTGTTGTTGGATGAGGGTGTTTGCTATGACCAATGCGTTCTCTTGGCAAAACTCTTGGCAAGACTTTGCCCTGCTTTATTCTGTACTCCAAGGCCAAATTTGCCTGTTACACCAGGTTTTTCTTGACTTCTTACTGTTTCATTCTAGTCCACTAGAATAAAAAGGACATCTTTTTTTGGTGTTAGTTCTAGAAGGTCTTGTATGTCGTCTTAGAACCAACCGTTCACCATCGGCTTCTTCAGCATTACTGGTCAAGGCATAGACTTGAATTATTGTGATATTGAATAGTTTGCCTTGAAAATGAACAGGGATCATTCTGTCATTTTTGAGATTGCATCCAAGTACTGCATTTTGGACTCTTTTTTTGACTACTCCATTTCTTCTGAAGGATTCTTACCCACCATAGTAGATATAATGGTCATCTGAGTTAAATTCACACATTCTAGGTCATTTAGTTCACTGATTCCTAAAATTTCAATGTTCACTTTTGCCATCTCCTGTTTGACCATTTCCAATTTGCCTTGATTCATGGACCTAACATTCCAGGTTGCTATGCAGTATAACTCTTTATGGCATTGGACTTTACTTCCATCACCAGTCACATCCACAACTGGGTGTTGCTTTTGCTTTGGCTCTGTCTCTTCATTCGTTCTGGATTTATTTCTCCACTGATCTCCAGGAGCATATTGGGCACTTACCAACCTGGGGAGTTCATTTTTCAGTGTCCTATCTTTTTGCTTTTTCATACTGTTCATGGGGTTCTCAAGCCAGGAATCCTGAAGTGGTTTGCCATTCCCTTCTCCACTGGACCACGTTTTGCAGAACTCTCCACCATGACCCTTCCGTAGTCCATGTGATTAGATGGGTTAGTTTTCTGTGACTGTGGTTTTCAGTCTATCTGACCTCTGATGGAGAAGAATAAGAGGCTTATGGAAATCACTGATGAATATAGATGCAAAAATCCTTAACAAAATTCTAGCAAACATAATCCAACAACATATTAAAAAAATGATACATAATGACCAAGTGGGCTTTATCCCAGGGATGCAAGAATTCTTTAATACCCACAAATCAATCAATGTGATACATCACATTAACAAATTGAAAGATAAAAACCATATAATTATCTCAATAGATGCAGAGAAAGCCTTTGACAAAATTCAACATCTATTTATGATAAAAACCCTCCAGAAAGCCGGCATAGAAGGAACATACCTCAACATAATAAAAGCCATATATGATAAACCCACAGCAAACATTATCTTCAATGGTAAAAAATTGAAAGCATTTCCCCTAAAGTCAGAAACAAAACAAGGGTGCCCACTCTCACCACTACTATTCAACATAGTTTTGGAAGTTTTAGCCACAGCAATCAGAGAAGAAAAAGAAATAAAAGGAATCCAGATTAGAAAAAAGAAGTAAAACTCTCACTGTTTGCAGATGACATGATCCTCTACAAAGAAAACCCTAAAGACTCCACCAGAAAATTACTAGAGATAATCAACACCAAAATCAGATGGATTATAATCTTTGAAGCCAAAGATGGAGAAGCTCTATACAGTCAGCAAAAACAAGACTGGAAGCTGACTGTGGCTCAGATCATGAACTCCTCTTTGCCAAATTCAGACTTAAATTGAAGAGAGTAGGGAAAACCACTAGACCATTCAGGTATGACCTAAATCAAATCCTTTATGATTATACAGTGGAAGTGAGAAACAGATTTAAGGGGCTAGATCTGAAAGACAGAATGCCTGATGAACTATGGACTCTAGTTCATGACATTGTACAGGAGACAGGGATCAAGACCATCCCCATGGAAAAGAAATGCAAAAAAGCAAAATGGCTGTCTGGGGAGGCCTTACAAATAGCCATGAAAGGAAGAGAAGTGAAAAGCAATAAGAAAAGGAAAGATATATGCATCTGAATGCAGAGTTCCTAAGAATAGCAAGGAAAGATAAGAAAGCCTTCCTCAGCGATCAATGCAAAGAAATAGAGGAAAACAACAGAATGGGAAAAACTAGAGATCTCTTCAAGAAAATTAGAGATACCAAGGTAACATTTCATGCAAAAATGGGCTTGATAAAGGACAGAAATGGTATGGACCTAACAGAAGCAGAAGATAGTAAGAAGAGGTGGCAAGAATACACAGAAGAACTGTACAAAAAAGATCTTCACGACCCAGATAATCACGATGGTGTGATCACTCACCTAGAGCCAGACATCCTGGAATGTGAAGTCAAGTGGGCCTTAGAAAGCATCACTACGAACAGAGCTGGTGGAGGTGATGGAATTGCAGTTGAGTTATTCCAAATCCTGAAAGATGATGCTGTGAAAGTGCTGCACTCATTATGCCAGCAAATTTGGAAAACTCAGCAGTGGCCACAGGACTGGAAAAGGTCAGTTTTTATTCCAATCCCAAAGAAAGGCAATGCCAAAGAATGCTCAAACTATTGCACAATCGCACTCATCTCACATGCTAGTAAAGTAATGCTCAAAATTCTCCAAGCCAGGCTTCAGCAATACATGAACCGTGAACTTCCTGATGTTCAAGCTGGTTTTAGAAAAGGCAGAGGAACCAGAGATCAAATTGCCAACATGCGCTGGATCATGGAAAAAGCAAGAGAGTTCCAGAAAAACATCTATTTCTGCTTTATTGACTATGCCAAAGCCTTTGACTGTGTGGATCAGAATAAACTGTGGAAAATTCTGAAAGATGGGAATACCAGACCACATGACCTGTCTCTTGAGAAACCTATACGTAGGTCAGGAAGCAACAGTTAGAACTGGACATGGAACAACAGACATTCCAAATAGGAAAAGGAGTACGTCAAGGCTGTATATTGTCACCCTGCTTATTTAACTTATATGCAGAGTACATCATGAGAAACGCTGGGCTTGAAGAAGCACAAGCTGGAATCAAGATTGCCAGGAGAAATATCAATAATCTCCCATGTCTCCTGCATTGTACACAGATTCTTTCCCACTGAGCCATTCTTTTTTATATTACTTTTCCATTAAGATTTATCTCAGGACATTAATATAATTCCTTGTGCTATACTGTAGGACTTTGTTGTCTGTCTATTCTATATGTAATAGTTTACATATACTAACCCCAAACTCCCAGTCCAATCCTCTCCCATCCCTCTCCCTTGGAAACCACAGATCTGTTCTCTCTTTCTGTGATTTTGTTTCTGTTTTGTATACAAGTTCATATTTTAGATTCCACATGCAAGTGATATCATATGGTGTTTGTTTTTCCCTTTCTGACTTACTTACTTTACTTAGTATGATAATCTCTACTTGCACCCATGTTAATGCAAAAGGCATTACTCCATCCTTTTCTATGGCTAGTATTATTCCCTCATTTCTATCCTCCTTATCCGTTCATCTGTCAATGGACATTTAGGTTGTCTCCATGTCTTGGCTATTGTGATTAGAGCTGTTATGAACATAGGGGTATGTGTATCTCTTTAAATTATAGTTTCATTCAGATATATGTCCAGGAGTGGGATTGCGGATCATATGGTAAATCTATTTTTAGTTTTCTGAGGAACCTCAATACTGTTTTCCATAGTGGCTGCACCAACTTACATTCCCACCAACAGTGTAGGAGTGTTCCATTTCTCTACATCTTCTCTAACATGTGTTACTTTCAGACTTTTTAATAATGCTGCTCGGAGTGGTATAAGGTGGTACCTCATTGTAGTTTTGATTTGCATTTCTCTAATCTTTAGCAATGTTGAGCATCTTTTCATGTGTTTATTGGCCATCTGTATATCTTCTGCCCATTTTTCAACTGGATTGCTTGTTTTTCTGTTGTTGAGTTGCATGAGCTTTGTATATTTGGAAATTAAGTCCTTGTTAATCACATTGTTTGCAAATATTTTCTCCCATTCCATAGGCCGTCTTTTTGTTTTGTTTATGGGTTCCTTTGCTATGAAAAAGCTTGTAAATTTGATTAGGTGCTTTTTGTTTATTTTTGGTTTTAGTTCTATTACCTTGGGAGACTGATCTAAAAAAACTTAATTGCCTATGTTAAACATAATTAACATAATTGCCTATGTTCTCTTCTAGGAATCTTATGGTGTCTTATCTTATGTTTAAGTCTTTAAGCCATTGTTAGTTTATTTTTGTGCATGGTGTGAGGATGTGTTCTAACTACATTGATTTACATGCAGTTGTGCAACTTTCCCAACACAACTTGCTGAAAAGACTATCTTTCCCCCATTGAATATTCTTGCCTCCTTTGTCAAATATTAATTATCCATGTGTGTGGGTTTTTTCCTGGGCTCTCTATTATGTTCCATTAATCTTTATGGTTGATTTTGTGCCAATACCACACTGTTTTGATTATTGTAGCCTTGTGGTATTGTCTGAAATCTAGGTGAGTTATTCCTCCTGCCTCATTCTTTTTCCTGAGAATTGCTTTGGCAATTCTGTTTTTGTTTATTTATTTATTTATTTATTTTTATGATTCCATACAAATTTTAGGATTATTTGTTCCAGTCTGTGAATTCAATGGCTGCTGCTGCTGCTAAGTTGCTTCAGTCGTGTCTGACTCTGTGAGACCCCAGGGACGGCAGCCCACCAGACTCCTCCGTCCCTGGGATTCTCCAGGCAAGAACACTGGAGTGGGTTGCCATTTCCTACTCCAATGCATGAAAGTGAAAAGTGAAAGTGAAGTCCCTCAGTCGTGTCTGACTCTTAGCAACCTCATGGACTGCAGCCTACCAGGCTCCTCCGTCCATGGGATTTTCCAGGCAAGAGTACTGGAGTGGATTGCCATTGCCTTCTCCGGAAAGACATGCTGGCCCACGTTTCTTCTGCATATACCCTTGGTAGTAACCTCACCCCTCTCCTGTCCATTCAGGCTGTCTCTATGCAGTCAATACCAGTTGTCTCCCCATGTCTGACCTCCAAAGCCCCAGCTTTGGCACTCAGTCCCTGCCTGCCCTGGCAGACAAGTATCTCAGACTGGGGAGTGCATGGTGATGGTACTGAACATCTGGGCAAGTCTCTCTCTGTTTTGCCTTACACAAACCAGTTGTGCTCTCCTCCAAGTCTCTGAAGCTCCCCTTCCATCCTGGCTGGGGACTTCCCAGGGTGTGGCAACATTTTTCTTTCACAGCTCCCACCCAGGAGCACAGGTCCTATCCTGATTCCTTTCTCTCTATCTCTCCTTTTGTCATATCTAGTTTCATGGAGATTTTCTTGCTCTTTCTGAAGTCTGAGGTCATCTACCAGTGTTCAGTAGATGTTTTATGAGAATTGTTCCACACATAGATGTATTTTTGATGTATTTGTGGGAGGTAAGCTCCACGTCCTACACCTCTACCCATATTGATCCTCCTTCTGATTTATTTTCTAATATAGGCATTTAAGACTATAATTTTTCTTTAAAGTACCACTTTAATTGTATTTCACAAGTTTGACATGTAATGTTTTGTCTGTAACCCTTTCTAAATATTTTAAATTTCAATTAAAAATGTCTTTATTCCGTGAGTTATTTAATGTTTTTATATCTGTCATTGATGTTATTTTCATACATATGATAATACAACGGAGAAGGCAATGGCACCCCACTCCAGTCCTCTTGCCTGGAAAATCCCATGGGCAGAGGAGCCTGGTAGGCTGCAGTCCATGGGGTCGCTAGGAGTCAGACACGACTGAACGACTTAACTTTCACTTTTCACTTTCATGCACTGGAGGAGGAAATGGCAAGCCACTCCAGTGTTCTTGCCTGGAGAATCCCAGGGACGGGGGAACCTGGTGGGCTGCCATCTCTGGGGTCACACAGAGTCGGACATGACTGAAGCGACTTAGCAGTAGCAGCATAATGATAACATAATAGATTTACAATAGATTTATTTTTCTTTATCACATTAAAGAATATTATTGTATTATCCTTTAACTTTCACTGTTGATGAAAAAAGGAGTTAGTCTAGGTATCATTTACTTAAAGGTTATATATTTTTTTCTTGCTGACTGCTTTTAATATATTTTCTCTTTAATTTTTAAAATAAAAATTTATTTTATCCATCTGTTTATGACATTATGACATAGTACACAAGAGGCAAAGTGTTTCACATCAGAGATTGCATTTCC
Source organism: Bubalus kerabau (assembly GCF_029407905.1). Taxonomy (NCBI): domain Eukaryota; kingdom Metazoa; phylum Chordata; class Mammalia; order Artiodactyla; family Bovidae; genus Bubalus; species Bubalus kerabau. The sequence continues at coordinate 54,801,406 of NC_073628.1, forward strand.
AACTCCTTGGAATGTTCTTTTTTTTTTTTTTTGGATAAAAGGGAAGACTAGACAGGAAAGGCAGGAAATGCTTGGGCAACTAAAATAAGGCTGGGGCCAAGGGGAGCAATACTAACATCATCCTCACAGGGAATGGGCATAGGGGGCTGTTTGTAGCAAGCTGATTTTCTAGAACTGTTAGCTAGAAGCATAGGAACACCACTTCTGGATGCTCATGCTATCTCACGCTTAAGTCATCCCCAACACACAGGCATAGAGCACTTTCTGGCAGTCACTCTTGGTGTCTTGCTGGATGTAGTAGTACAGCAGCTTGTAATTGTGGGAGACCATGATTCTAATCAAGCCCTTATAATGAGGGCTTGCCCTTCATGGAGTCATATACAGCAAAATACATGAATTTATTATGAATACTTGGGCCAGGTTTAGGAAAACATCTTCCCAGTCTCCTTTGACCTCTTTCTTTCTTTCTTTCTTTTCTTTTTTTTTTTTTTTTTTTTTGAGGTTTGCTAGTATTATTTATTTTATTTATTTATTATTATTATTTTTTAACTTTACAATATTGTATTGGTTTTGCCATACATCAACATGCATCTGCCACGGGTGTACACGTGTTCCCATCCTGAACCCCCCTCCCACCTCCCTCCCCATACCATCCCTCTGGGTCATCCCAGTGCAGCAGCCCCAAGCTTCCTGTATCCTGCATCTAACCTGGGCTGGCGATTCGTTTCTTATATGATATTATACATGTTTTAATGTCATTCTCCCAAATCACCCCCCCACACTTCCCACAGAGTTCAAAAGACTGTTCTATACATCTGTGTCTCTTTTTCTGTCTTGCATACAGGGTTGTCATTACCATCTTTCTAAATTCCATATATATGCGTTAGTATACTGTATTGGTGTTTTTCTTTCTGGCTTGCTTCACTCTGTCTAATAGGCTCCAGTTTCATCCACCTCATTAGAACTGATTCAAATGTATTCTTTTTAATGGCTGAGTAATACTCCATTGTGTATATGTACCACAGCTTTCTTTATGCTCTCTACTGCTGCTGCTAAGTCGCTTCAGTCCTGTCCAACTCTGTGCGACCCCAGAGATGGCAGCCCACCAGGCTTCCCCATCCCTGGGATTCTCCAGGCAATAACACTGGAATGGGTTGCCATTTCCTTCTCCAATGCATCAAAGTGAAAAGTGAAAGTGAAGTCGCTCAGTCGTGTCCGACTCTTTGTGACCCCATGGACTGCAGCCTACCAGGCTCCTCTGCTCATGGGATTTTCCAGGCAAGAGGACTGGAGTGGGGTGCCATTATGTTTATAAATGTCTAAGTGACATAACTCTTGTACCTTTCAAGTACTTTCTGGAGGTGACACACACTCTGCTTGGTCACGATGTTTAAGAACATCAGTTCTCTCCTCTTCTCTTTAGTACAGTAGAGACTGCAGGTATCTTGGTCAGTTAGTACATAATGACAGAGCCATCCTCTCCTCTTCTACCCTTTACAGGGGCAACTGACTACTTGCAGAAGTCACCAGATGTTTCAGAAATAATGTCCTTCTCCAGATCAGTTTTGTACATTCCCTTGTAGACTCTGTTAATTTTCTGTAGCTCCTGGTTGGTCCTTGAGCAAATAATCTCAGGGAGTCCTCATTGCACCCCAGCCCCTTCACGGAGGCTTTCAAATCAGAAGCATAATACTGAGCAAGTGTTTTCAATAGTTCTCAAATCACCATCTTTAGGTGGCTGGACAAGGCTGACTTCAGTGCTGATACAAGTTTCTTTTTGGTCCTTCTCTGGTAGGCAATATCCTGTCTCTTTTCATTGCTGTATTTGGTCAAAATGTGGATGATGGTAACCGCATCCATACCTTTGGTCTTGATGGCTGTTTCAATGTTCAAAGCATTCTACTCAGCATCAGAGTTGTTCTATGCTTTGACTGACCTGTCTGTACTTAAAGGTGTAGTGTGATTACCCTTCATGCTGGGCTTGCACAGAAATTCAGAAACAGGAGACATTTTGACAGAAGTTGGGTCAAGTACCAAGAGCTACGTGGAGCCATTTTTAAAAATCTATACATTATGAAATTTTCAATATATGTTATAGGTATATATAGTTTTTATTTAAACTGCTTGTGATTATCTGGGCTTCCCAATTTTGTCAGTTATTTGTTCTTTAGTTCTGAGAAATTTTCAGCTTTTAGCTCTTCAAATACTGCCCCTCTTTGTCTCATGTCTTTAGAATTCCAGTTCAATCTTTCTCTCCTACTTTATATCTCTTTGTCTCTCTGAACTGTGTTCTGAAGAGTTTCTTTAGCTCTGTCTTCCAATATCATAAATCTCACTTCAGCTTTCCCTAAGCTGGTGTTTAACCTGTCCATTTCATTTTTCAAATGTCTTTTTCAAACTTTTTTTTTAAATTGAGAAAATGTAACACAATTCAGAAAAGTGCAAAATATAAATGGAGAAGGAAATGAGAACCCACTCCAGTGTTCTTTCCTGGAGAATTCCATAGACAGAGGAGCCTGAAGGGCTACAGTTCATGGGGCCAGAGAGTCAGACCCAACCAAGGGACCAACACTTTCACTTTCACAGCTTAACAATTAATTATGAAACAAATACTAAGTAATCACCCTAGAAATGGAATTTTACCAAAGTCCAGAATTTCTGTCTCTGTTCCTGATCCTCAACCACCACTTCCTCCACCAGAGATGATCATCACTCTGGCTTTAGTCTAATAATTTCTTTGCTTTTCTTTACAGTTTTACCACCTATATCCATTTTTGTTTGTCTGTTTTAATGTAATACTCTATATTCGGGGTCTTATATCTTTTATTCAACATAATATTTGAAAATTAATCCATGTTTGTACCTGTGGGTCACTTACTTTCCATGCTTTGAGGCAGTACAGTTCATGAAAATATTACACCTTTTATTCTGTTTTTGATGGATATCTGGATTAGTCTTTTCCCCTTTTTATGGAGGCATATTTTCAACAATGCATATTGAAACACATGTGCATGAATTTCTCAAGGCTATGTACTAGGAGTGGAATTGTTGGGTCACAGACTATGTATATCTTTAATTTTACTAGATAATTCTAGGCTATTTTTCAGAATGTTTGTTCCACTGAATTTTTTAGTTCAATTGTTTTACTTAATTCATTTAAAAAAATTTTATTTGGCTCTTCAAATCTGCTTGATAATATATTCCTTCGCTGTTTTTGGATATTTTAATTTTCCTTAAGTTTATACATATTATATATGTTTTTTCAGATCCAACCTTGTAGGCATGATTCCAGAGAAGGCGATGGCACCCCACTCCAGTACTCTTGCCTGGAAAATCCCATGGATGGAGGAGCCTGGTAGGCTGTAGTCCATGGGGCTGCTAAGAGTCAGACACGACTGAGCGACTTCACTTTCACTTTTCACTTTCATGCATTGGAGAAGGAAATGGCAACCCACTCCAGTGTTCTTGCCTGGAGAATCCCAGGGACAGAGGAGCCTGGTGGGGTTCCGTCTATGGGGTTGCACAGAGTCGGACACGACTGAAGTGACTTAGCAGCAGGCATGATTGTGCTCTCTCAGGGTTTCTCAGTGTTAACACTATTGACATCTCGAGCCAGAGAAGACTTTATTGTAGAAGATTGTCCTGCACCTTAGAGAGTGTTTGACAGCAACTGGGCTCTGCACACTAGATGCCAAGGGCATACACAGTCCCCTCCTAGCTGTGACAACCAACAATGTCTCTTGGAGGGCAAAGTTGCCCTAGGTTGTGAACCACTATATGTCCTCTACTTTTTCCCTTATGGGACCTCACTCATGGTATCTTGTTTCTTTGTGTTTTGTGATTTTTTGGTAAGCTCATGTTTCTTAAACCTGTATCTGTGGGAAATCCCTGAGGCTTGGATTGAAATCACTTTCCTCTGGGATGTTTTCTATTTGCTACTGCCAAGCACCTGAGGACATTGCTAGCTCAGGATCATACAAAAAAATAAATGTTTGGCTTTAGATTTTTTGAACCCCCAGGATAGTGTGAATTGTGGGCCACAAATCTGCACAAGGTCTACCTGGTAGTTATTAATTCTCAAAAGAAATGCTTTTCTTCTCTCTATTTAGTGCCAGATTTAAGGCAGCTGGGCATGACACTGATTTATTTTTAATTCACCCTTGTAATGAATTGTAGCCTTTGGGCTCTAGGTTATGGATTTATACTGGGAGTGTAGACTCCTATTAGTCTCTTTACCATTAAACCCTCTATGTCTTGCAAGATATGTGAAAACTGAAACTCATTATAAATGCTGACATTAGTACAGGTTTATCTTTCTGGTTTTTATGTGATTTTAAGGCTTCTGAATTTACCTGTAATTTTTTCCCCAATCTATTAGTGCATCTAAAAAGAGTTTTCAATTATTTATTTTGTCCAGTATTTTTAGTTTTCTTTAATGAGAGGATCAATCACTAAACTACTGTGCTATACTTCAGAACATGAAGTCCATAATTTAAAAGATAACAACAACAGCAAAGCTAACTGGACAATTTAACAACAACACAAAAGCAATATAAAAGCAGTTAGATTAATAATTTATACAAAGTGCACTCTTATGGGCCTATGCTAAATGTGGGTTGATTTTAAGAGGATTGATGAAGTCCATGAGGACAGGTATATAACAAATGGAGTTGTAGAGGGTGCTCCAGTAAGTCATATCTCAACACAGGATCCAGATTTACTCACTAATGAGGGTTCTCAGCACTGACCTCAATCGTTTCTTTAGAAAAAGAAAATGCACTCAAGTATTGCTAAGTCAGACCACATAGTAGGATATTTTAAGTTCTGGAATTTATCCAGTGCTTTCTATAATTCTAGGAAAATTGATTTTCTTGGTGAGTGTGATTAACTTTCACTATAATCAGTTCCATGGAAATGAAGCCCCACTGACAGGGTTGATGTTTGGTGATTTAGCTACATCTTCAAGTTTACACAGAGTGGTTAAGAGCACAGAAGTCAGACTGCCAGAGTTAGAGTCTGGATTCCCCTACTTAAAGATCTTTCTTCTTAGTCATACTGTGTCTCCATTTTAATATTTGTGAAATGAGAACAATGCTAGAAATTATTACATAGGTTTGTTGTGAGGTTTGAATGAATTAGTACATGTAAAACACCTAGACTAGTGCCTGGAACATATAAGCACTCAATAGATATTAATTTCAAAATGGTTATATATATATATATATATATATATATATATATGAGGGTAACAGACAGGAAGGCCAGCGGTCTCCAAACAGAGGAAATAGGCTGCAAGTGTCAGACATTTTTTTATCTCTCTTAAGCGGCAGGAGGAAACCCAACAAGTATTAGATTTTTTCCCCTTCTCTATACAAATTTAAAAAAAGGTTTCTTATATATATATACACATATAACATAGCATATATATATAACATATATAATATATATAACATATATATATATAACATAACAAAATTCATACCAAATTTCATACCATTCATATCAAAATCTGAGAATGTCTCCTGAAATGTGACTTTATGTCCATCAAATAGCACTGCATTTCTTTATTGCTGGTGATTTCATTGGGCTTCCCTTGTGGCTCAACTGGTAAAGATTTCATTGTGCTCAGAGTACTGAAGCAATAAGAAATGAAAGCAGGTTCCAGTGGTCAGTCACTTAGTCCACACATCCAGCTTAAGGTCAACATGAATACTTCCTCCATCCAATCCCTCAGCAATGTTTCGCTTTCAGGATCAGAGTGTTTACAAGTCTTGTCACATACAGAAGACATGAGTTGCCTGAGATCTGAAGAGTTGAGTCCTTTAAAGCTTTTTAATTCCCTGTGGTGGAAAAGCAGTTCAGTAAACCTTTCAAGCAAATTTTCCATGACTTCACTACCCAACAGCATCAATATAAATAATATTTCCATACTATGTTTCATCTTCTAAAATTTCAGTAAACTAGCAATAATAAAAGCACAAGAACAAAGAAAATTTACAACTTTGGTCACTTCCTCCATGGTATCAAGCAATGAGGTGATTTTCGAAGTTCACAGTATGCATTCTTCAAACAAATGATGCAATGCAAATGCCTTTTGATGGGAATAAACTGCTGAGATCCCTCTGCCCAATCTATGCTTTTCTTTGCAGGAGACCAGGCTACAAACAGTGAGCTCTATTTTTGCATGTTTATATTCACACTCTCTTTAATAACCTCTTTTTGGGAGGCTGAGGTTCAGTTCTGTCAGAAGTTTCTGGTATACTGCCTTTCAGAGTCAGTGGGCCACACACTGGTCTTGATCTTATGAACAGGCAGCATGGTATATATGAATCTTGCTTTAAGTCTCTGCACTTCTTACTTGTTTTCTTCATTTAACAGTTACTGAGCACTTACTGTGTGACAGGGACTTTTCTAGGTGCCTTCCATAAATTCATATAATTGGGAAGGCGATAACAAGCTCCCTAAGCCACAACTGGCCTTTCTCAAGGAAATGAAGAGACCCAAATCAAAATGACCGTGTGCCTCCAGACACACCCTTACCCTGAGCTCCTCATGTCAGCCACTGGATCCACTCAACCTCTGAGAAGGAAACCGGGAAGTCATCCTAGAACTCTCCTCCCTCCCTTCTCATAGCCCATTGATTCCTAGTCTCTCAAGCCTTCTCCCTCATTGGTCTGTAACTGGCTGTCTACCCATCCAACTTTCTCTCTTAAGACACTCTATTTGATCACTGACTGACTTGTCATTCAATTGCTAAGTTAGGTCTGACTTTTTGTGACCCCATGATCTGCAACATGCCAGGCTCCTCTGATTTCCACTATCTTCCAGAGCTTGCTGAAATTCACGTCCATTGAGTCAGTGATGCTAACCAGTTGACTCTCTGCCCCTTCTTTTGCCTTCAGTCTTTCCCACCATCAGGGTTTTCCCAATGAGTCAGATGACCAAAGTATTTGGAGCTTCACCTTTAACATCAGTCTTTCCAATGAGTATCAGGGTTTATTTCTTTTAGGATTCACTGATTTGATCTCCTTGCAGTCCAAGGGACTCTTAGGAGTCTTCTCCAGCACCACAATTTGAAAGCATCAGTTTTTTGGTGCTCAGCCTTCTTTATGATCTAACTCTCACATCCGTACATGACTACTGGAGGAAACCATAGCTTTGACTATATGGACTTTTGTCGTCAAGGTGATGTCTCTGCTTTTAAATATATTGTCTAGGTTTGTCACAGCTTTTCTTCTAAGAAGCTAGAGTTTTTAAATTTCATGGCTGTATTCACTGCCATGGGGCTTCCCATGTGGAACTAGTGGTTAAGTGGCACTAGTGCCAATGAAGGAGACACAGGTTCGATCCCTGAGTCAGGAAGATCCCCTGGAGGAGGGCATGGCAACCCACTCCTTTATTCTTGCCTAGAGAATCCAATGAACAGAGGAGCCTGGTGGGCTACACTCCATAGGGTCCCAAAGAGTCAGACACAGCTGAAGCAACTTAGCACAGCACAGTCACCGTCCAAGTGATTTTCAGTTCAGTCGCTCAGTGTCCAACTCTTTGTGACCCCATGGACTGCAGCACACCAGGCCTTCCTGTCCATTACCAACTCCCGGAGTTTACTCAAAATCATGCCCATTAAGTTGGTGATGCCATCCAACCATCTCGTTGTCTGCCAGCCCCTTCTCCTCCCGCTTTCAATCTTTCCCAGCATCATGGTCTTTTCAAAGCAGTCAGTTCTTTGCATCAGGTGACCAAAGTATTGGAGTTTCAGCTTCAGCATCAGTCCTTCCAATGAACATTCAGGAGTGGTTTCCTTTAGGATGGACTAGTTGGATCTCCTTGCAGTCCAGGGGGCTCTCAAGAGTCTTCTCCATGGTTCAAAAGCATAAATTCTTTGGTGCTCAGCTTTCTTTATAGTCCAACTCTCACATCTATACATGACTACTGGAAAAAACATAGCTTTGACTAGGTGAACCTTTGTTGGCAAAGTAATGTCTCTGCTTTTTAATATGCTTCCTAGGTTGGTTATTGGAGAAGGAAATGGGAACCCACTCCAGTGTTCTTGCCTGGAGAATCCCAGGGACGGGGGAGCCTGGTGGGCTGCCGTCTCTGGGGTCTCACAGAGTCGGACACGCTTGAAGCGACTTAGCAGCAGCAGCAGCAGGTTGGTTATAACTTTTCTTCCAGGGAGCAAGTGTCTTTTAATTTCAAGGCTGCAGTCATCATCTGCAGTGATTTTGGAGCCCTCCAAAATAAAGTCTCTCACTGTTTCCACTGTTTCCCCATCTATTTGCCATGAACTGATGGGACTGGATCCCATGATCATAGTTTTTTGAATGTTGAGTTTTAAGCCAATTTTTTCACTCTCCTCTTTCACTTTAATCAAGAGGCTTTTTAGTTCCTCTTCACTTTCTGCCATAAGGGTGGTATCATCTGCATATCTGAGGTCATTGATATTTCTCCCAGCAATCTTGATTCCAGCTTGTGCTTCATCCAGCCTGGCATTTCACATGATGTACTCTGCATATAAGTTAAATAACCAGAGTGACAGTATACAGCCTTGACGTACTCCTTTCCTTATTTGGAACCAGTCTGTTGTTCCATGTCTGGTTCTAACTGTTGCTTCTTGACCTGCATACATATTTCTCAGGAGGCAGGTCAGGTGGTCTGATATTCTCATCTCTTTAAGAATTTTCCACAGTTTGTTGTGATCCACACAGTCAAAGGGTTTGGCATAGTCAATAAAGCAGAAGTAGATGCTTTGCAGTGATTTTGGAGCCCAAGAAAAGAAAATCTGTCACTGTTTCCACTTTTTCCCCATCTACTTGCCATGAAGTGAAGGGACTGGGTGCCATGATCTATTTTTTGAATGTTGAGTTTTAAGCCAGGTTTTTATCTCCTCTCTCACGCTCTCAAGAGGCTCTTTAGTTCCTCTTCACTTTTTGCCATTAGAGTGGTATCATCTGCATATCTGAGGTTGTTGATATCTCTCCCAGCAAGCTTGACTACAGCTTGTGAGTCATCCAGTCTGTCATTTCACGTGATGTGCTCTGTATATATGTTAAATAAGCAGGGTGACAATATACAGCTTGTACTCCTTTCCCAGTTTTGAACCAGTCAGTTTTTTCATGTCAGGTTCTAACTGTTGCTTCTTGACCCACATACAAGTTTCTTGGAAGACAGGTAAGTGGTCTGGTATTCCCAATCTCTTTAAGAATTTTGTACAGTTTGCTGTGATCCACACAAAGGCTTCAGTGTAGTCAATGAAGTAGAAGTAGATGGTTTTTCTGGAATACCCTTGCTTTCCCCATGATCCAATTAATGTTGGGAATTTGATCTCTGGTTTCCTTTTCTAAAGCCAGCTTGTACATCTGGAAGTTCTCAATTCATTTACTTCTGAAAGTCTAGCTTGAAATATTATAAGTATAACCTTGCTAGCATGTGAATAAGAACTGTATGATAGTTGGAGCATTACTACTGGATGAAGCACAAGCTAGAATCAAGATTGTCGGGAGAAATATCAATAACCTCAGATATGCAGATGATACCACCTTTATGGCAGAAAGTGAAGAAGAACTAAAAAGCCTCTTGATGAAAGTGAAAGAGGAGAGTGAAAAAGCTGACTTAAAACTAACATTCAGAAAACTAAGATCATGCCATCCAGTCCCATCAGTTCATGGCAAATACATAGAGAAACAATGGAAACAGTGATAGACTTTATTTTGGAGGGGGCTCCAAAATAACTGCAGATTGTGACCGCAGCCATGAAATTAAAAGATGCTTGCTCCTTGGGGAAAAAAGGTATGACAAACCTAGACAGCATATTAAAAAGCAGAGACATTACTTTGCCAACAAAGTTCTGTCTAGTCAAAGCTATGGTTTTTCCAGTAGCCATGTATGGATGTGAGAGTTTGACCATAAAGAAAGCTGAGCACCGAAGAATTGATGCTTTTGAACTGTGGTGTTGGAGAAGACTCTTGAGAGTCTCTTGGACTGCAAGGAGATCCAACCAGTCCATCCCAAAGGAGATCAGTCCTGGGTGTTCATTGGAAGGACTGATGTTGAAGCTGAAACTGCAATACTTTGGCCACCTGATGCGAAGGGCTGACTCATTTGAAAAGTCCCTGGTGCTGGAAAGATTGAGGGTGGGAGGAGAAGGGGACGACAGAGGATGAGATGGCTTGATGGCATCACTGATGTGATGGACATGGGTTTGGGTGGTTCCAGGAGTTAGTGGTGGGCAGGGGGGCCTGGTGTGCTGTGGTTCATGGGGCCACAGAGTCTGGGTGGCTCCAGGAGTTGGTGGTAAGCAGGGGGGCCTGGTGTGCTGTGGTCCGTGGGGCCACAGAGTCTGGGTGGCTCCAGGAGTTGGTGGTGGGCAGGGGGGGCCTGGAGTGCTGCGGTCCGTGGGGCCAGAGAGTCTGGGTGGCTCCAGGAGTTGGTGGTGGGCAGGGGTCCTGGTGTGCTGCAGTCCGTGGAGTCTCAAAGAGTCGGACACGACTGAGCTGTCAACAGCAACTCAGAAGTTGCTCACTGAATGAATTAATGGATAAAGTTTTATTATTTCTACATAAAAATTTCATGGGTTAATTCCTCTACTCTTATCCCATTAATTGCCCCAGTTTAGGGTCTCACTCTTTCTCATCAGAACTCTTGCAGTGATGCCCTCATTTATGCTCCTTCTCCACTTTGTCTTACTGCCACCCAGTTTGCTCATTGCCGCAATGGTCATCATAAAGCACAAATTAGAGTATGATGTTGCTCTGATTAAATGTTTTAATGCTTCCCATTGCCCTTAGAATAAATTCAAGGCCTCATCTCTTACCTATGTTTCTCCCAAACCCAAAGTTTAACTATGCTGAATGATAGTGTGTGTGTTTAGGCCCTGGTGCCTTTGCACTTGTGCCTTCTGCCTAGAATGCTGCGCCCTTTTCTCTGTCTGATAATCTCCTGCCCACTCTTTGAAATGCAGCTCAAATGTCCCTTGCTTGTGAAGCCTTCTGGGACACTGCAACCTCCGCCTACAGAATATCAGACCTCTATTTGAGCTTTTGTTGACTGTCTATAATTGTTTGCTCACACACCTGTGCCCTCATCTCTCTCTAGACACTAGAATCTGAGTTCTTTAAAATCCTGTGCTTGGTATCCCTAACTTCTTCACTGGCTTTAAAAAATATCAAAGAAAAGAGGGTGGAAGGTAAACATCTGTGTACAGTGGAAACTGTTTTCCATCCAAGGAGCCTGGAAGAGCCTGAGTCAACACTATCGCTGACATTGCTTCTATGGCTAAAGATGGCCCAGCCTTCAAAACATGACTCCAATCCTTCTCTCCTCACCTCTCTTCTCCTTTCCTATTTCATCTCCCATGCCCTTCTCTCCCTCTCTTCTTCACCATTTTCATTTTATTTATTTTCCTTTCTTCTTTTTGTTACTATTTAACATCAAATATGCCCAAAATACTGTTATGACAATATTAATGTAAGTAAGCAATAATAATAGTATACCCACAATTCTGTTACTATAACAAATCAAATTGTTTTGTCTGTATTCCCTTTCCATCTTAATATGTCTGCATCATTTTACATGGTGGTTATTATTATATGGTTTTAATTTTATAGTCTACTTTTCAACTTTTTTAAAATTTATTTACTTTAATTGGAGGCTAATTACTTTACAATATTGTAGTGGTTTTGCCATACATTGACATGAATCAGCCATGGGTGTCCATATGTCCCCATCATGAACCCCCCTCCCACCTACCTCCCCATCCCATCCCTCAGGGTCATCCCAGTGCATCAGCCCTGAGCACCCTGTCTCATGCATTGGACCTGGACTGGTGATCTGTTTCACATATGATAATATACATGTTTCAATGCCATTCTCCCAAATCATCCCACCCTCACCTTCTCCCACAGAGTCCAATAGACTGTTCTATACATCTGTGTCTCCTTCCCTGTCCCACATATAGGGTTATCATTACCATCTTTCTAAATTCCATATATATGCATTAGTATACTGAATTAGTGTTTTTCTTCCTGACTTACTTCACTCTGTATAATAGGCTCCAGTTTTATCCATCTCATTAGAACTGACTCAAATGTATTCTATTTAATGGCTGAGTAATATTCCATTGTGTATATGTACCACAGCTTTCTTATCCATTCATCTGCTGATGGACATCTAGGTTGCTTCCATGCCCTGGCTATTATAAACAGTGCTGCGATGAACATTGGGATACACATGTCTCTTTCAGTTCTGGTTTCCTCAGTGTGTATGCCCAGCAGTGGGATTACTGGATCATAAGGCAGTTCTACTTCCAGTCTTTAAGGAATCTCCACACTGTTCTCCATAGCGACTGTACTAGTTTGCATTCCCACCAACAGTGTAAGAAGGTTCCTTTTTCTCCACACCCTCTCCAGCATTTATTGTTTGTAGACCTTTTGATAGCAGCCATTCTGACCGGCATGAGATGGTACCTCATTGTGGTTTTGATTTGCATTTCTCTGATAATGACTGATGTTGAGCATCTTTTCATGTGTTTGTTAGCCATCTGTGTGTCTTATTTGAAGAAATATCTGTTTAGTTCTTTGTTCCACTTTTTGATTGAATCGTTTATTTTTCTGGAATTGAGCTTCAGGAGCTGCTTGTATATTTTTGAGATTAATTCTTGGTCAGTTGCTTTGTTTGCCATTATTTCCTCCCATTCTCAAGGCTGTCTTTCCACCTTGCTTATAGTTTCCTTCATTGTGTAAAGCTTTTAAGTTTAATTAGGTCCCATTTGTTTATTTTTGCTTTTATTTCCAATATTCTGGGAGGTGGGTCATAAAGGATTATGCTGTGATATATGTCAGAGAGTGTTTTGCCTATGTTTTCCTCTAGGAGTTTTATAGTTTCTAGCCTTACATTTAGATCTTTAACCCATTTTGAGTTTATTTTTGTGTATGGTGATAGAAAATGTTCTGGTTTCATTCTTTTACAAGTGGTTGGCCAGTTTTCACAGCACCTCTTGTTAAAGAGATGGTCTTTTCTCCATTGTATATTCTTGCCTCCTTTGTCAAAGATAAGGTGTCCATAGGTGTGTGGATTTGTCTCTGGGCTTTCTATTTTGTTCCATTGATCTATATTTCTGTCTTTGTGCCAGTACCATACTGTCAATGACTGTAGCTTTGTAGTATAGCCTGAAGTCAGGCAGGTTGATTCCTCCAGTTCCATTCTTCTTTCTCAAGATTGCTCTGGCTATTCGAGTTTTTTTTGTATTTCTATACAAATTGTGAAATTATTTGTTCTAGTTCTGTGAAAAATACCGTTGGTCGCTTGATGGAGATTACATTGAATCTATAGATTGCTTTGGGTAGTATACTCATTTTCATTATATTGATTCTTCCGATCTATGAACATGGTATATTTCTCCATTTATTTGATTTGTCATCTTTGATTTCTTTCATCAGTGTTTTATAGCCTTCTATATATAGGTGTTTTGTTTCTTTAGGTAGATTTATTCCTAAATATTTTATTCTCTTCATTGCAATGGTGAATGGAATTGTTTCCATAATTTCTCTGTTTCCTCATTGTTAGTGTATAGGACTGCAAGGGATTTCTGTGTGTTAATTTTATATCCTGCAACTTTACTATATTCATTGATTAGCTCTCGTAATTTTCTGGTGGAGTCTTTAGGGTTTCCTATGCAGAGGATCATGTCATCTGCAAACTTGAGAGTTTTACTTCTTCTTCTCCAATCTGGACTCCTTTTATTTCTTTTTCTTCTCTGATTTCTGTGGCTAAAACTTCCAAAACTATGTTGAATAGTAGTGGTGAGAGTGGTCACCCTTGTTTTGTTTCTGACTTGAGGGGAAATGCTTTCAATTTTTCACCATTGAAGATATTTGCTGTGGGTTTATCATATATGGCTTTTATTATGTTGAGGTATGTTCCTTCTATGCTTTCTGGAGGGTTTTTATCATAAATGGATGTTGAATTTTGTCAAAGGCTTTATTTGCATCTATTGAGATAACATATGGTTTTTGTCTTTCACTTTGTTAATGTGGTGTATCACATTGATCGATTTGCAAATGTTGAAGAATCCTTGCATCCCTGGGATAAAGCCCACTTGGTCATGATGTATGATCTTTTTAATATGTTGTTGGATTCTGTTTGCTAGAATTTTATTAAGGACATTTGCATTTATGTTCATCAGTGATATTGGCCTGTAGTTTTCTTTTTTGTGGCATCTTTGTCTGGTTTTGGTATTAGGGTAATGATGGCCTCATAGAATGAGTTTGGCAATTTACCTTCCTCTGCAATTTTCTGGAGGAGTTTGAGTAGGATAGGTATAAGCTCTTCTCTAAATTTTTTGTAGAATTCATCTGTGAAGCTGTCTGGTCCTGGGCTTTTGTTTGCTGGAAGATTTCTGATTACAGTTTTGATTTCTGTGCTTGTGATGCATCTGTTAAGATTTTCTATTTCTTCCTGGTTCAGTTTTGGATAGTTATACTTTTCTAAGAATTTGTGCATTTCTTCCAATTGGTCCATTTTATTTTCATATAATTGCTGATACTAGTCTCTTATGATCCTTTGTATTTCTTTGTTGTCTGTTGTGATTTCTCCATTTTAATTTCTAAATTTGTTGATTTGATTCATCTCCCTTTGTTTCTTGTTGAGTCTGGCTAATGGTTTGTCTATTTTATTTATCTTCTCAAAGAACCAGCTTTTAGCTTTGTTGATTTTTGCTATGGTCTCCTTTGTTTCTTTTCCATTTATTTCTGCCCTAATTTTTATGATTTCTTTCCTTCTACTAACCCTGGGGTTCATCATTTCTTTTTTTTCTAGTTGCTTTAGGTATAGAGCCAGGTTTACTTGATTTATTTGATTTTTCTCTTGTTTCTTGAGGTAAGCTTGTATTGCTATGAACCTTCCCCTTAGCACTGCTTTTACTGAATCCCATAGGTTTTGGGTTGTTGTGTTTTCATTTTCATTCATTTCTATGCATATTTTGATTTCTTTTTATTTCTTCTGTGATTTGTTGGTTATTCAGAATCGTGTTGTTTAGCCTCCTTATGTTTGAATTTTTAATAGTTTTTTTCCTGTAGTTGACATCTAATCCTACCACATTGTGATCTGAAAAGATGTTTGGAATGATTTCAATTTTTTTAAATTTACCAAGGCTAGATTTATAGCCCAAGATGTGATCTATCCTGGAGAAGGTTCCATGTGCACTTGAGAAAAAGATGAAATTCATTGTTTTGAGGTGAAATGTCCTATAGATTACTTTTTAACTTAATATCAGAAGCTTTTTCATACTCTTACACAGTCTTCAAATTATTATTTTAATGCTACATAATATTCTGGTGAATATATATGACAAGTTTTATTTGTTTCTTTTCTGCTAGACATTTCCAATTTTACTCTGTTGCAGAGAGCGCTATTGTATACATGTTCTTTTACATCTTTCTCTTTCTTACTCTTTCCTGTTCACTTTCTTTCCCTTTCTACTCTCTTCATTCTCTTTTGAAACTCCTTCTACCTCCTTGGGTGCACTGTCTTTCCTAGAGCAGTGATTTGTCCCCAACTGGATGTAGAAATCATTTTAATGGGACCTAGGGTTTTTAAATTACTAAAAATGTGTTATATAGAGTTCTTAAGAACACTTCTACTATTTTTGCACACTTAAAACAGTATAAATGATAAATTTTCCCCTTTACAAGGGGTAGGAACATAGGACCAGGCAGGACAAGGTTGGAGAAGGCTCAAGCATGTGACAGAATACAATGTTTATAATGAGAGAAAATGACAGAACCTGGATGTCTGTCAACAAGGAGGTGGCTAAATGAACCATGATATGTCTATTCTAAGAATATCATGATATAAATCTATATGTACTGGTTTAGATATGACCTTTTTTTAGTGAATTTAGTTGTGAAATATTTGTGGTTTGCAATTTATGTAAAAAATAATAGCAAAATCCAAGTCCACATGACAGAATTATATATTTTCTATGTATATATTAGGCAAATATATATTCAAGCTGGTAACAGTGGTTACCTCTGTGTTGAGGGGAAATAGTCTGGATTTAGGAGACTGATCAAAGGAAATCTGAATCTGAAATGCAATGGTTTCATTTTTCTATTCAAGGAAAGAACATTTACATATTTCTTATATAACAAAAAAATTCATTTAAAAAATATTGCCACTGTGTGTCTTTCTGTTTACATTATACACTGAAACCCCTGATTCAGGTCCTGGCTACAAATAAATGAAATGTAATAAGAGAATGCTATTAAATATGCAAGTATCCTTTTGAGAAGAGTGGGCGTCTTGCTTTTTTTCACACTGCATTGGCAGTTTGTTTCAGTCAGTGTTGGTGGGTCTAGAATAGAGAAGAACCAGGCCTGCTCTTCCAGGAGATGAGGGTGCCCCTAACTCAGACTCTGCCTTTCAGCCAGTGCTGCCTACCTCAATCCTGGCAGGTGAAAGTTGGGGATTTTGAAGTTTAGCCTCTTGCCCTGGATTCCAGATGGAGGACAACAGATGAGGCCACATAGCCCTACTATTCACACCCAGTGAGACAGATGGAGACTCTGGAGCCAGCGTGTGAATGGTGGCGATTCATAAGGGGTACAGGCAGGCAGAGTGCCTAGCTGAGGGCCAGTGACAGCTGAGCAGCACATGGGATGGGGAGGGAGCAGGGGCGTGGGAGTGGGGTGAGTGGGCTTAGCCATGGGGGAGGAGGCAAGAGAGGGCAGAGAACAAGGGAGGGAAAGAGGGGGAACTCCTCCAGTCCTACCCCCAGGGTGGAGCAGGCTTGAGGTCAGAGGTCCCAGGCTGACCTGGAAAGCTTACAAAGTTGCAGGGTAGGTGGACATAATGAGAGAGAAGAGTGTTCCTTATCTGCCCCGTCGCCCTTCTCCCCCGTCCCCAGCTGTCCTCTACCTAGCTCTAAACCCAGGACATTCGGGCCGTTCCAGCAGCAGCCAGTCCCTTGGCTGGACCAGGGCCCGGGCAGGCGGACGGGGCAGCTGCCACCCCTGCCCGGGCAGACAAGGGGTCGGAGCACAAGGAGGTGGCTGGATGGCGGACATTTCAAGCACATGACTGGGCTCTCCACACTTTCCTTTCCATAACTCCTACCTGCCTACTGTACCCCTCACCCCATTCCTCTTAAGTAGAGTGACAAAATAAGAAAGGTAAAAGAATTATGAAAATAATCATTATTAATAATATTTACTGAAGTCACTATATGCATAGTGCTATTGATTTAATGATGTATCAATGAATCATCCCAACAGCCCATTATGAAAGTAAGGCCTATTTTATAGGTGAGAAAAATGAAGTTTCTTGGTTAAGCAATATGCTCAAAGTCAGACACTAAGAAGGGACAGAAGTGAAATTTGATGCCAATTTTTTTTGACATTACAAATAAACTCATAACCCTTGAGGAGGATTGAATTAACAAAATATCCAGCAGAAAGCCAGCAGACCCACATTTCCAGGAGAAATAAAAGGTGGATGCCTCTAAGCTAGGCTTTCTCACTGTTGGAACTGGCAGCTGCTGGATGAGGTGGGTGGGAAAGTAGAAGAAGCTAGAAAACCCTCCTCTCTAGAGATTTTGCTAAGTAGGAACCATCCCATCTTTTTGGGCTGCTTTAAACAGCTCTGCCTGGAGAAAGAAGAATAAAGGAGAGCAGTCTCTTCATTCCCTCTGGGTGGGCTCTCCAGAGGAGATCCGGGTCAAAGCCTGGAGAGAGAAGGGACTAGACACAGGCTGTCTCCCACAGGTCTGATCTGTTTTACCGTGCAATGTCCCACCTGAAGCCTTTTATAGTGTATTCAATCGTCCCCCTAGCCTTGAGCCTCCTCCCAGCCTTCGGAACTCTAGCTCAGAGCAGGCTCAGTGAGGAAGCCGGCACTCCGCAGCTCCTCAACCAACACCCAGGCTTTGGGCTGCCAGCAGGGGGACCCTGAGCCCCAGGCAACAGGGCTGAGCTGGGCAGCTTCTTCTGGATCTGGATCCCTTCTCTGAGCAGATCCACATGCTGCCCTGAGCCACAGTTTCCTGCTCTGAAAAAAGGAAAAATACGCTTACTTCACCAGCAATGCTGTGAGACTTAAATGAGTTCTAAATAAACAATAAAGCATTGCTAGACTTTTTCCTATTGTTGTACTCTTGTACAATTACTATATTACACTGAAAATTCAGCATTCAGCAAATGTTTCTTGAGCTCTATTATTCACCAGGAGTAATGTTTCTTGAGTTCTATTATTCACCAGGAGTAATTTTAAGCCCTAGATGGAATCTCTTAAACCCTTGGGTCAGGGGCTATGATTGAAATGGAAAAATCCAGCAACTGGAGGGTTCCACTATGTCTCCCACTCCATCTGATCAGCTGGATAGAATGGATGGCTCTTAGGTATAATTGGATACTTCTGGAAAGCTCCTGTTTGTTGTCCTGGCCTGGAATTTGGAACTTTTGGGTGGGATCACTGAGGAACCCGGGAACCCAGGCCAGAACCTATTTTTCCATCCATCCTGACTTCAGAAAATGTGCTTAGTGCAGAGTCTTTTCACACACCCAGTGTTCTCTGGTGAAAGTGTTTTAGACTCAGGATAGATGGTCAAGGCAGATTTGAATAGAATATTGGTATTCTTCTTAAGATCAGGGAATTAGCTTTCGGATAAAACTGGAGCTGAGAGAATGAGCTGAAGCCAGAAAAAGGTCTCCTGTCCAGTCTTTCCCCAGAATTATTTCCCGGGAATGTTTTCTCCTCAGTATGATGGGGTGCATACTTAGTGTTTTGACTCTGGTTCCATCCCTGCTGGGCAGGGCTTCAGTCAGACAAATCAGTAGGAAAACCTGTGTGTGGAAGGCTCTCTGATAGGCTCCCAGGGCCCCATAGGAGGAGAGGGGCCATTCCACTAGCCAGCACCTAATTAGGAGTTTAGACTGACTCTTCACTTTATGTTGCTTTTCAAAATTCACATGTTTCAAAGTTCTTGGAGAGTCATTGCTGACTATCTGAGAGGTATTCACTGTGCTGTGTTGGAAAGAACCCTAGACTGGGTTCATATTTCAGCTCCAGCATTTGGTGCTTTCAGGCCTCCCTCTGAGCCTCAGTGTTTTAATCTATTAAATGGGATCATACAATAGCCTCCCAGACAGGCAGCATGATGATATATGGAAATAAATGTGAGAAAGGGTGAGGCACATGGTTCTACTTTTCCTTCTCTCTGGATAGACTCAAAACAAATGAAGATATAGATTTACACAAAAACTAGTATCAATACATGAATGTTCATATTGGCATTATTCAAAGTAGTCTGAAAATAGAAACAACCCAAATGAACATTAACTGAAGAATGGATAAACAAAACGTGAGACATCCACACAACAGAATATCATTCAGCCATATTACGGAATAAAACACTGACAAGTGGTGCAATACAGACAAACTTTAAAAACGTTTTGCTAAGTGCAAGAAGCCAGAAACAAAGGCCTGCATGTTGTTTGATTCCATTTATACAAAATGTCCAAAACAGGAAAATCCATAGAGACCAGAAGTAGATTAGTGTTTACCTAGAGCTGGGTAGGGATGGGGAGGGGCTAGGTAATGACTGCTAAAGGGTTTAAAGTTTTGGGGGGAGTAAGAAAAATGTTCTAAAATTAAATTATGGTAAAGTGAAAGTCGTTCAGTCATGTCCAACTCTTTGCGATCCCATGAACTATAGAGTCCATGGAATTCTCCAGGGCAAAATACAGGAGTGGGTAGCCTTTCCCTTCTCCAGGGGATCTTCACAATCCAGGGATTGAACCCAGGTCTCCGGCATTGCAGGCGGATTCTTTACCAGCTGAGCCACCAGGTAATGGCTGCAGAATTCTGTAAATACACTAAAAACCATTGAATTGTACACTTTATATGGGTGAACTTTATGTTATGTAAGTTATATCTTATTAAAGCTGTTAAAAAATTTAACTGTTCCTAAAATTAATCTGGCAACTCTAGTTTTATCCTTCCTTCCTCTTTGCCCCAGTCTTTATGGACTTCTTCCCTTCCTCAGAACATACAGAAGGTAGTAGGCATATTCCTTTCTTGAGGGGACAAGAGCGCTGTTTGATGAGTGAGGAGTAAGGGAGGCATCAGGGAATCTGGATACCAGTCTGCTTAATCTCCAACAGAAGTCACAATTCCCCAGTCTTGATCTTTCTTTCTGCCCACTGAGAGGAGGGAAAGCAGAGAATCCTTGCCTCACACCCTTAGAGGTGATGTTTGAGGAGTCCAGGGAGATGGGTGTGAATATTCTGGCCAGGATAGGGTAGGCTGTGCAGGGAGGTGTGAACGCTAATGAATCTAGTGCATGGTAGTGTCAACACCACATCTTCCAGCCTGGCAGATGGATTGCCCAGAGGCACCTTTTGGGCTGCAGTCAAGGACCAGAGATATCAAGAAATTCATAGCCAGTACCGTGTGGGCTGGGGTCAGGAGTGAAGGCTTTGCCATGGGCCCAGATGAAGAGGAGCTGGTGCTGGGAGAAGACTGATTGCTTAATGGATGTGCAACAGGGCCAGGCAAACTGCTGGCCTCCTGTCAGGGGCGGGTGGGGTGGAAGAGTGGAGGGGCTTTGCAGAGAGACTGGGCTGGGGCAGAAGGCCTGGGCGCTTCCCCTCAAGATTCACTGGGGCTGGGAGAGAGGGCCTTGGAGCACTAGTGCTTCCAGGTTTCTGAGTATCTAGAACCTCATTCGCAGCAGTCCTAATCATTAATCACTTAGAAGTTTGACAAGTAAGGTGTCTTCTCAGTTTCTGATTCATCTCTTCCTTGCTACTACTTCCCTCCCTCTCACTATGAGCATGCTCAGGTCTCCCCATGTAAAACCAACTTCTTTTTGATGCCAGTCTCTTGCAGCTGGCAGTCCATCTTTTATTCTCTCCCCTGCGAAACTCTTTCAAAGCCTCATCTGCACCTACACCCCGTATTTCCCTGCCCGAGCCAGTGTTAACCTGTGAGATGGTACTTCTACCCCACTCCTCCTCTTTCTTGTTACCAAATCTTACCATTGCCCCCATCAGACCATTCAAGCTACTCTCCAGGCCTGAACCCCCCAGAACCTTTCTTCCTGAAATACCTGCTAGCCAGCACCTCACTTTGGCTGCTCCCCTTCCCAGGTGCTATAGGCACAGCCCTGCTTCCTTGCAGCTGCTCTTCTGAGTGATCTCTTCTCTACCAGACCTCAGTTGAGATGACTCAGATGGAGCTCAAGTTGTGCCCTTGGCCTGTCCCACAAGCCCACTGGACCCTGCACCTGAGTGTCCCTATTGGCACATCCCACCAACCTGTCCAGGAGCAGATTCCCATCCTTCCCCAGCTCTCATAACCAGCAGCTGCTGCTCCCTATCTCCCTTATAGGCATCAGCATTTCCTCAGGAGCCCACGCTTGACATCCAAGAGTCATCTTTGCCTGGTTGTTCTGCTTGACTGTCCAAGGATCCCAGGAATCCCACACATCTCTCTTGCTCATCTCCTCTGTTCTCACGGCTTCCTTTTATGTTTGACTTTTAATCTTCTTGGACCAAGACCGTTGTTACCTCTGACAGGTGTCCCTGCTTTTACCCTCTCCCTCCTCCAGTTCCCTCTGCACAGGGTCATAGAATTATCTTTCCAAAGCCTCATTCAGATCTGTCAGTCTCCTGCTCAAAACCTACAAAAGCTTCCTGTCACCAATAGAAGAGACCTCGATATCTATTTAGTGATTTACAACCTGAAAAACACTTCCAAATAAGTAAAATATGTTATGTGATCACCCCTCCTTTATGGATAAGAGAACTGAGGCTCAGAGATGCTGTGCATTGTTGGGGTTCACCAGGGCTGCAGGGTGGGCACGCACCCACTCCAGTCACCTCAGCACCACCCCCCACCAAGAAGCCTCAGAAAGGTGAGCCCTCAGCGTTGCCCACCAGCTCAGCTGGAGGCCAGTGCTCTCACTAAGTCCCTGACCTCGCCCAAAACATACCTCCTTTGCTCTGAACAGGTTGAGTTGAAGCTCAGATTTTCAATTTTTTTTAAGTCACATGGCCAATAAAATCTTATGTTTAAATAAAATCTTATATCAGCAACCCATATGTAATATAAGTCAGAACAGCTAAAGCAGGGGCAGCTCTCTGAGCCCCAACACCTGACCCTCCTTCCCAGCCTTTAGAGCCTCTTCTGCCAAGTCCTATGTATGGGGGGTCATTTATGCCTTCTGTCCCCCTCCTGACTGGGAGCTTTTCTTATCTCTATATCTGCAGTGCTCAGCTCACTGATACAACAACAGGAGCTCAATAACCCTCTCTAGAATAGATCAAGTGGATGGATGAATGAATGAATGAGCAATGAGTTTAAGAAGAAATGAAAGTGATATCTTCATTTCAGGATTTAGAAACAGTTCCATGCTGTCTGGAGGGACTAATTGGCCCTGGCCTACACCACAGCCCCCTCTCCTCACAAGCACACCGAGCCACAGGGAATTCTCCGCCTGTCTCCTTCCCATAGACCTAGCATCTCCAACAATGGAGCCTCTGATCCCAGAGAAGGGAGAGAGGAGGAAGGAGGGAGAAGGAGGCAGGGAGACCTAGATTCCAGATCTGAAGGGAGGAGGGTAGAAGAAAGAAGGAGAGGAAGGGAACTTCAGGAAAGCCGCTGCAGAAGCAGGCTTGGCTTGGGGTGGGCCCCACTGGAGAAAGGCCAGGGGCTTCCCTGCAATCTAGAAATTTTTTCCTTCCAAACTGCTTGTCCTTGCCCAGTCCTGTTCCTTTTCCTCCTCCTTGTATACATGATACTCAGAACAATCCTGAAAAATAAGGCAAGAACTGAAATAACCTCCTGCTGTTGGAAAGAGGAGAATCCTAAAACCTCATCTACCCACCCAGTCCCCTCAGAGCTAAACAGAGCCTTGACAGCCCCCTTTCCTGCTGGTGTCCTGGTAGGGGGTGGGGGGTGACTGAGATGGCTTCAGCCTCCCTGGGAGGCCCTTCCTGACTTGGGGTGTCTAACCCAGTCTGGAAAACTCCAGGAAGGAAGACATGCAGAGCTGCCCCTCAGGAGTGCTTCCACCTCAGCCCCCCTCTCCTCTATGCACCCTTTCCCCCACTGCTGAGACTGTGGGGGTGAAGGGTCGGGGGAAACTCAGGACAGGGGCCTTGGGAGGACAGAAGCAGGACCAAGAGGTAAGGGGATGAGGGCCAGGCCTTGGGGACCTGTAGACCCATGGTGATGTTATCTTGTTCCCAGAGCCACATGCCAAATATAAGCTTTTCATCGGGTATTTTAAGGACACCCAAACCTGGTACCTGTGGGACTTTAGCATGACTGGCTGCACAGAGCAGATTCCAGAATTTTTCACTTCGCTACTCATTCTACTGCCACTACTCCACCTGCTTGGTGCTATCTACTTGCCTTGTTGATAAAATATCTGTGCTAGACACTGCAAGTCAGCTCATTAAGCCTTCATAACTGTGCAATGAGGTGGTATTCTTATGCCAGTTTTATGGATAAGGAAACCAAGGCTAAGCTGTTCAAGGCTTGTGTAAGCATGGAGGTCATTTATGCTTTGGAGGTCTGCAAAGCATAAGTGGACCCTGGCCATAGGGATGTTCATCTATTAGGGTGCCCTGGACATATTGTGAAAGCCAGAGTTTTTCTCTCAGTGTAAACTCCAGACACCTTGGTTCCACTT
The DNA here is from genome assembly GCF_029407905.1 of Bubalus kerabau. Classification (NCBI taxonomy): domain Eukaryota; kingdom Metazoa; phylum Chordata; class Mammalia; order Artiodactyla; family Bovidae; genus Bubalus; species Bubalus kerabau. The sequence continues at coordinate 54,825,098 of NC_073628.1, forward strand.
GTTCGGCTAACACCTCTCTACACCATCCTCTGCCCACTATAGACCTCTGTCCCCCTTTTCTACTTCTCCCACCACAAACCTCCCCTCCTCTCAGCCCTGAAATCTGCCTTAGATAAAGTAGCTTGGATTTAGAAGTTTCCTAGATGGAAAATGGGCTTCCCTGGTGGCTTGGCTGGCAAAGAATCCACTGGCAATGTGGGAGACCTAGGTTTGATCTTGGGTTGGGAAGATCCCCTGGAGAAGGGAATGGTTACCCACTCCAGTATTCTGGCCTGGAGAATTCCATGGGCTGTATAGTCCATAGGGTCACAAAGAGTTGGACACGACTGAGCCACTTTCACTTATATGGAAAATCCAAGTGCCCATGGGTTCCGCATCCATCTTGGCATCTTTTCCACCTTGGAATGTACTCACCAGTTGTCAGAGCAGGACAGGATGGTAGGTGTCAATCGTCTGAGATGACTGATGTATAAACTGAAGCCAGCAGAGGAAAAGTAACTTGGCTGAGGCCACACAGCCAGTGAGTGGCAGAGTATGGTCACTAGAAGCCAGCTTCCAGCTCTGCTAACTCTCAAGTGCTCTTTTCAGTGCACCAAAGGGACCTGCTGCCAAAGACAGTTGACCACTGGCACCCCCACCATCTCCCACCCAGGAGACTCTAAGGAGATCGTGTGCTTTTCCCAGAGTTCTTAGGATGGACCCTAACTGAATCAGCTCTGTTCTCAAAAAGGCCAGTTTATTCCCCCAGGACACTAGACCCCAGAAACAGGCAGGAGTAGAGGGAGGGAGGGAAGGATGGGGGGAGGAAAGAAGGGAAAATTATTTTGGTTTATTTTACCCAGAGATGAAGAACAAACAAATTACCTACCGGTATTATGCAAATGTATCTATTACATGTCAAAAATCCATGGTGAGGTGAGAAGAATTGCAGATGAAAGTGTGTGGGGGGGAGCTCAATTGCCTCCAGGACTGAAGCAGCTGCTGGAGTCTCAATAGGGTGACCCAACCATCCACCCCAAGCTAGGTCTTTTGCAGGTTTGTATGACAGCTAGATTAATGAAAATTAGGAAGATGAGTGAAAATTAAGAGAAAGCCTTGAATCAAAAAGAATTTGAGTCAAGGAAAGGTCTGAGACACAGGTGTGTGGACACAAGGCTTGTATGTTCACAGGGCATGGGGAGTAAGCAGACCTTCAGGAATGTGAAGGAAATCTGTAGGAGAAGTGGAGGTGGATGTGGGTAGAAAAGTTGACATGTTCCAGTTTCTCCAGCTAGGTCCTAGGGGAAGATTGCAATTTTGCTCTTGAGGCATAGATTCCTTGCTCCCCCTGAAGGTAGAAACGGAAGTTAATTTTCCCCATGCTGGGCTTCCTCCTCCTCTTGGGAGATTCAATCTACCCTTCCCCTTCTCCTCCAAGCTATTCAGGTTCTAGCCCCACCTCAGGCCTCACTGTGATTCAGCACAGATTTCCAGAAGAAGCTATGGTCTCACGCTTGTTAACTGAAAAAATGTACAACATGAAAGTTGTCTGTTATGTTTTATTTGGGGCAAAAAAGAGGACCATAGCCTGGGAAACAGCTTCTCAGATAGCTCTGAGGAACTGCTTCAAAGAGGTGGGTGGGGGGAAGTCAGTATATATGTGATTTTGGTGAAGGGAGATATATACAAACAAGCACACATTTTGATAGAGGGTTGCTGTTAGTTATAAGAAGCAAATGCCTTCATTAATGATTTTAGTGATTTTCTAGATATGAGAAGTTGCAAGAAATTGGGCTCATAGAATCTTCTTCTGAAAATATCTATCTGAAGGGCTGTTTGGCCAGTTTTTCCCAGAGCACAGAGTACTTCATTCCTGATCTCTGTCTGAACTCCTGAGTTGAAGGTCAGTGACTACAGTGGCTAGTGACCTAATCTTCGTAGAGGCAGATGGCAAGTGACAATTTTTAGCTGGCAGGGACTCCCTCATGGTTATAAATTCAGCCATGATTTTTGGAGGCTTTTCATGCCCATTTTGTCCCATGGTGCTAGGTCAGGTGAGGATTTCATTGATAGGCCACTCAATGTGATATTATGGAGCAAACAGAAGTAGGGCTTCCCTAGTGGCTCAGAGGGTAAAGTGTCTGCCTGCAATGCAGGAGACCAGAGTTTGATCCCTGGTTCTGGAAGATCCCCTGGAGAAGGAAATGGCAGCCCACTCCAGTATTCTTGCCTGGAGAATCCCATAGACAGAGGAGCCTGGTAGGCTACAGACCACAGGGTCGCAAAGAGTCGGACAGGACTGAACGACTTCACTTTCACTTTTCAGCAGAAATAGAAGATATTAAAAAGAGGTGGAAAGACTACACAGAAGAACTATACAAAAAAGATCTTAATGACTTGTACCCGTGCTTGCATGCTTGTACCCATGCAAGGAATCAACTCATCTCTCTCCCTACCTATCTCCATCCTTGGCTGCATCTCTGAGTCCTGCCCGAAAAACAGCCTTGGGTGAGAGCATGGCAAGATGGACCATTAAGTTAAGTAGATTATGCAGATTTTCTTCAAATAGAATGACCAAGATCCACCACTAAGCTTCAAGAACTAGCTTCAAGGATTAGTATCTTGGAAAAATGTGCATGCTTAGTCGTTCAGTTGGACATCACTGAGCAACTGACTGGTGCCCGATATGCTACTGGAGAAGACTGGAAAAATAACTCCAGAACAAATGAAGAGATGGAGCCAAAGCAAAAACAACACCCAGGTGTAGATGTGATGGGTGATGGAAGTAAAGTATGATTCTGTAAAGAACAATATTACATAGGAACCTGGAATGTTAGGCCCATGAATCAAGGTAAATTGGAAGTGGTCAACAGGAGATGGCAAGAATGAACATCAACATTTTAGGAATCAGTGAACTAAAATGGACTGGAATGGGTGAATTTAATTCAAATGACCATTATATTTACTACTGTGGGCAAAAATCCCTTAGAAGAAATGGAGTAGCCCTCATAGTCAACTAAAGAGTCCAAAATGCAGTACTTGGGTGCAATCTCAAAAATGACAGAATGATCTCTGTTTGTTTCCAAGGAAAACCATTCAGTATCTAGTAATCCAAGCCTATGCCCCAATCACTAATGCCAAAGAAGCTGAAGTTGAATGGCTCTATAAAGACCTACAAGACCTTCTAGAACTAACACCCCCAAAAGATGTCCTTTTCATCATAGGGGACTAAAATGCCAAAGTGGGAAGTCAAGAAATACCTGGAATAACAGGCAAGTTTGGCCTTGGGGTACAAACTGAAGTAGGGAAAAGGCTAAGAGAGTTTTGTCAAGAGGACTTACTGGTCATAGCTAACACTCTTCTAACAACACAAGAGACAACTCTACACATGGACATCAACAGACGGTCAATATTGAAATCAGATTGATTATATTCTTTACAGCCAAAGATGGAGAAGCTCTATACAGTCAGCACAAACAAAACCAGGAGCTGACTGTGGCTCAAATCATGAACTCCTAATTGTAAAATTCAGACTTAAACTGAAGAAAGTAGGGAAAACCACTAGACCATTCCAGTATGACCTAAATGAAATCCCTTACAGTTATACAGTGGAAGTGACAAATAGATTCAAGGGATTAGATCTGATAGAGTGCCTCAAGAACTATGGACACAGGTTCATAACATTGTACAGGAGGAAGTGATCAAGGCCATCCCCAGGAGAAAGAAATGCAAAAAGGTAAAAATGGTTGTCTGAGGAGGCCTTACAAATAGCTGAGAAAAGCAGGGAAGTTAAAGGCAAACAAGGAAAGGAAAGATAAACCCATCTGAAAGCAAAGTTCCAAAAAATAGCATAGAGAGAAAAGAAAAACATCCTCAGTGATCAATGAAAAAAAAATAGAAGAAAACAACAGAATGGGAAAGACTAGAAATCTCTTCATGAAAATTAGAGATACCGAGGGAATATTTCATGCAAATATGGGCACAATAAAGGACAAAAATGGTATGGACCTAACAGAAGCAAAAGATAATAAGAAAAGGTGGCAAGAATACACAGCAGAACTATACAAAAAAGATCTTAATGACCCAGATAACTATGATGGTGTGATCACTCACCTAGAGCCAGACATCCTGGAATGTGAAATCAAGTGGGCCTTAGGAAGCATCACTACAAACAAAGCTAGTGGAGGTGATGGAATTCTAGTTGAGCTATTTCAAATCCTGAAAGATGATGCTGTGAAAGTGCTGCACTCATTATGCCAATAAATTTGGAAAACTCAGCAGTGGCCACAGGACTGGAAAAGGTCAGTTTTCATTCCAATCCCAAAGAAAGGCAATGCCAAAGAATGCTCAAACTACTGCACAATTGCACTCAAATTACACAAGGTAATGCTCAAAATTCTCCAAGCCAGGCTTCAACAGTACATGAACTGTGAACTTACAGATGCTCAAGTTGGATTTAGAAAAGGCTGAGGAACCAGAGATCAAGTTGCCAACATCCGCTGGATCATCGAAAAAGGAAGAGAGTTCCAGAAAAACATCTATTTCTGCTTTATTGACTAGGAAAAGCTTTGAGTGTGTGGATCACAATAAACTATGGAAAATTCTTAAAGAGATGGGTATACCAGACCACCTGACCTGCTTCCTGAGAAATCTGTATGCAGGTCAAGAAGCAACAGTTAGGACTCAACATGGAACAACAGACTTGTTCCATTCGGAAAAGGAGTACATCAAGGCTGTATATTGTCACCCTGCTTATTTAACATATGCAGAGTACATCATATGAAATGCTAGGCTGGATGATGCACAAGCTGGAATCAAGATCGCCAGGAGAAATATCAATTACCTCAGATACACAGATGACACCACCAACAGAAAAGAGTGAAAGTGAAAATGAAGTTGCTCAGTTTTGTCTGACTATTTACAACCCCATGGACTGCAGCCTACCAGGCTCCTCCATCCATGGGATTTTCCAGGCAAGCGTACTAGAGTGGGTTGCCATTTCCTTCTTCAGGGGATCTTCCAGAATGAGGGACTGAACCCAGATCTCCCACATTGCAGGCAGATGCTTTACCATCTGAGCCACCAGGGAAGCCCTTATGACAGAAAACGAAGAAGAACTAAAGATCCTCTTGATGAAAGTGAAAGAGGAGAGTGAAAAAAGCTGTCTTAAAACTCAACATTCAAAAACTAAAATTGTGGCATCTGGTTCCATCACTTCATGGCAAATAGATGGGGAAACAGTGGAAACAGTGAAAGACTTTATTTTCTTGGGCTCCAAAATCACTGCAGATGGTGACTTCAGCCATGAGATTAAAAGACGCTTACTCCTTGGAAGAAAAGTTATAACCAACCTAGATAGCATATTAAAAAGCAGAGACATTATTTTGCCAACAAAGTCTGTCTAGTCAAAGCTATGGTTTTCCAGTAGTCATGTACAGATGTGAGAGTTGGACCATAGAGAAAGCTGAGCGCCCAAGAATTGGTGCTTTTGAACTGTGGTGTTGGAGAAGACTCTTGAGAGTCCCTTGGACTGCAAGGAGATCCAACCAGTCCATCCTAAAGGAAATCAGACCTAAATATTCTTTGGAAGGACTGATGCTGAAGCTGAAACTCCAATACTTTGGTCACCTGATGTGAAGAACTGACTCATTGTAAAAGACCCTGATTGAAAGGAAAGATTGAAGGCGGGAGGACAAGGAGACAACAGAGGATGAGATGGTTGGATGTCATCACTGACTGGATAGACATGAATTTGAGCAAGCTCCAGGAGTTGCTAATGGACAGGGAGGCCTGGCATGCTGCAATCCATGTGGTCGCAAAGAATTGGACATGACTGAGTGACAGAACTGAACTGAGACCTTGTTAATGGTAGCCAAAAATCTCTGGACAGTTTGTCTTACTAGTCTGTTATGGTCCAGGAACCAATTCCCTATTGCTTTTTTTCCATATTAAAGTTACACTATTACAATCATTCATATATTACTACATAAGTGGTCAACTGCTTCAAGTCGTCTAGTTATTATTTTATCAGAGGCTCAGCCATACATCTGGTAGTGCAAGAAACAACAATTTTGTAAATCAGGGAAAACACAAATGCCAAGAACTTCCATTAGGTGTGGCCCAGTATATCCCTAGGTCATCTGACTTATTCTATTCTGTACCAATAGTATCTTTAACAGAAATTATGTATTATCATTATTCACTCAGGACTGATCTCCTTTAGGATGGACTGGATGGATTTCCTTGCAGTCCAAGGGACTCTCAAGAGTTCTCCAATACCACAGTTCAAAAGCATCAATTCTTTGGCGCTCAGCTTTCTTTACAGTCCAACTCTCACATCCATACATGGCTACTGGAAAAACCATAGCCTTGACTAGACAGACCTTTGTTGGCAAAGTAATGTCTCTGCTTTTTAGTATGCTGTCTAAGTTAGTCATAACTTTCCTTCCAAGGAGTAAGCGTCTTTTAATTTCATGGCTGCAATCACCGTCTGCAGTGATTTTGGAGCCCAGAAAAATAAAGTCAGCCACTGTTTCCCCATCTATTTGCCATGAAATGATAGGACCAGATGCCATGATCTTAGTTTTCTGAATGTTGAGCTTTAAGCCAACTTTTTCACTCTCTTCTTTCACTTTCATCAAGAGGCTCTTTAGTTCTTCTTCACTTTTAATCCTTAGTATGGTTTAATTGTTCCCAACTTAAGGACGACCTTGAATTTAAATGATTATATCTTGATGTTAGTCATATAAATCTATTCCACAACTGAGGGAGGTTATATTCCTTGGCTAAAATTTTACTCTGACAAGTTTGACTTTAGAAGAAAATTCCTATTTATGGTCAGAGTCAGAGCAGGTATTATTAAATGGCCAGGTGAGAGGAACCTACCTAATAATACGAATAGTGGCTTGAACAGAACTACAATTTCTTTCTTTTAGAATAATTTCCTAAGGTCCTTCCAATTAGAGCCTTGGGGTAGAGAAATCAACAAATGCAACCCAATTATAGGTAACTGACCATAAACCTAATAATTGGATGAACTTTAACTCTGCGTAAGATTGTGATAGACATTTGGTTCATAAGCAAAGGTGTGAGCAATTATAAAAGTAATTGGTGTACAGGCCTGGTCCAGCATCTTGGGTCAGCTGTCTACTTCAGTTGTTGTCTTCCTCTTATCCTGGTCTGGTAGTTTCTTCTCTGTATGAACATTGATTTAAGGTAATTTTAAGGTCAGAAGTCCTCTCTAAAGGCCAGTCCAATGCAGGGGCACTTTCTAAGAGGAAATGGTAATCCTAGAGTCAATTCTCTTCAGTTTCCTGTGTATGAGCTAGTTAAGAGTACCTGATAAGGGTCCTTCCATCTAGATTGGAGATAGTCTTTTAAACGACATCTTTTCAAGTGTGCATACTCCCCTAGTTTCAGGTCACAGGGCCTCTGATCTTAATTCAAAGAAACATTAATGAGATAACCTTCAGAAACAAACCTAGAGTGTCCTTTTAATAATTCAATTAAGCTTTACAAGAATATAACATAATAGCAAACAGCTGTGTGTGAAGTGAGTCTTAGGCAGTAAATACAGACCTCAATTAACAAATCTAGAATTTAATATTGACTGAAACACCATCTTTCTCTCTCTAGAATTACCCTCATTTCTAACAAATACTGCAAAATTGACTAATTTGTTTGCAAAAGAAGTCTGGTTTCAACAAACTTGGCCTGATTACATATATAACTGATCATATAGGCTTTTTAAAAATTTAGCTTTGCTGGTACTTGTCAAAAAGTTCTTGCTAGGGGCTTCCCTGATGGTCAGTGGTTAAGAATCACCTTCTAACCCAGGGGACTAAGATCCCACATGTCACACTAAGACCTGATGCAGTCAATAAATAGATAGATACATATTTTTTAAAGTTATTGCTATGAGTCTTCTTGAAGAGGAAACATTTTTGCAAAGGCATAAGTGTAAAACAATGACCATCTATGAAGGTACAGTTAAGTGCCTGATTATACAATGCCATTGACAAAGAAACTCGGTTACTGCTAAGTAACTCGGTTACATACAATGTTTTAAGATAATAACTAGAATTATGACTGATAATAGTTTATCAGAACATACCATATTTTTAGAAATTCTATATAATTTTTAAAATATCTATATTTAAAACAGTAACCCAGTACTTCCCTGGTGGTCCACCGGTTGAGAATCTGCCTGCCCATTCAAGGGACATGGGTTTGATCCCTTGTCCCGGAGGATTCCACACGCTGGAGGCAACTAGGCCCATGGGCCAAATCTGCTGAGCCCATTCTTCCAGACCCTATGCTCCACAACAAGAGGAGCCTCCACAACGAGAAGCCCTTGAAACGCAATTAGATAGTAACCCTCGCTCACAGCTAGAGAAAGTCCAAAGACTCAGCACAGCCAAAAATAAAATAAAATTTTAAAAGATGAGGTTTCCCTCATTAAAAAAGGATTACCCATACAATATAACCTAAGAACATTTATTACCCATTTGACACTACTTCCCATTAATTAACATACCAAATGAACCTAATTAGTTTAATATCTTTCTTTGGGATATTTCAGGGCCCCTTAACGCATCCCAAAGTAAGCTAGATGTTAAACTTCATTAGAATTTTATTTGGGGAGTCAGTCAAAAAATATCAAAGAAGTTTTAAAATTCTTGGTCAAATAGGATCATAGGTCACTGTGAAAAAATACTTATTCATTTAACCAATGTGACAATAAAATATATCAGAGGCAAATACAGAGCAAATCACTTAAAAGATAAAGAACTTAAAATCTGCTATCAAAGCAGATGAACATTTTAAGAAAACTTTGTTCTCTTAACAGAGAGAAAAGCCAAATTTAAATTTCCACAGTTTACTTTTAAAATTGATTTACTCAAATTAATTCAAAATTTAGTCCATCTTAATCATGCACAAATCTCTTCTCAAGGCTCCTTATCCATCACTTTCTATATCCATATTAGTTTATCCCTTATTTTCTCCATCCAGAAACAACCAGCTCTAGGACAAAATTTCTTTTCCTTAATGAAATGCAATTCCATTCTTCATATCTTCTTTTATTGAAAACATACATCCTACTTTCTTACTGCATACTGAAACTTTTATTATTTCCAGTAGCTTTAATGATATTTAAATTAGAATCCTCAACTCTTAAAAACCTTAATTTCTAGTGAAAACTAAAAAGTAAGCAATTGTGAACTGTCTACTACATTAACATCCTGTAGACTGGAAAGCATAAATACCAATAACAATTGCTAAAAACATGTACTTTTTTATATCAACTATCTCAGTATGGCACCAAATATATGTATTAATAGAGTGAATACCTTTGGTTTCTCTGTGTAAGGAGGCCGATGTTTAGTAATTAAAGTTTCAGTATCTTATTTTATTTGAGAATGATAAACTTCTATCATTTAATTTAGCACAACTCTAAAATTTTAAGTTACCAAATACCTGGAGAGATTATTTTTAAGTAAACATTCCTGGGGGGGCTTTCCCGGTGCTCAGCTGCTAAAGAACCTGACTGCCAATGCAGGGATGCAAGAGTTGTGGGTTCAATCCCTGGATCCCTTAGATAAGGAAATGGCAACCTCCTCCAGTATTGTGCCTGGAAAATTCCATAGACAGAGGAGCCTAGCAGACTACAGTCATGACATGACTGAACACACATACACAGGCACAGATATTCCTAAAATATAATTACTCCTAAAGAGTTCACCCCAAAGCTCTTATCTTGTTTATATTTTACTTATAAAAATTTCATCATACCAAGTTACTTCTCTTGCTGACAAATTTGCAATAGATGTTAAGACCTTATTTGACTTCTATTAAGCTTAGGTACAATATGAGTATTACACTAAAATATTGATGTCTCTAAAGACATGTCCATATTAATTAAATCAACAAGCTTTATTGTTGTTCATTCACTCAGTCATGTCCAACTCTTTGCAACCTCGTGGACTGCAGCATGCCTGGCCTCCCTGTCCCTCATCATCTCTCAGAATTTCCCCCAAGTTCACGTCCATCGAGTCAGTGATGCCATCCAACCATCTCATCCTCTGTCATCTCCTTCTCCTCCTGCCTTCATTCGCAGCATCAGGGTCTTTTCCAATGAGTTGGCTCTTCACATCAGGTGGCCAAGGTATTGGGGCTTCAGCTTCAGCATCAGTCCTTCCAGTGAATATTCAGGACTGATCTCCTTTAGGATGAACTGGTTTGATCTCCTGCTGTCCAAGGGACTCTCAAAAGTCTTCTCCAATACCTCAGTTCAAAAGCATCAATTCTTTGGCGCTCAGCCTTTTTTATTGTCCAGCTCTCACATCCATACATGACTACTGGGAAAACCATAGCTTTGACTAGACAGACCTTTGTCAGCAAAGTCATGTCTCTGCTTTTTAATATTCTGCCTAGGTTGGTCACAACTTTTCTTCCAAGGAGCAAGCATCTTTTAATTTCATGGCTGAAGCCATCATCTGCAGTGATTTTAGATGATATTAATTTAATACTAGGTAACTCAGCTGGTAAAAAATCTGCCTACAATGCAGGAGACCCCAGTTGGATTCCTGGGTCTGGAAGGTTCCCTGGAGAAGGGATAGGCTATCCACTCCAGTATTCTTGGGCTTCCCTGGTGGCTCAAAACTTTAATACCAGGTATTAATTTAATACTAAAAATTCCCAGTTCATGTGAATACAAAATTCATTCTGGCAAATTTTGTATTCTGAGAAATTTATATAAGCTCTTTTCTTTAAGCCAATTAAGTAGAGCTAATATCATCCAAAGTTAGATGATATTAACATACATAGGGACAGATATAACCAGAGATCCCATAGCTTCATTTTAACACTTAGCCATGAATCAAGTATTACAATATAAAACTGATTAGAGTGCCTTGTTCTTGATCTCTGCCCTGAACTCCTGTGTTGAAAGTCAGTGACTGCAGTGGCTAGTGACCTAACCCTCGTAGAGGCAGATGGCAAACGGCAGTTTTAGTAGGCACCCACCTCGCAACAGAACCCCTCTCTTGACATCCTGAAACCCAAGAAGAGTGCAGTGACCTCAGGGACTGGGGTGTGGCCAGGTGGCATTGGGCTCCCCCCACTTGACTCTTTGCCCTTTCAGAGCTCTTTTCCAATATCCATGAGCAAGGACTTCTCAGGTCGGGATCTTTGTAAGGCACCCGGTCTGAGTGAGCATCTTCCTTGGGGTGGTCCTGAGGCAGTACCAGTGGCCCACCTAAAGTGAAACTGTGGCAGGAGATCGCCAAGAGAGGGGTCAGGATGGAGGAGAGTGGAGAGAGCACTGTGCGGGGAGTCAGCAGCCTGGCTTCTTACTCCGGTTCTATTAGGACTTGCTATGGTAACTTACAAAAGTCTTTTCCTTCCACTGGCCGGCTTCTTTATCAATAACACGTGGACATTGGACTGGATACCCGTGGTTTACGTACTGTGCTATGAAGAGGGAGATAGAGAAAACAAAGGGGGCACAAGAGGAGGTGGCACTGATGGAAATGACCTTGTGAAGCCAGGTCACTTCTCTGCGTCTCAGTGCCCTCATCTGAAAAATGGGAATTGCTAATAGATTAAAATGTGTTCTGAAAGATAGAGGTAAAGCGAAATGTTGACTCAGGATAGAGCCTTCAAAGCAACGTGTGCTGGAAGAACATTCAGTCAGTTCAGTCGCTCAGTCCTGTCCAACTCTTTGCGACCCCATGAATCGCAGCACGCCAGGCCTCCCTGTCCATCACCACCTCACGGAGTTCACCCAAACCCACGTCCATCGAGTCGGTGATGCCATCCAGCCATCTCATCCTCTGTCGTCCCCTTCTCCTCCTGCCCCCATTCCCTCCCAGCATCAGAGTCTTTTCCAATGAGTCAACTGGAAGAACATTAGCGCCTAAGAAAATGCAGGGGCTGGTTTCATGGGAAAGGAGGGTTTCAGCGGTGAGGGGTAGGAGAATGTGCCAGGGCTTCCAACTGACTGTTGAGGCAAATGGAAAAGGGGCGTCCTAGAGACTCGCAGGTGCCATGGCCTGCTGTGACCTGGATTCGAACATCAGACCCTACGGAAAGGTCTTCTCTCACTCAGAATCACGGCCTTTGTTTAGAGGAGGGGATGAGGGAGGAGACAGAGGCCCAGGAGGGAGGGGCCGGGGCCGCCCCCGCCGCTCAGGCTGTGCGGAGCCGGGCAGCCTCGCTCCCGCGCCGGGGCGACGGAGGCGCCGGGCGCCAGAGTTGAGTCTCAGCCAGTTTACTCTCCCTCTGGATTCTTCAAGCATCCCTGGAGCGAGCGACTGCGCACGGCGTGGAGGTAGGAGGGCGCTTGGACGGAGCCGTTCAGGTGGCTCGGAGCTCTGCAGCTTTGGTAAGTCTGTACCTCGTTCGCAGGCCGGTCATCCCCAGTGGGGATGGAGGAAAGGGCTGACAGGGACTCCTAGAATTCCCCCCCACCCCACCCCCGGGACCGAGTGTTTACGAGGGTCCCTGGCAGAGCCGGACCGGGATTGGGGACAGCTAGGAAGCAGGAGCCAGCCGTGTCTCAGGTGGGGGGGCCTATGGCATGCATGCGCGACAAGGTGGGAGACGGGGATCCCCGCACCCTGGCCGCTGCTGGGCTCAGTCCTCCACACCCGCGTCTGCCAGACCAGTCCCAGGTGCGAAACTGGGGCGCTACCTCTTTAAAAGCGTCCAGTCTGAGCCTCTGCTGCACCATGTGATTGCTTGAAAGGCAGGGCTGGGAGCCTGGAGGATGGTGAACCGCTGCGCGGAGCCCAGAGCCCAGAGCCCAGCCCAGTCTGGCGCAGCCTCTAGCCTCAGGAGGCACCAGGTGCCCAGAACTTTGAGCACCGCCTCTGGGACTCGCTGGCCCCCAGCAGACAGCATGGTGAGCTCCCTGCATCCTGTTCTATGAACATGGGTAGGTAGAGTCAGGCACCGGGAGCCCTGTGGGTTGTGTGTGTGCTGGGAACTGCCTCACACCTGATAAAAAAAGCCAGTGGAGGAGTGAGTGCTGCTATTTTAAGTTGTTGAATGGATCCTCTGGGGTTGACAAGCAGAGGGGACAGAGATTAAGCAGAGAAAGGGTTAGCGTATCCCATCAGCTTGGGTAGGCACTAGATGTGCCAAGTGGGGCACCTCTCCAAAGGGCAGCTGGAGTTCCAGAGCTGCCTGGCTCCCCTCCCCCCAGGCAGGCCTTCCCACCCTAGGCTTCCGTGACCACAGGTGCTTGCCTCCTGCCCTTTGGCGCCTGTCTGCTGATGTGCCCAGCCTGTGCCCACCATGCCGCCCTCCATCTCGGCCTTCCAGGCCGCGTATATTGGCATCGAGGTGCTCATCGCCCTGGTCTCTGTGCCTGGGAACGTGCTGGTGATCTGGGCAGTGAAGGTGAATCAGGCCTTGCGGGATGCCACCTTCTGCTTCATCGTGTCGCTGGCAGTGGCTGATGTGGCGGTGGGCGCGCTGGTCATCCCGCTCGCCATCCTCATCAACGTCGGGCCGCGGACCCACTTCCACACCTGCCTCAGGGTCGCCTGCCCCGTCCTCATCCTCACTCAGAGCTCCATCCTGGCCCTGCTGGCGATTGCTGTTGACCGCTACCTCCGCGTCAAGATCCCACTCAGGTGAGTTTACAGCAGCTGCAGGGACCCATGCCGGGAGGCTCGAGGGCCACGTGAAGAGGGTAAAAGGTAGAACATAAAACCCCACGTGAGCCGGACTTTCCTTGGGCCGTTATGCCCCAGCTCTCACTCTGCAGCACCAAGCTGAACTGAAGTTGAAGCAGGAAGGGGCTGGTGGTTGGAAGAATGGGAACCTAGTAGTGCTTGGGCCCCCAGAGCTGAAGCTGCTGCTGCTCTCCTGATCCGGCCAGGGCACCCGAGGCTGCCTGTCCAGCCCACGGAGGCGGTGGTGGGGAGGGGCTAGGTGGTGGAGCTGAGCTCCACCTGTTTGAGGCAAGTAGAAAGAGCAGAGCAGGTTGCTCGGGTGGGCCGAGGGTGATGCACTGCAGACAGGGATGCCGCTTCTCTAGCCAGACCCGGGAAGGCTTCCTAAAGATACTCCATAGCTCTCCTGTTCTCCAGATACCCCTGCGCTAGCCAGCTCCAAGCTCCAGGGCTGTCCTATTGAACCTAAGCAGTCTGATTACCTCTGCCCAACTCCCACTTACGGAATCTCTGTCATAGGGAGGAGGAGACAGGCTCTTAATGATCCCGTTCTGTTGTGAAACTGGTGTTTTTCCAGTCACAGCAGAGGTCCTTACGCTGTGTCCAGGCAGCACTAGAGTGGTGGCCCAGTAACGGCCGTTTTCTCATGCAGGTGTCAAGCCCACACTGGGGTTCCTTCCCTGGGCCTGCCAGGCCATAGGCTCATCACCAGGCAGTGCCTGGGCCACCAAGTGCCAGCAAAGGCCTGGGCACACTGCCAGTGCTGCCTTGCTGGGACATTCTTGTGAGGCGTGCTTGCCTCCTCCTTAAATCTTCTCACTGGTAGGTTCCCTCTCTACTGTGAAGTTCTAGCCATCTTTGTCACCAGCCATCCCTGGAGTAGCTTCCATACCTGGGACATGGGGCCTCTGGCCTCACTTGATAATTTGCCCAAGCAAGCCTAGGCACCCACATTTGTCCTGTTTGTACATTTAATTTTTCAAAGCTTCTTTAATGCACCATTTTTTTTTTCCCTCTTTTCAACATGATTCTGTGAGGGAGGTGAAGTGGAACCTGGTCAAGGGGAAACAGATCCAGAGGCTCTCCTGGGGCTGGCTGGGAACGCAGCCTTAATCCCACAGCCTCCCTTCCTTCCCGACCCCCCGTGTCCTGCCCCTCCATGCCGTGCTCTCTGCCTTGCTTACCCCCCTCACAACACCCGAGTTTTCTAGGGAAGGTGAAGACTGCTGCTCAAGCGAGAGGGGAAGGCAGCCCAGAAAGCCTGTGAGTTGAGGGGCCTTCATGCTGTTATCAGCCCCAGATCATGGCTGGCCTGTGCTGACGAACCTGGTTTCAGTCCATTAGAGTGGTCTGGGCCTCTGAGCCTGGCCATTACAACAAAGTGTTGCCACAATCGGAAAGTCATGCAGATGTGTGAATATAGGAAAGCTGCTTAAGAAATGTGGTCTACTGAGTGGGTGCCAAGGGGAGACAAAGGCCTGGCCATGATGTAACAGTGATCACAGACTCACAGAATGTGCCCAACTAGTCCTGTGGGGGTGGGGATGGCTGTGCTGGCAGGAACTGCAGGCTCATTCCTGCAGAAGGCAGCTTCTGCCACTCCTTGCTGCAGCCTTGAGGCGGCGGGGTGGCGGCGGGGGAGGTGGTGGTCTTTAGGGGCTATCATTGGAGGGCCAAAGCAGAGGCTTTGGCGTAGAGGCTAAGACTGCAGGCCTGGGTTCAAATCCTTGCTATGAATTCCTAGCTTTATGACTTTAAGAAAGTCACTTATTCACCTCCTTCATTTTTAATTTCCATGTCAATAAAAGGAGACATTAATAATAGTACCTTCCTTCTAGGGTGCTTGGAAGAATATAATAAATTCCTACATATAAAGCACTTAGTACTGTATTATACAATTAGCATTATATGCAGTCCTTAAGTGGTAGGTTTATTTTGTTGCTTTATTATCATTATTAACATATGGGTCTGAATAGGCAAGCCCTGTACTCCCACGGCCCAGACACTCATGCTCTTATATAAACACATATGCCCATACACACATGTGCACACACACATGGGCACACACAACACACCACATTCCCCGGGAGGTGTCAAACTACTACGAAATTATATTTATACATGTTTCTTCTCCCTTGCTAGATTGTCATGCCTCAAGGGCGGCAACCTAGCAGTGACCACATTTTGTTAATTCTTATAGATTCTCTAAAATGACTAGCATAGTGTCTGGCACATAACAAATGTCTACTCAGTAAAAGTCAACTGAATTGGATGAGTGTTCAGAGTCACACGGTGAAGCCTCAGGCAGGCCTCCTAGGGGTCTGACCTCTAACCATCCTGCTGTGGCCTGTCTTCCTGGTTTCCCACCTCAGGGTCAGGACCACAACTGCCCATACCAGCTCAGGCAGCTGCTTCAGAGCCACGTATCAATAGTGCCTGCGAGAAAAAGACTGCCGGGCCTGGCTTCCAAAGCTGGGATCCCAGAGGCTGGGCTGAAGTGACAGACTCCTCCAGGTCCTTGCTGGTCACTGCCCGGGTCCCTCCTGCAGGAGGAACAGCATACACGGCTCCACTCTGGGCAGCTGGAGTCAGCAGGCTACTGGGCTGGGAGAATACCTCTCAGCCAGAGGCCCCCACGAGCCTGATTCCTTGCCCTGACAAGCCAGTCCGAGGCGGATGGGACCCTGGGAGCCAGGGAGTAGCATTGCCTAAGCATTGGTGAAGCATGTATGGGGCATTCAGTGACAGGAGTTAGCTGGACCCCTCACTAAGCAAGGCATGATTGGACCGGTCAACCACAACTTTTATTTCTTTCCATTTGGAAGTAACAGCAATTTTAAAAAGTTTAAATTGTTGATTCGTCAATAACCTGTGGTTATTTACATGTATTTTACAGGTTATTTGTGTGGTGCCTCCACATGTTTGGCAATGGGCACCCTATCCCCTCATTTCCTGCTTCTAGGGAACCCCTGGGTTTTCTTGGTGCACTGTGTCATCTTGATGCCTACACCAGGGGCTTGTTATGGTGAGGAGTGCCACTCCCCAACCACCAAAGCCCTCTCTGTGGAAAGGGGATCTGAGCACGATCTGTCTGTCATCAGACAGGTTGGTGTGGGGGGAAGGGGTGATGGGCATTTGGGAGTAAGAAATACATGAGTTTGAACCTTGCTGTGTTACAGACTAGCTGTGCAACCTTTAATAAGCTATTTGATCTCTCTGAGCCTCCTCTTTACCACCCTGCCCCCTGCTACCTGCGTTCTGGATTTGAGGTCTCTGAGGTTCCTTTCACCTCGAACTTTCTATGGTTATTTCTTATCATGACTCCTGCCAATACTCTGTTGAAATCCTAGGAAGATTGTGTTGTGTTTTTTAGCTCCTAGTGGTGATGAGGTAGACACAATACTATACTTTTATGTGTGTGTGCGCGCGCGTGTGTGCGTGCACTCAACCGCTCAGTCATGTCCAACTCTTGCTGCCCCATGAACTGCAGCCTGCCTGGCTCCTCTGTCCATGGAATTTTTCAGGCAAGAATACTGAAGCAAGTTGCCATTTTCCCCTTCAAGGGATCTTCCCAACCCAAGGATTGAACCCACATCTCCTGCATTGGCAGGCAGATTCTTTACCACCGGCCCCCTGTGAAGTAGTCATATATTTTTATTATTATTAAATGAGATAAAGCATAATGCTCATAGTTTCTTGCTGGTAGAGATTATTATCCCCATTCTAGATACTTCTATAGATAAACTAAAGTCTAAAGCTCAGAACATTTCAGTAATTTGCTCAAATATCTTATCAGGAGCAGAGAAAGGATTTGAATCCAGGCCTAGTGCATGCATGCATGCATGCTAAATTGCTTCAGTTGTGTCCAACTCTTTGTGACCCTATGGACTGTAACCCACCAGGCTCCTCTGTCCATGGGATTCTCCAGGCAAGAATACTGGAGTGGGTTGCCATTTCCTCCTCTAGGGGATCTTCCTGACCCAGCGATCCACATTTTGTCTGTTTTATCTCCTTCATTAGCAGGCCAATTCTTTACCACTAGCATGACCTGGGAAGCCCTTAACTAGTGAGCCCATGTGTGTTTTGAATCAGCCTCTAGAAGCTATAGGATTTATGGAGGAGTTGCCTCCAGGCTGTCAGTGGGGGTGATTTTGCTCCTCTTATTTTTGCCATGGACTCTACACTCTGCTCCAGCCCATGCTTAACGGCTCTCTCTCCCTCCTCACCTTCTCTCCAGTGGGCATTTGAGCCTCTGGCAGCCCTGCCTCTGTCCACAGCTGGAGGCCTGCCCAACTGGACTGCTGACCAGGGAAGTACAGCAGAGTGTGGGGGAGGCCAGATTACTGGACCAGAGCTCTGACAGGGAAAGAAATTTGATAGATTAAGGTATGTTTGCTCTTAGGCATCAATTTAGGCAACCCCAACTCTCCAGCTACCCTGGGCTTTTCTGGGCAGGTTAAGTGCCTCCTTTCTTGAACCAGCAGGCACTCATCTGTGGCCTCAGGGCCCCAGAATAATTGCTCTTCAGTGGTGCCATCTGCTTTCAGTAGACATAGGTCACCTCTAGCTCCTCTGTCTAAGGATGGATTAGTCCTTGGCTTAGAGTGTCTGAGACAGAAGAGGAGTGATAGCAAGCCCTGAAGCCCAACTCCCTCACATTTGGAGAAGAGGAAACAGAAGCACAGAATTCCAGCGTTTTCAAGGTCACTCAGCCACAGGCTGTTTTCTCCTCCTAATTCTGACTGTTGTTCCCCAGCCTCTGATGTAAAAAGCAATCATCCTCAAGGACTAGAACAGAGAAATTCAGCTTCTACAGCTTGCCAGCAAATTAATGGTGGGTCTAGAAGGGAAAAGTGATGGAGAGATGTCAGCTTTGTGATTAAAAAAGTAGTGTCTTTGCTTGGACTAGGGATAGCCTTCAGATGGGTTATGTTAAAGATCGTGCTAAGCACTCTGGATTAGATTCAGTGGTGAAAGCTCCCACTAGCTGGCATTGGAATGGCATCTAGGAAGCCTCCAAGTGCTTTAGGAGCAAGATACCCTGGTGGAAATGCTGCTTGGAAGCAAGGGAACAGCCAAGATACCTTCTGGATAACCCCTCTACCCAGAGATCATGGGGTAGAGTTTTAGGAGCTGTGCCATGACGTTTTATATTTATTTCCAAGCATAAAAGCAATCCATATTTATTGTAAAAATTTTGAGAAATATAGAAAAGAATAAAGATGATAAAATGTTGGTAGCTCAGTCATGTCTGACTCTTTGTGCCTGTAGCCCACCAGGCTCCTCTGTCCATGGAGTTCTCTGGGCAAGGATACTGGAGTGGGTAACCATTCCCTCCTCCAGGGGATCTTCTTAACCCAAGGATCAAACCTGGGTCTCCCACATTGTGGACAGATTCTTTACCATCTGAGCCACTCAGGTCTCCAAAATTACCAGTAATTCTGCCACCTGCACATCACTACTGTTAACTTTCTGGTGTTCCAGAAAATTTTCCCACATAGATGATAGATGGATAGATAGATAATTATTTTTATGTAGTTGAGTACATCATTACATAATTAGTACATTATGTAGTTGAGTATATCCTATTTTATTCACTTAATGTTATAAGCATTTCCCCCATCAATAAAAATATTTTCTAAGGATTTTTATAATGATATAATATTGAATTGGCTTTTTACTCATCTTTTAGGTCTTAGCTAAAACAGCACCTTCATAGAGAGGCCTTCTCTGACCCCCTCCTCAGCTAAACCAGTTTCATTTCCTCCGTTATTTACTCAGGTTGGATATATTTCTCCTTCCCATCTCTCCTGGCCCAGGTAGTTCTTTTTGGATTTAGTAAGCACCGAAAGGGCAGGAACACATCTGCTCACATACTGATGTCTATCCCATGCCTGGCACAGAGTAGCCATGCTGTAAACATTTTTAGATAAATGATTGTCACATTTTATTGATTCATTCTTATAATTTTGACTTTTTAGATTATTACTGATTTTTAAATTTTTACAAATGACACTGCAGTGATATCCACAGTGCACACTGTTTGTAGGATCAGGGCCAAGCCTAGAACTCTGGATTGTGCCTCCTAGTAAATGGCACAGCTTCTACCTGTAAGAGATTTTACAAGTTTAAATATTCCCCAACTCCTTGTCCTCCTACTCTCCCTGATCCTCCTGCCCAGTTTCATGAAAACTGCAAATCTCCATAGCTGCATCTGGCATTTCTCTGCTCATTTGCCCTTCTGGGCTAGGTAGGGCAGGAATGACTGGGCCCCAAGGCCAGTCCACAGGAGGCCTGGGCATCCTGTTTCTTTGTGTCTTGGTAAGGAGAGCACCCCCTAGAGGAGAGGGGCTTGGAGTATGGTGCTTCCTGGTTGGCCTCATCTGGCAGGGTGGGCACAGGACAGAGAGGAAGAAGGGTACCTAACTCCTTGAACTGCATGAATCACCTCTTCAGCCTCAGTCTCTTAACTCAAGCCCAGAGGAGGCTATCAGCTGCTGCAGAAGAAAGAAAAGGCTAGCAGCCGAAGGTGGGGTGGGATACAGAAGAGAGACAAGTAGGTGGGCCTTGGTATTCATATCTCCTTGGAAATACTGGCTTGGCGGTGGGCAGAGAGAGTGGGGAATCTGGCAATGGACTTCCCTGACCCCTTCCCCAAAAAACAGAGATCAGACATCTTATCTTGCAATGTTCCTCACCTTGGAATTTTTTTCTTTAGCAGGATCGCAGGGAGCTGTTCAGTTAGGGAGCTGGTTATATCCATTTATCTATTTCATAAACATACTTTTTTGTACTGACCATTTATTGGGTACTTTGTGGGGCCTCGGGATACAGAGATGGGTGGGTTGGTTTGGTCTCTATCTCTGTCTGGGGGTGCTTAGATGCTGCTGAAGTTGTGGATTCCTATATACCAAGGTGGCCAAGTAGAAAACCCCAACCTGTCTAGGGTGGGAGTAGGGGTAGCTGGAGAGCTGGAATCCAGCCCCTGACCCTTTGCAGTGCTTGGGCTGCATGTCTGGGCCTGACTCCACATCCACTCTCTGTAGCCCTGGTCATGGTAGAGAGGGCCTTTGGGACTATCTTCCTACCACCTGCTTTCAGAACTCTGTTCTTCAGGAGAGGAGGGTAACTGATTTGTTAACCCTAATTTGTCTCCACTATGGTTGGAGGTTCGTGACATTGTACAGTAGACAGGGATCAAGACCATCCCCATGGAAAAGAAATGCAAAAAAGCAAAATGGCTGTCTGAGGAGGCCTTACAAATAGCTGTGAAAAGAAGAGAAGCAAAAAGCAAAGGAGAAAAGGAAAGATATAAGCATCTGAATGCAGAGTTCCAAAGAATAGCAAGAAGAGATAAGAAAGCCTTCCTCAGTGATCAATGCAAAGAAATAGAGGAAAACAACAGAATGAGAAAGACTAGAGATGTCTTCAAGAAAATTAGAGATACCAAGGGAACATTTCATGTGAAGATGGGCTCAATAAAGGACAGAAATAGTATGGACCTAACGGAAGCAGAAGATATTAAGAAGAGGTGGCAAGAATACACAGAAGAACTGTACAAAAAAGATCTTCATGACCAAGATAATCATGATGGTGTGATCACTGACCTAGAGCCAGACATCCTGGAATGTGAAGTCAACTGGGCCTTAGAAAGCATCACTACAAACAAAGCTAGTGGAGGTGATGGAATTCCAGTGGAGCTATTTCAAATCCTGAAAGATGATGCTGTGAAAGTGCTGCACTCAATATGCCAGCAAATTTGGAAACTCAGCAGAGGCCACAGGACTGGAAAAGGTCAGTTTTCATTCTAATCCCAAAGAAAGGCAATGCCAAAGAATGCTCAAACTACCGCACAATTGCACTCATCTCACATGCTAATAAAGTAATGCTCAAAATTCTCCAAGCCAGGCTTCAGCAATATGTGAACCATGAACTTCCAGATGTTCAAGCTGGTTTTAGAAAAGGCAGAGGAACCAGAGATCAAATTGCCAACATCTGCTGGATCATCAAAAAAGCAAGAGAGTTCCAGAAAAATATCTATTTCTGCCCTATTGACTATGCCAAAGCCTTTGACTGTGTGGATCACAATAAACTGTGGAAAATTCTGAAAGAGATTGTAATACCAGACCCCCTGACCTGCCTCTTGAGAAACCTATATGTAGGTCAGGAAGCAACAGTTAGAACTGGACATGGAACAACAGACTGGTTCCAAATAGGAAAAGGAGTTTGTCAAGGCTGTATATTGTCACCCTGTTTATTTAACTTATATGCAGAGTACATCATGAGAAACGCTGGGCTGGAAGAAACACAAGCTGGAATCAAGATTGCCGGGAGAAATATCAATAACCTCAGATATGCAGATGACACCACCTTATGGCAGAAAGTGAAGAGGAACTAAAAGCCTCTTGATCAAAGTGAAAGAGGAGAGTGAAAAAGTTGGCTTAAAGCTCAACATTCAGAAAATGAAGATCATGGCATCTGGTCCCATCACTTCACGGGAAATAGATGGGGAAACAGTGGAAACAGTGTCAGACTTTCTTTTTCTGGGCTCCAAAATCACTGCAGATGGTGACTGCAGCCATGAAATTAAAAGACGCTTACTCCTTGGAAGGAAAGTTATGACCAACCTAGATAGCATATTCAAAAGAGGAGACATTACTTTTCCAACAAAGGTCCATCTAGTCAAGGCTATGGTTTTTTATTGTGGTCACGTATGGATGTGAGAGTTGGACTGTGAAGAAAGCTGAGCGCTGAAGAATTGATGCTTTTGAACTGTGGTGTTGGAGAAGACTCTTGAGAGTCCCCTGGACTGCAAGGAGATCCAACCAGTCCATTCTGAAGGAGATCAGCCCTGGGATTTCTTTGGAAGGAATGATGCTAAAGCTGAAACTCCAGTACTATGGCCACCTCATGCGAAAAGTTGACTCATTGGAAAAGACTCTGATGCAGGGAGGGATTGGGGGCAGGAGGAGAAGGGGACGACAGAGGATGAGATGGCTGGATGGCATCACTGACTCGATGGATGTGAGTCTGAGTGAACTCTGGGAGTTGGTGATGGACAGGGAGGCCTGGCGTGCTGTGATTCATGGGGTTGCAAAGAGTCAGACACGACTGAGCAACTGAACTGAACTGAATTTGTCTCCACACAGGGCCCTAATTTAGAGATATCTGTTCATTCATTCATAGGAGGCATCCTATGTGCCAGGCATTTTTAGGGACACTTGAAATACATTCATTAATAGAACAAAGATTTTCATGGAGCTTGCAGGCTAGTTGGGTTGGTAGACAGATGCTAAATAATAAACATAAAACCTAATATGTAGAGTTTAGAAGGTAAAACATAGGGAGCCCAGCCTGGCACTCTGTCGCAACCTAGAGGGGTGGGATGGGGTGAGGGAGGGAGGCTCAAGAGGGAGGGGATATGTATAGAATTATGGCTGATTCGCATTGTTGTATGGCAGAAACCAACACAACACTGTAAAGCAATTTTCCTCCAATTAAAACAGAAAACAGAGCAGGGCAAATGAAATTGGAAATGCCAGGATAGGGGCTGGTGGGCTGGGGGTGGTGGTGGTGGTGTTAGTTTTGCAATTATAAATGGAGCGATAATTGAGGCTTTCTTGAGAAGGTGCTGTTTGAGCACAAACTTGGGGATGAGGAACTCTGCCATGCAGATATTGGGAGAATAATCCACGTTGAGGAAATAATTAGAGCAAAGTTTCTGGGGAAGAAATGTACCCAAAGTGGTAGCAAGGAAGTCTGTGCAGCTGAGATAAAAGGAGAGACTGGTTGAAGATAAGGCTGAAAAGTTTATAAACTGATGGCTTGGAAGCCAGTGGAAGGACATTGGCTTTTACTCTGAGGGAAATGGGAAGCTATTACAGGTTTAGAACAAGGAAGTGACATGATATTAATGACTTAGGTTTTCAATGCTCACTCTGACTGATGTGTGGAAATAGAGTGGAAAGCAGAAATTCAGGCAAGAGAAGAGGGAAGTGACTTGAATCAGAATGATAAAATAGCAAGCAGAGGAGATGGTAAGAAGTGATTAATTCTGGGTGTGCACTTTCAAATTTTAACTTTTGTATTGTTTTTACTGTATCCTTCCCTGGTTGGCTGAGATGGTAAAGAATCTGCCCGCAATGAGGGAGACCTGGGTTCAATTCCTGGGTTGGGGAGATCTCCTGGAAGAGGGCATGGCAATCCACTACAGTACTTTTGTCTAGAGAATCCCTATGGACAGAGGAGCCTGGTGGGCTGCAGTCCATACAGTCCCAGAGTCAGACATGACTGAGGGACTAAGCACATCCTTTTTATTGGGATAAAATATTCACACAATAAAGTACATAGTCTTACATGTACAGCTAAATAAACTTTTTCACATATGGATATATCTATGTAACTACCACCCAGATCAATATTTGGAACAATTTCAGCACCCTAAAGGTACTTTCCAAAAGATAATCACTATTCTTTTATCCCCATAGATTGATGTTGCCTGTTTTTGAACTTTCATAAAGGGAATTGAGTAGTATATCCTCCTTTCTGTCTGGATTCTGAAGCTTAAAATTGTGTCTGAGATTTATCTGTACTATTGAATGAAATAGTAGGTTTTGCTTGTTTTTTTTATTTTTTCTCATTGTTATTAGAATTCCATTGAATGAATATGCCATGATCTGTTTAATTCTGGATATATTTGGAAGAAAGAAAGAATTGTTTATGGATTGGATGTGGACTGTGAGAGAAAGAAGAGTTGAGAATGACCAAGATTTTAGTTCTAAGCAACTGGAAGTATGGAATGTGCATTATCCAAGGTGGAAAAGGCTATAGGTGATACAAGTTGTGGGAGCAGTAAAAGGAGTTCAAATTTAGACATGTTGAATTGTCTGTATCTATTAAATACCTCAGTGAAATGTTGAGCAGGCAGCTGGATGGATATACGAGGATGGAGTTCAGGAGAGAAGTCTGGGCTGGGGATGTGAATGTGAGAGCCATTGGCATGTAGATTGTGTTTAAATCCGTAAGGCTAGATGAGATCACCAAGAGAGAAAGTGGAAATAAAGAAGAGGATGCAGATGATATGATACTATACATAGAAAATTCTAAAGACACCATCAGAAAACTACCAGAGTTCATCAATGAACTTGGTAAAGTTGTAAGATACTAAATTAATATACAGAAATCGGCTGCATTTCTATATACTAACAATGAAATATCAGAAAGAGAAATTAAGAAAACAATCTCACTTACCATTGTACCCAAAAGAATACAATACCCGGGGATAAACCTACCTAAAAGACAAAAGATCTGTCATCTGAAAACTGTAAGACATGGATGAAAGAAACTGAAGATGATGCAAACAGAAGGAAAGATACACCTTGTTCTTGGATTAGAAGAATTGATATTGTTTAAATGACTATACTACCCAAGGCAATCTACAAATTCAGTGCAATCGCTGTCAAAATACCAATGTCACTTTTCACATTTGTATGGAAAGACAAAAGACACAGAATATAATCTTGACACAATCTTGAGAAAGAAGAACAGAGCTGGAGGAATCACATTCCTTGCCTTATGTAATCAAAACAGTATGGTAGTCACACAAACACACACACACACACGGATCAATGGAACAGGACAGAGATCCAAGAAATAAACCCATGCCCATATGGTCAGTTAATCTGTGACAAAGTAGGCAAGAGTACACAATGGAGAAAAGATGATCTTTTCACAAGTGGTGCTGGGAAAACTGGACAGTTACATGTTAATGAATGAAATTACAACATTCTCTAATACTGCATACAAAAATAAAGTCAAAATGGATTAAAAGCCTAAATGTAAGACTGGATACTATGAAACTGCTAGAGGAAAAACATAGGTAGAGCACACTTTGACATAAATTGCAGCAATATTTTTTTTGGATCCATCTCCTAGAGTAATGGAAATAAAAACAAAAACAACAAATGGGACCTAATTAAACTTAAAGTCTTTTGCACAGCAAGGGAAACCATAGAAAAAGCAACCTACTGAATGGGAGAAAATATTTATAAACAGTATGAAACAATATGGGATTAATATTCCACATATATAAACAGCTCACACGACTCAACGTTAAAAGGTTAAAAAGTTGGCAGAAGAACTGAATACACATTTTTCCAGAGAGGAAATGCAGATGCCCAAAAGGCACATAAAAAATGCTCAACATCACTAATTATCAGGGAAATGCAAATCAAAACCACAATGACACAGCAACTCACACCTGTCAGAATGCTGTGGTTGTTGTTCAGCTGCTAAGTCAAGTCTGACTCTTTGTGACCCATGGACTGCAGCATGCCAGGTTTCCTTGTCCTTCACTGTTGCCTGGAATTTGTTTAAATTCATGTCCACTGAGTCAGTGATGCCATCCAACCATCCCATCATCTGTTGCTCATTCTCCTCCTGCCTTCAGGCTCTCCCAGCAGCAGAGTCTTTTCCAGTGAGTCAACTCTTCACAACAGATAGCCAAAGTATTGGTGTTTCAGCTTCAGCATTAGTCCTTCCAATGAATATTCCAATGAATATTAGGATTGACTGGTTTTAATCTCCTGTTGTCCAAGAGACTCTCAAGAGTCTTCTCCAGCACAGCAGTTTAAAAGCATCAATTCTTGGTGCTCAGCCTTCTTTATGGTACAGCTCTCACATCCATACATGACTACTGGAAAAACCATAGCTTTGACTATACAGACCTTTGTCAGCAAAGTGATGTATCTGCTTTTTAATATGCTGTCTAGGTTTGTCATATCTTTACTTCCAAGGAGCAAGTGTCTTTTAATTTTGTGGCTTAAGTCACCTTCCATAGTGATTTTGGAGCCTAAGAAAATAAAATGAGTTACTGTTTTCACTTTTTCCTCATCTATTTTCCATAAAGTGATGGGACTGTAGGCCATGATCTTTGTTTTTTGAATGTCGAGTTTTAAGCCAACTTTTTCACTCTCCTCTTTCACTTTCATCAAGAGGCTCTTTAGTTCCTCTTCACCTTCTGCCATTAGAGTGGTATCATCTGCATATCTGAGGTTGTAAATATTTCTCCTAGCAGTCTTGATTCCAGCTTGTTATTCATCCAGCCTGATATTTCACATGATGTACTCTGCATATTAGTTAAATAAACAGGGTGACAATATACAGCTTGTTGTACTCCTTTCCCAATTTTGAACCAGTACATTGTTCCAAGTCCAGTTCTAACTGTTGCTTCTTGCCCTGCATACAGGTTTTTCAGGAAATAGGTAAAGTGGTCTGGTATTCCCAATCTCTTTAAGAATTATATACAGTTTACTATGATCCACACAGTCAAAGGCTTTAGTGTAGTCAATGAAGGAGAAGTAAATATTTTTATAGAATTCCCTTGCTTTTTCTATGATCCAGTGGATGTTGGCAGTTTTATCTGTGTTTCCTCTGCCTTTTCTAAATCCAGCTTGTACATCTGGAAGTTCTCTGTTCATGTACTGTTGAAGCCTAGCTTGAAGGATTTTGAGTTTGCCACCATGTGAAATGAGTGCAGTTGTATAGTAATTTGAGCATTCTTTGCCATTGTCTTTCTTTGGGATTGAAATGAAAACTGATCTTTTCCAGTCCTGTGGCCACTGCTGAGTTTTCCAAATTTGCTGGCATACTGAGTGCAGCACTTTCACAGCATCACCTTTTAGGATTTGAAGTAGCTAAACTGGAATTCCATCACCTCCACTAGCTTTGTTCATAGTAATGCTCCTAAGCCCCCCTTGACTTCACACTCCAGGATGTCTGGCTCTAGGTGAATGATCGCACCATCATGGTTATCTGGGTCATGAAGATCTTTTTTGTTTTGTTCTTCTGTTTATCTTGCCACCTCTTCTTAATATCTTCTGCTTCTGTTAGGTCTATACCATTTCTGTCCTTTATTGAGCCTATCTTTGCATGAAATATTCCCTTGGTATCTCTAATTTTCTTGAAGAAATCTCTTGTCTTTCCCACTCTATTGTTTTCCTCTATTTCTTTGCTTTGATCAATGAAGAAGTCTTTCTTATCTCTCCTTGCTATTCTCTGGAACTCTGCATTCAAATGGGTATATCTTTCCTTTACTCCTTTGCCTTTTTCTTCTCTTCTTTTCTCAACTATTTGTAAGGCCTCCTCAGACAGCCATTTTGCCTTCTTGCATTTCTTTTTCTTGGGGATGGTTTTGGTCACTGCCTCTTGTACAGTGTTACAAACCTCCATCCATAGTTCTTCAGGCTCTCTGTCTACCACTTCTAATCCCTTCAATCTATTCGTCACCTCCACTATATAATCATAAGGGATTTGATTTAGGTCATACCTGAATGGTTTAGTGGTTTTCACTACTTTCTTCATTTTAAACCTGAATTTTCCAATAAGGAGTGGATAATCTGAGCCAGTCAGCTCCAAGTCTTATTTTTGCTGACTATATAGAGCTTCTCCATCTCTGGCTGCAAAGACTATAATCAATCCGATTTTGGTATTGACTATCTGGTGATGTCCATATGTAGAGTCACCTCTTTTGCTGTTGGAAGAGCATGTTTGCTATGATTAGTGCGTTCTCTTGGCAAAACTCTGTTAGCTTTGCCCTGCTTCATTTTGTACTCCAAGGCCAAACTTTCCTGTTACTCCAGATATCTCTGGACTTCCTAATTTTACATTTTAGTCCCCTACAATGAGAAGGATATCTTTTTTGGTGTTAGTTCTAGAAGGTCTTGTAGGTCTTCATAGAACCATTCAACTTCATCTTCTTTGGCATTAGTGGTTGGGGCATAGACTTGGATTACTGTGATGTTGAATCTTTTGCCTGTAAGAATGGATTTGTTCAAAAAAGCCATTGTTGATGTTGGATTTTCACATGTTGGAAAGGATGTGAAGAAAAGAGAATCCTCCTACATTTTGGTAGGAAGGCAAATTGGTGAAACCACTGTGGAAAACAGTATGGAGGTTTCTTAAAAAACTAAAAATAGAACTACCATTTGAACCAGCAATTCTACTACTGAGTATATATCTGAAAAAAACAAAAACACTAATTCAGAAAGATACATGCATCCCAATATTCTTAGAAGCATTATTTACAATTGCCAAGATATGGAAATAACCTGTGTCCATTAACAGATATGGATAAAGATGTGGTGTGTGCGTGTGTATGTGTGTGTGTGTGTGTGTGTGTGTGTGTGTGTGTGTGTGTGTATGCAATGGAATACTGAAAGTGAAAGTGTTAGTCACTGTTGTGTCTGACTCTTTGTGACCCTATGGACTGTAGCCCGACAGGCTCCTCTGTCCATGGAATTCTCCAGGGAAGAATACTGGAGTGGTTTGCCCTTTCCTTCTCCAGGGTAACTTCCTGACTCAGGGATCGAACCTGGGTCTCCTGCATTACAGGCAGATTTTTTTGTCTAAGCCACCAGGGAAACCCAATGGGATACTACTGAAACATAAAAGAGAAACAAAATTTTGCCATTTGCAGCAACATAGATGGATTTGGAAGGCATTATGCTAAGTGAAATAAATCAGACAGAGAAAGTCAAATACTGTATATCACTTATACATGGAATCTAAAAAATATAAGAAACTAGTGAACATAACAAAAAAGAAGCAGACTCATAGATACAGAGAACAAACTGGTGGTTTCTAGTGTGGGGAGCAGGAGGGGTGAAGGCAACACAGGGGTGGGTGAGTGGGGTGTACAAACTATTGGTATAACATAGGCTTAAGGGTGTATTGCACAGCATGGGGAATAGAGCCAATATTTTGTAATAACTGTAAATAGAAAGCAAACTTTCAAAATTGTATAAGTATATTTTTTTAATTTAAAAAAGAAGAGGAAAGGACCAAGGACTGAGCATTAAGAGGCTGGGGAGATGAGACACTAGCAACTGAGACTAAAGGAGAGCCACAGATATGGGAAGAAACCCTGAGTCCCTAGCATGGTGTCCCAAAGGCCAGCTAGAGACAGCAGGTGAAGGGGGACCAAAAGGCTGGCTGCCACATGCTGCCAGTGTGGCAAGGGAGGCGAAGACTGAGAATTACCATTAGCAGGAGCAATGTTAATAGACGGTGGGAGAAAAATGTCTAATTGAAGAGGACTCAGGAGAGAAGATGAACGGAATTGAAGGCAGCTGGCACAGATTACTCCTTTGAGGAATTTTGTTGCAGAGCACAAAGGCAGGAGGCAGGAGTTTCCAGGGGAAATGGGAGCGAGGCATTTTGCTCTGTTTTTGCTGAGGAGGGACATAGGTATGTTTGTGTACTTACTGAGACAATTTAGTAGAGAGTGCAAAACTAACAATAAGATAAAGATGAGAATTTCTGGATTGATGTTGTTGTTCAGACGAACAGAGCTGGGATCTGGGCAAACTCAGAGCGGTTGGCTTTAGAGGAGCATGGGTGTCACCTAACTGGCAGGAAGGCAGGGTGTGGGCGCTGGTAGGTGAAGTTCTCTTCTGAGTGTTTCGGTTTTCTTAGCAGTGGGAAGCAAGGTCATCAGCTGAGAGGGAGGAGGTGATGGAGAGAGTAGAAAGTGTGAAATAATTCTTTAGGAAATGGGAAAATGACTAGATTCAGCAAGTCTAGTACAATTGGAGGCAGCGTTAAGGGCCCACCTGAAGTTCATGGTGATCAATAGGAGTGTTCAGCTGCATGGGCACAGGCATAGAGCAGGTGAACAATTCATTCTTTCACTTAATCAGAAGTGCCAGATTCCTTGCCAGGCATTGTGTATCTTACAATGGCCAAGATGTCAGCCCTGATCCCTGCCCTTGTGGAATTTAGAGACTAGTGGGAGTGAACCAAGACCCAGATAGTATTAATCTAGAAAAATGGTACAGATGAACCTATTTGCAGGGCAGGAATAGAGACACAGATGTATAGAACAGACTTGTGGACATGGGGTATGGGTGGGGGAAGGAGAGGGTGGGACGAATTGAGGAGTAGCATTGACATATATATACTACCATGTATAAAATAGACAGCTAGTGGGAAGCTTCTGTATGACACAGGAAGCTCAGCTCGCTGCTCTGTGACAAACTAGAGGGATAGGGTGGGAGCAAGATTCAAGGGGGGATATATGTATACATGTAGCTGATATAGCTGATTCGGCTTTCCTGGTAGCTCAGTTGGTGAAGAATACACCTGCAATGCAGGAGACCCTGGTTCAATTCCTGGGTTGGAAAGATACTCTGGAGAAGGGATAGGCTACCCACTCCAGTATTCTTGGGCTTCCCTTGTGGCTCAGCTAGTAAAGAATCCGCCTGCAATGCGGGAGACCTGGGTTCGATCCTGGGGTTGGGAAGATCCCCTGGAGAAGGGAAAGGCTACCCACCTCAGTATTCTGGCCTGGAGGATTCCATGGAGTGTATAGTCCACGGGGTCACAAAGAGTTGGACATAACTGAGCAACTTGCACTTGCACAGCTGATTCACTTTGTTGTAGAGCAGGAACTAATACAACATTGTAAAGCAATTATACGCCAATAAAAAATTTAAAAAGCAAACATAAGAAGGTAGCTACAATTGCAACTTGAAAAGAATTTGAGGAAGGAAGCCATCCTGGAATCCACTGTAGCTGGCACTTGACTTTGGCTTCTGCAGACTTTGTGTCATTCCAGCTTGCTCGGGGTCCAAGCACTAAGGCAGGATCTTGTAGGCCCCAGGTGGTTCATGGTCAAGAGTTTGGTTTGGATTCTAGGTACACAGTGAAGCCTTTGAGTGCTTGAAGCAGGGAATGACATAGCCCAGATTACATTTTTAAAATGTCAAGTCCTTAACAAAAGAGAAGCAAATCAAATCCAGTGATACATAAAAAGGGTAATATATCACAACCAAACAGGTTTTATCCCAAGTATTCAGGTATGGTTTAACATTTGAAAAAAATGAGTATCTTTACCACATTACTGTAAGGTCACTCTGCCTGGTGTGTGGAGAATGGTTTAGAGCGGATAAGAGGAGACAGTAAGAGACCATGGCTCAGGCGGGGGTTGGGGCGGGCAGGTAGCCAAGGAGGCAGCGGTGATGGAGAGAACTGCAGAGACTGCAGGCGTGTTAGCATTAGAACCAGCTGGTAAAGAACTGGATGTGCAAAGTAAGAGAGGGATCAAGTGTGACTCCCCAAGATGAAGGATGAAGCCTCAGTGTGGACAGTGGTGCCACTTCTGGAGACAGGGAATGGTAAGGAAGGGAGGAATTGGGGAGGGGGCGATTCAAATCCTGGTAGGTATTCAAGTGGAACTGATGCAATGGCAGGTCTAGTGCTGGTCTCTCTCTTGCTGATTCACCAGCTTCTGTCCTTTTCATGTGGTCCAACAAACAGCCTTTTGGCCTCAAACCACCTTCTTTAAGGAGTCCCTTAAACATCGAGCAAGCTTCCCGGGTGCCTCCAGCTGCTGCGTGTATTGTTCCCACCTCAATTCTCAGGGGAAGACTGGCTTTCTTAGGCTGAAACCCCAGAAATAAGGACATGCAACTTTGGACTCCCTAAAGCTTCCAGAAGGAGGTGGCAGAGTTGGGGGTTTGTCCTTCTTGCCAGGCTTTATTTAGAATGAGGCACAGTGGCTTCTGTGATAGCTAAGGCCACCTTGAGTCTCTGCCCATCCTCGGTCAGCCGGGCGCTCTCCGCAGATGCTCTGTGTCCACGGCCTCATTGCCCACCCTCATCGCTGGAACCCGCCAGTGACCTGGCACTGTGCTGCTGCTGCTCAGTCACTCAGTCGTGGTCAACTCTTTGCGACCCCAGGGACTGAAGCCTGCCAGGCTCCTCTGTCCATGGGATTCTCCAGGCAAGAATACTGGAGTGGGTTGCCATTTTCTTCTCCAGGTCTGGCAGTGTGGACTGTGTTAATCCTCTGCACAACGGTTGTTCCTCTCCCACTCTACAGCAGGGTCCTCTCACAGCTGCTATATTGGGCACTGGGGGCCTGGTTTTAGCTAACACAGTAAAGAAGATGGTCAACCAGTAAGGAGGCAGTTATCAGCTCCAGACTAGCCCTAGTGGGCAGAGCAGGAGGGCTGGGGAAAGCCCCAGTCTGGCATAGGCCACACAGGGACAGGGTCTCTGTCGCCATGGACTGCTTGGTGGAGCACTGTTAACTCTTCTATGCAGAAACAATCTCCTTTAGCTTTGTGTAGCAGAGAAAGCTTTGCATTACAGTTTGTGGGGTTGGTGCCAGCCCTGAGGGCACCATGCACTTGTTCTTAGAGTCCACAGGCTTCCGGTTCTCTGCTTCCCACCCCTGGGAAAGCAGGGACAAGACTACAGGAGGGCAAGAGTTACTTCTTAGTCCTGTTTTTCTAGCCCAGTGGAACCAAGTGCTCTGATGCATACCTACCCAGTTGGAATGGGAACGTATCAGGCCATGATTCTCTTGGGGGCACCAGAGGGAAACATTTCTTGGAAAAGAGCCTCTTAGCCCAGATATATTTCACTTTTTATTGAGGTATAATTGATTTACAATATTATATTAGTTTCAGGTGTACAACATAGTATTTGATATTTGTATACATTATAAAACAATCACCAGGATAAGTCTAGTTGATTTTTTACCATACAAAATTATTACACTATTATTGATGATATTTCCTATGTTGTATATTACATTCCCATGACTTATTTTACCCCAGATATTTAAAATTTTTATTTATTTTTAATTGAAGGATAATTGCTTTATACTATTGTATAGTTTTAATTTTATTTATTTTTAATTGGAGGATGATTGCTTTACAATATTGTGTTGCTTTCTGCCATATATCAACATGAACCAGCCATAAGTATACGTATATCCCCTCCCTCTTGGATCTCCCTCCTACCTCCCACCCCATCCCACCCCTCTAGGTTGTAACAGAGCCTCCGGGTTGAGTTCTTTGAGTCAGATAGCAAATTCCCATTGGCTATTTTATGTGTGGTAGTGTGTATGTTTCCATGTTTCTCTCTCCACTCGTCCCACTCTCCTCCCCTGCCCCCCACATGCCCATAAGTCTGTTCTCTATGTCTGCATCTCCACTGCTTCCCTGCGAATAGATTCATCAGTGCCGTCCTTCTAGACTCCATATGTGCACATTAATATATGATATTTGCTTTCCTCTTTCTGACTTCACTGTGTATAATAGACTCTAGGTTCATCTACCTCAGAATGGACTCAAATGCATTCCTTTTTATAGCTCAGTGATTTTCCATTGTATATATATATACCACAGCTTCTATCCCAGATATTTTTAATGATCACCTTTTCAGAGAAACATCTCTCTGGTTCTGCTTTATGGAGGTACATGAGTAGAATGAGGGGCAAGAGCAGTATCCCCAGAGAGATAGTTCAGGTGCTTAGAACTAGTCATCTTGGAGTAGCTACTTAACCTTTCTGATTAAGGTTACTTAACTTTAAGGTTAATTAAGGTTAACTACTCAGCCTTTCTGATTAATGGTGGCTATTACTATCGTCAAATAACCCAAACTTGGTTTCACTTACCACTTGCTCTTCTGCGGCCACTGTGGCCCCACAGGGAGGAAGCTCTTGCTGAGACGCGTTGCCTGCTCTGTGAGAGAAGGACCTGGTTCTCTTCACCTGACTCACTGACTGTATTTCAGGACCGAACGACGCATGCCTGACTGGCACTCAGTAGGTGGCTGGATCAGCGTTTGGTGGGGGAAGGAAGCGTTAGTGGGGCAGATTGAGTAGCTAGATTGAGAAGAAGTCAGTTGGATATTTTATATTCACCTGCAGAGTGCAAATGCAGGTACTGGAGAGTGAAGAGTTATTTTATTAAAACATCCCCAGGAGATCAGAGGAATAAAGGGTCGCATCAAGCTTATCTGGCAAGTTAGGGGGAGTATTCTGGCCTCCTGATCCCCAGCTCAGCTCGCGTTGGTCTCCATGCTCCTGTTTCTATAAGGAAAGGGTGTGAAGAGTCCCTCCTGAGCTCTGTTTACCTTCCCAAAGCCTCATCCTTCCCTTTCTGGAGGGCTGGCCTCTGAGGGAGCTTCCGCAAGGGCTCCCCTGGGGGCCGGCAGATCCATAAATCCTCTCTGGGGAGGAAAACATTCAGTGTGTTAGAGGCCCGCTGTGCTCAGCAGATGCACCTGATGTGGTTCCCTATCCTCTGCGGAGGAAACACAACCCCACACCCCATGTTATGGGCTGCTGGTGCCGCCTCGATGTGGATGGTCCAGCAGGGCTGGGGAGAGACGCAGTCCCCACTCAGGCCCGGGGCTGACAGTCTGGGAGCAGCCAGCACGCCAGCGAGGGAGCGAGGGGTGTGAAGGATGACACCCCTGCCGTCATCACCACTCGTCCTGACAGGAGACCCCGGTGATTTTAGGCTCTTAGTGGTGTGTGTGTGTGTGTGTGTGTGAAGGGAGCTATAGCTTTTTATTTTTTAAGGTCAAGAAATTCTATTCTGAATTTGCAGCCCTTTCATTCAGTTCTCCTTGTTCACTCCTGCTCCCTCCGATTCCAGTCCTTCATTCAAGGCCTAGGGGAGAGGCCCAACAAGCTAATCTCTTTTCTGTTTGTGCCCCCACCCAATCCTCATGCCTCACCCCCACCTTCCTGATGTGCAAATGCAATGTGTTCAAGTCAAGAAATGTTTTCTGACAACACAAGTCCTGCCCTCAAGGGCACAGCCCCATAGGCTCCTGGGTGAGACTGGCAGTTTGCCAGTTGCACGCACCAGGAGGCCCGAGCAGCCTGGTTCACACACAAGCACACAGGGCCAAGGTTACTCCCCCAGCCTAGGACACCCAGCCCCATCCCTCTTTTTACCTATGCTCAAAACTTTCTCTGCCTCCTAGCCAGTTACAGCTTAATCTGTCCAAGCCTTGGAGTTGAGGAGAAATATAAAAGGATATTTAACATATAAGAACATGTCTTAAACAAATACACACACCCCTCAGAAAACTATTCCCTTCTCTTTTCTAATTCCTGCTCGTTCCTTAATAATCAACTCAGACAACACCTCCTCCAGGAAGCTTTCCTTGTTTTGCCACGTTTACGGCTCCCCATGCTCCCCTGCTGGGAGAGGACAATGGCACCCACTCCAGTACTCTTGCCTGAAAATCCCATGGATGGAGGAGTCTGGTAGGCTGCAGTCCATGGGGTTGCTAAGAGTCGGACACGACTGAGAGACTTCACTTTCACTCTTCACTTTCATGCATTGGAGAAGGAAATGGCAACCCACTCCAGTGTTCTTGCCTTGAGAATCCCAGGGATGGGGGAGCCTGGTGGGCTGCCGTCTATGGGGTCGCACAGAGTCGGACACGACTGAAGCAACTTAGCAGCAGCTAATTTGCTAATGCTCCCCTGTTACACAGCCCTTGTCAGATTGCGCTGAGGTAACCTCCTTAACTGGCCAGTAAGCAACTTGAGGGTGGGGCCCAAGGCTATTCATCTCTCCTTCACAGTGTCCAGCATAGTTTCTGCCCATTTTTGGTATCCAATGCCTGATCAATAAATGAATGGTAATAGTCCAAGTGACTCTTGAACACCTAATATTTGCTATGCCCTGTGCTAAATGCTTTGTGTGGATTCTCTTGTTTAAATCCTTACACAATTTTATGAAGAGGAGCTAATAGTATTTTATAGTAATAGTTATAATATGTTCCTCTTTTCCTTATTTTCTGTGGAAGCTAAGACTCAGAGAGGTTAAACAGCTTGATATTAGTCACACAGCAGCAAAGTGTAACTGGGGTTGTTGAATGAGCAACTGAACAGATGAATGAAAAGGCTTGTCTTCGAGCCTTGACTCCACCGTTAGTGCTGGGTGGTTTTGGATAAACCACTTACCTCTTTGGGTTTCAGTTCCCACATGTATAGAATGGGTGCAATTGCTAACCATACTGCAGAGAGCTGTATGTAAGACAGTGGTCTCAGAACAGAAGAGGACAAGGCTCCTTGCTCAGGGGTCAGCTGGCTCTGGGTGTGTCTGGGGGGAGGCAGGACCCCCAGTGCTCCAGCTCCACCTGCCCTCTGGCTGCAGCGCAGAGGAAGAACCACGAGTTGGGCAGCCGGGCGCACAGAAGGGGCAGAGGAGCTAACGCTGGCGGCAGGGCAATGGCTGGGCGAGGGGACAGGAACGCGTGAGGCCGACACAGCTGCAGCTGGGAGGCGAGAAGGCGGGAGGCGGGTGCTGCCACGTGCCTGGCTGGGGCCTCGCGTGTCTCTGGAGCCGACATTTAGAAAGAGCACCTCTTCCCTCTCGGGTGTTGTGCCGTGTTGTCTCCCCCTCACCAGAGCTGACACAGCTTCTGGCTGCTGGGAGGGGGCCATCCATCTCCAGCACAGTGGACTGGCGGCTCCACACCAACAACTCCCTGACCACACAAGGTCAGCGGGCACCTTGGGGCCAGTGGGGGGAACTCAGCCACTGGACGTGCAGGCTAGCATTGAGCTTGAAGTCCTCAGTGTTGAGCAGCTCTAGGGCCTCAAGGGTCTGCACAGGAGTGGTTGTCACCTCCCACTGCTGACGTCCACAAAGGCAAGAAGGGAACACTCTTTGGGCCCCTTTCTTCTGGTCAGAACATGGCCTGAGTCTGAGCTCAGTCTACTGTTGATTTAAAGAAAAGAAGGGAAACACTTGGGAGGAGAATCAAGGACAAGGGAACCCCTCCCCAACCAAGGAGACTTGATCCCTTCATTTTCCCAGGGCAGAGAGAGGCTGGAAGCCAGCAGCCCTGAGTCTGGAACTCAGACTGCACCCATCAGACTGCACCCACAGACTGCACCATCAGACTGCTCCCATCAGACGGCACTCATCATCAGACTGCACCCACCATCAGACTGCACCCACCATCAGAATGCACCATCAGACTGCACCCAACATCAGACTGCACCCATCAGACTGCACCCATCAGTCTGCACCCACCATCAGACTGCACCATCAGACTGCACCCACCATCAGACTGCACCCACCATCAGACTGCACCCAACATCAGAATGTACCATCAGACTGCACCCACCATCAGACTGCACCCATCAGACTGCACTCATCAGTCTGCACCCACCATCAGACTGCACCCATCAGACTGCACCCACCATCAGACTGCACCCATCAGACTGCACCCATCATCAGACTGCACCCACCATCAGACTGCACCCAACATCAGAATGCACCATCAGACTGCATCCACCATCAGACTGCACCCATCAGACTGCACCCATCAGTCTGCACCCACCATCAGACTGCACCCATCAAACTGCACCATCAGACTGCACCCATCATCAGAGTGCACCCACCATTAGACTGCACCCACCATCAGACTGCAGACTGCACCCATCAGAATGCACCATCAGACTGCACCCATCAGACTGCACCCATCAGTCTGCACCCACCATCAGACTGCACCATCAGACTGCACCCATCATCAGACTGCACCCACCATCAGACTGCACCCAACATCAGAATGTACCATCAGACTGCACCCACCATCAGACTGCACCCATCAGTCTGCACCCACCATCAGACTGCACCCACCATCAGACTGCACCCATCAGACTGCAGACTGCACCCATCAGACTGCACCCACCATCAGACTGCACCCATCATCAGACTGCACCCAACATCAGAATGCACCATCAGACTGCACCCATCAGACTGCACCCATCATCAGACTGCACCCACCATCAGACTGCACCCATCAGACTGCACCCACCATCAGACTGCACCATCAGACTGCACCCATCATCAGACTGCACCCACCATCAGACTGCACCCACCATCAGACTGCACCCAACATCAGAATGCACCATCAGACTGCACCCATCATCAGAGTGCACCCACCATTAGACTGCACCCACCATCAGACTGCAGACTGCACCCATCAGAATGCACCATCAGACTGCACCCATCAGACTGCACCCATCAGTCTGCACCCACCATCAGACTGCACCATCAGACTGCACCCATCATCAGACTGCACCCACCATCAGACTGCACCCACCATCAGACTGCACCCAACATCAGAATGTACCATCAGACTGCACCCACCATCAGACTGCACCCATCAGACTGCACCCATCAGTCTGCACCCACCATCAGACTGCACCCACCATCAGACTGCACCCATCAGACTGCAGACTGCACCCATCAGACTGCACCCACCATCAGACTGCACCCATCATCAGACTGCACCCAACATCAGAATGCACCATCAGACTGCACCCATCAGACTGCACCCATCATCAGACTGCACCCACCATCAGACTGCACCCATCAGACTGCACCCACCATCAGACTGCACCATCAGACTGCACCCATCATCAGACTGCACCCACCATCAGACTGCACCCACCATCAGACTGCACCCAACATCAGAATGCACCATCAGACTGCACCCATCAGACTGCACCCATCATCAGACTGCACCCACCATCAGACTGCACCCACCATCAGACTGCACCTATCAGACTGCACCCACCATCAGACTGCACCATCAGACTGCACCCATCATCAGACTGCACCCACCATCAGACTGCACCCAACATCAGAATGCACCATCAGACTGCACCCATCAGACTGCACCCATCAGTCTGCACCCACCATCAGACTGCATCATCAGACTGCACCCATCATCAGACTGCACCCACCATCAGACTGCACCCAACATCAGAATGCACCATCAGACTGCACCCATCAGACTGCACCCATCAGTCTTCACCCACCATCAGACTGCACCCATCAGACTGCACCATCAGACTGCACCCATCATCAGAGTGCACCCACCATCAGACTGCACCCATCAGACTACACCCACAGACTGCACCATCAGACTGCACCCGTCAGACTGTACCCACCATCAGACTGCACCCATCAGACTGCACCATCTGAACAAGCTGCCCCGCTTCTCTAGCCCCACATCCCCACCAGGAGCGGGGACTCGCAGCCCCTACTGACCTCTCAGAGTGGCTGCAGGGACCCAGGGGCAGCTCGTGTGCTGAGTCTGAAGAAGGGAGGCAAGCTGAGGGGCGCAGAACTGTGTGTCTCAGGAGTTAGGCTGGCAGGGCTGGTTTCCTCGTCCTGACTCTGAGGTTCACTTGTTCTGGGATCTTGGCAGAACTCTCTGAGCCTCAGTTCCTACATCAGAAAAGTGAACATAAGGATATCTACCTCACTGAACAGTTGAGAGGATTACACATGAAAATAATGTAAACCCACCATCTTTCTCTGGTACCACAGGGCTTGTTCCTCCCCTTTCCTGCTGTTTCATGGAAGGAAGGAGAATAGATGGATAGCAGCGTGTGTGTGTGTGTGTGTGTGTGTGTGTCTCTCTCTGTTGCAAACGGGGTGGACAGTTAACACACGCCTGCACCACTGTGTCTTGAGGGCTCCTTCACAAGCGTCCCATCTTTACCTTGGGGAGGTGGCTGCGGCAGGCTGGGAGGCGCGCTGAGTGTGAAGTGGTGCTCCGTCACTGTTCCGGGTACAGTGCCCAGGGCTCCTCCCTCTGCCTGAAGCTCCTCCATGAGCCCCGAGGCTGTCTGACAAAGGGTCCCGAGGAAGGAGGCGTGTGATCTTGAGGGGAGGGGAGGCAGCTGCGTGCTAAGTGTCTCCTCAATGTCAGGAGCAGCATTGGGTGACTTCTTTGGCAGCATATTCAATTTTATTTAGCTGTGCAAGGCTGGTATAAACATCATTTCTACAAATAAAGAAATAGAGAACCAAGGAGGTAAAGGAACTTGAAAATTGTTATCCAACTAGTAATTAGCAAAAGTGGAGCTTGAACACCTGCCTGCCAGGCACCAAAGTGAATGCTATTTGTGATACACCCACTCACCCGGCCACTGGCTCAGGGATTTCCAGTGGAGCCGCAGTCCCTGTCCTCACAGAGCTTCTAGGCTGAGATGGAGCTGAAACACACAAGATTTTTCAGATAAGAGAAACTGGCTGAGAGGGCTGAGACTTCCGGGACAGGGGCTGCTAGCAGTGGGTACAGGCCTGGCCTGACCCACCGTCTGGTTTCCTTTAGGCCCTGTCTGCTTTCTCTCAGGTTCCAGAGCCTGCGTGTGCTCATCTACACAGCTACTTCAATCACAAGTGCAAGGAAGCTAAATCAGGAGGTGTTGCTAGCCTCGTGCCAGTAGAAATAGTCCAGTGAGGTCTGTGGAAGTGAGAATGGAGGAGATGGGCTAAAGAGGCAGCCCAGTAGACGCTAGGCTTGGTCCTAGGGCTTAGTGTTGTGAGAGATTCTGGGAAACTCTCTGCCACCTGCTGGTATCAGGCACCCTGCAAAGAGCACTGGGCCACAGTCAGAGGAACCTGGTTAAGTCTTTATTTGTCAAAATGATGTTTATACCAGCCTTGCATGGCTGAACCCTCTTAGGCCTCAGTTTCCCTACCTGTGAAATGTCAACAACAAAAGCTATCCTTTTGGTCAGACAAGATAATGTGTGCAACAGGGAGGATCCTTGGTTGGAGGCTCCGCCCCACTGTCATTTCGCTGAGGTGGAAGCCTCTTGCCCTTCTTTCTCCCGTTCTGGCTCCCTGCCTTTGCTCCCTCCATATGGTGGAGGTGGCTCTCCATAAAGAGAAGCAAGCCATACTGGTGGTTTTGCAGGGGACTTGGCATGGATTTGAGTTCCTATTTCCTACAGGATCCAAAACATATGCCTTTCTTTTTCCTGGGCTCCTCAGACAGGCTTTTGCACAAACAAGGGTGGGAAGGGTTACTTTTGTGCCAACCATTCGGCTGAATGCCACTGGGCCTTGCTCCTTCGACACACACTGAAGTCTGAGAAGCTTGGACAGTGAGGGACACTGGGGACATAAGGCTACAGTCCCTGCTCTCAGGGTCTGCCCTGCCTCATGGGGATATGACTGTGTGAGACACCAAACCCTGGTCTTGGAGGGAGCTGACCTGAGATGCAATCCCAGTTCTGACCACCAGCTGTATGACTCTGAGAGAGTTACCCAGTCTCATCTGTGGAGATGCTGCCTTCTTCCCAGGAGGATTTTGAAAAGAGGAAAGGAGAGACTGCACGGAAGGCTCAGTGCCAAGTGGTTACTATGGAAACACTGGAAGGTGGGTGAGGCAGCTCCGGAGATATCAGCTCCATTTGATATCTGCCTTGCTAAGATTCTGAGAGGTGATGCAATCTGCTAACACAGCAAGTTTGAGTCTGATTCGAACCCAGGCCCTCTGATGCCTGTCACATGCCTGCCAGTGCTTTGTTATCTTGAGCTTCTTGCTTCCCTGGCCAACTAGTGTGACTCTGTTGCAGATACTGGTACCGGCTTCCCCAGGAGAGGGGGAATAGTGGGTGGTCAGATCCCTCTGTGGGGCACTTGAGTTGGACATTTCAAATGGCCCAGATTGTTGATATTAATATCAGCTGGGAGAGGAAAGCCACTTTGGTGTCCCCGCCACGTGCCTGGTATGCCTTTCCTACCTAATTCTTGCTTGGTTGAGTCCCCAGGGTCCATTATTGCCCACAATCTGCCTTTACTTTTTGCGGCTCTGAGCCCAGCACTTTGAAGTTTTTGTGAATGGTAGATGGGAAAAAAGGCTTTGATTTTTAATAAGCTTCCTCCTCTCCCACATACATCATAATGTGAGATTCCCTCATCCAGGGTTGTGGCAGATGTGAGTGATTTATTAGGCTTTGCAGAAGTGGAAGAAGTGACTGAAAATGAGGTCATTGATCAAGGCTCCGAGAAGCTGCCTCACCAGGTCCCTGCTCTGGGATGCTGCCAGTGGCTCCATGCTGCTCCATCATCCTGATGCAAGTCACGGGGATGTAGGCCAGCTTGCTGAGAACAGACTGTCCCCTACTTCCACCCAGGAGCAGCTGTAAGGAGAAAGTCTAGTCTTGCAGCAGGAGGAAGTGTAGTTAGACTCTAAATAGGCTAGAATCACCTAATTAAGTAGCTTAATGTATTAAGCTGGGTGACTTAGAATGGAAAGTGGGCTGGGTAACTGGAGCAGAAACTTAGGATTGGAAATCTCAAGGAGTCTATGGGAGGTTCCTCAGCTGGTGGGCTGGGTGCATGTTCTGTTCTTCTCCTTCCAGAAGGGATGCTGTGGCAAGAAGCAGAAAGCCTCAGAGCAGCTTCCTCTTCCTCTCCTTCCTGCTTTATTCCCATTTAAAATGGCCAATTATATCATATCTACCATGATAACATGTCTACCATGTTAGTGCCTGTTTTCTATTCATTGAGTTTGTTGTTTCTCTCCCACCTTCTCTTTTTCTGACGTCTCTGGTTTTAATTGAGCATTTTATGTGAATCTATTTTCCTTTCTAAAAATATTATTGTGTGCCTACTGTGTACGAGTACCATGGCAGGTGCTAGGAATACAACATTGAACCAGACCTGACTCCCGTCACTGGGGAACTTGCAGTTATATGCTCAGGGAGGAAAGCATAGTTTTAGTG
Source organism: Bubalus kerabau (assembly GCF_029407905.1). Lineage (NCBI taxonomy): Eukaryota > Metazoa > Chordata > Mammalia > Artiodactyla > Bovidae > Bubalus > Bubalus kerabau. The sequence goes on from NC_073628.1 coordinate 54,868,118, forward strand.
ATTGCCCAGCACGGGGAAGAGGACGATATCAGCCTCCACCTTGATCCAGGTGAGCCGACTGCGAGAAGGCCTGGGAAGGGCACCTGGGCAATGCTGGGTGCTTCCCCATCTCTCACTGCATCAGGACCCTCCTTCTCCCCAGCCCATCTCTGGAGGTGCTACAGAAAAGAGGAGAAAAGCCTGCAGTCCAAGAAGTCGGAAAGGCAGGGTGGGGCAGGGCTCAGGGCTGGCAGCCGTTGCTGAACTTTGCTCTGGCCTGCAGCTTCGTGTGAATGTCCTGCACACTGCGGGGATCAGTGAGTAGGCCTGTGGTGGGGCTCAGGACAAAGGAAGCGTGAAGAGGCACAAAGGAGGGACGATGGGAAGCTGCTGGGTGCTGGAGTTCTTACTGCTGTAATTGGGGCTCCAAATTTCCACCAACCTGAACGTGAGGTGGGAGCAAGGACAGGACCTGGGAAAATATGACTGCAGCTTCTTCCAGGTCCCGAGAGCAGTACTTCCTTGGGTTGGGATACAGCAGGAGGGACTGAAGTTAGATCCTGTGTAGGACTTTCTGGTGTAAAAGTACAAGCTATGGAATAAAGGCCTGCGGGTGAGATGGGCCCTCTCTTTGGCAAGATTTCCACAGAGGAGGGTCTCCCTGTTCTCCTGTCCTCCTCCCACATCTGTTGCGTCTTTCCTAGAGGGCTGATGCTGTGACTTAGGGGACCCTGAAAGCCAAAGCGGCTTTCTTGGTGGTTCACTGGTAAAGAATCGCCTGCACCGCAGGAGACTTGGGTTCGATCCCTCGGTTGGCAAGATCCTCTGGAGAAGGAAATGGCCACCCACTCCAGTATTTTTGCCCAGGAAATCCCATGAACAGAGGATCCTGGTGGGCTACAGTCCATGGGGTCACAAAAGAGCTGGACATGACTTAATGACTAAACAACACCAATGAGGCCCAGGCGGCTAAAGCAGAGTAAGGACCCGAGTCCTCTGAGAGCAGCGGCCTCCGCAGGGTGAGCACCACCACCCCCTCCAGGCCAGGGGAGGCCTGCAGGGCGCCCCTGTGACTCCATGCTCTGGTCTGCTCTCTGGTCTCAGTGGGCTACCGCTTTCGGGCTGCTCTGGGCTCTGCTCACTGTCTCTCTACCCAGGATGGGTCATGGCCCCTTGAGGGAAACAGGCCTTTGGGCAGATGTTGAGTACTCTACAGTTCCAGACAGACTAGAAGATGAGCAGAGGAGGGTGGGAGACAGCGCCGGAGCCCCCCAAGACTGTCCCCCCGTCTCCACTCTCTGCACTGGCCGCTTACTTGTGAGAGCTTTACTGGACTTAGCCAGGAATTAAGGTTTCTCCAGGGCCCTGTGTGGGGTGTAGTGCTGGGCTCAGCAAGCTCCCCATGCCCGTCCGCTCCCCACCCAAAGCCCAAAGACTCAGACACTAGTCAGAAAAGGGGACACAGACTAGTTCTGTACCAAGGCTGAATTCAGGAGGGGATCTGAAGTGAAACAAGTAACTTTTTGTTTCTCTGAGTTGCTGCAACCTGATTTGTTTCTCTTCAGGAGCTGACTGTGTTTTCTGGTAGAGCCAGGGGTGTCCTTGGGAGAGGGGCGGTGGTAAGAGAAGGCACCAGTTGCTACTATTCACAGAGGGGCCTTGTGGTCACAGTGAGCTTGCCAAGTAGGTCCTCTTGTGCCAGTGTGCTGAGGACAAAGCAAGGCTCAAGGAATTGTTACTTGGCCAAGGCCACAGACTGTTAACTGGTAGAGCCAAAGCTTAAACTCAGATCTGACTCCATAGCATTCTTCATTCATTGGAAAAGAGTTTCACCCAAGCTCACTCCCTCCTGCAAAGCCTGGACAAGAACTCAGCTCCGTTTTCCTATAACATCAGGTCTTTCCACTCTGTTGAAAAAGAATTTGACACCCTTTATCACCGTGTTCAAACCAGGAAGGCCTCACCGTGCCAACCACTCATAGGTCATCAAATCTATATGCAGAGAGGATTTTTTTTTTTCCATGCCACTGAATGAGTCAGAAAGTCTCCCACAGCAGGTGGGGTTATCTGGCCTTGGTGTTTTCACCATCCTGGCCTTACCCCAAGAACTGGAGACAATCAAATCTGAGAGGAGGAAATGGCCAGGAATGCTGAGGTCTGGGTCCTGTTTTCCTGAGTTTGCAGTTCAGGTGAGACACTCTCCTCCCTGAAGACCACCCTGTTCCTGGGATGTGGGGATTCACTGGTCTCAGGAGTCAGAGTACTGGGCTGGGGAGGAAGTGACAGCATCTCAAAGTCACCCAGGGGACTGTGTCAGAGCACAGTCCCGGGTCTCCTGCTGCCTGTGTGGGGACGTTCTGATATGCCCTGGACTGCAGGAAAGGTTGGGGATGTAGGCAAGGTTCCCTGGGGGCTCAGACAGTAGAGAATCTGCCTGCACTGCAGGAGACCCAGGTTCAATCCCTGGGTCAGGAAGATTCCCCTGGAGAAGAGAATGGCAACCCACTCCAGTATTCTTGCCTGGAGAATCCCATGGAGAGGAGCCTGGCGGGCTACAGTTCCTGGGATCGCAAAGAGTAGGATACGACTTAGTGACTAACACCTACACCTTCATACTTTGAGAGCATGCCTTCCCTGAATCATCCCACCCCCTGCAGCGTCTTCCGCATCAGATGCTCTGAAAAATCCCAACCCCTCTTCGTGAGGATGAGAGGACACAGCCAGAGAGGAGAGGGGCTTTGTCACAGGCTCCTAGGCCTCTAGAGGAGCTTGTGATGTCAGTTATCTGGACTACTTTTGAGTCTGGGGTTGAGGCCAGGAACTTTTATTGGCCTTGTATGTTTTATTTAGCCTGGACTGCTCTTCCATCAGAGATTTAGGAGCTATACCTCCCTTGTCAGAAGGGGAGTTCCCTTGGGGCAGAGAACAGCATGTGTCTTCCACTTATTCCCAGATTCAAGGAAGCTCTGAATCTGAAGCAGAGAGGGTGGGGGAAGTTGTTTCAGAATAGAGGACGTTACTGGGTCACATGCTGCTGCTGCTGCTAAGTCGCGTCAGTCGTGTCTGACTCTGTGCGACCCCACAGACGGCAGCCCACCAGGCTCCGCCATCCCTGGGATTCTCCAGGCAAGAACACTGGAGTGGGTTGCCATTTCCTTCTCCAACTGGGTCACATACATAGATATAATTGCTTTTCCTACCGGTCTGTTGAATTGTTTGTCCTCAGAACATGACCAGGAGTTATTTCCAAGGTCCATTACACTACTAGCATAATTAATTTATCCAGCGCTGTCCTTTCAAGGAGTTTAGTGTCTTCGCCCACTGTCTGTAGCTCTGCAAAGTAGCCCTGAGGGTGTCAGATGGACCCTCTTTTGGGGATCGGTGACACTGATATTTAGAGGTGGTGGGTAATGCCACGGGGCCTAGAGCAAGCAATATTCAAGGCAGGATAATTAGGACCCAGACATCCTGGTCCTTCCCTGGGGCTTCTGATCCAGACTCCCGGGGGAATGTTACTATTAAATATTTTGTCCCTGGAGTGTGCTTTTGATTGTATATGGTTTCCTGTTTCCTTTGAAAGGGAGAATTTCTCTGCAGGAAGTAGTTTAATAGTCTGAAAGTCTTACGTCCCTGATCTTGAGATCCAAGTTTCCATTTATAAGTAGCTAAGATCTATGATAAGAAGGGAGGCAAGGAAGGAGGTAACCCGAGCTGTGGAATATGACTCCTCACACGGCAAGAAAGGGAAGAGAAGATGGAGGATTCAGCCTCAGACTATCCAAACTGCATGTTGCAGAAAGGTGTGGACCCCTTCCAGTCCCCTACTCAGTCTGCATGCCTAAGGCCTTGGTGAGAAGCAGGTGGCGGTGGCCTGCAGACCCTGCCCTGGTCTCAGCAGTTCACAGGACACTTCGTCACCCCTGCCTCCAAACAGAACCATGTGTAGCCTTTTCCACACTCATTCTTTGGATTATCTCTCTTCTTTTGAGTTAACACACATTTATTAAAAGTCTGGCCAGGTCTTTCGTCTCTCTAGCAGGGACTTCTTTGTGACAACTACCTGGAACACAGAAATTATTAGGTGTTTACAACTGAGGGCTTTTAATGCCCTCATTGGGAACTGGTAACATAGGTCATGAAGCATCTGGAAAGTCAAAGAGGGGATAGTGCGGTAACTCAGACATTAGCAACAACAAGAAGCTACCCCTAGGCTGAAGGACAAAAGAAGGAGGTGGTCCCAAAACCCAGGGGCTGTGGGCGGTTAGTGGAAGCTGGAACCACAGTGGGCCTGATAGCGGGAGGTGGAGCCAAGGAAGAGATTTAACCTCTGCCTGAGACCCTCCTGTGACAGAGAGGTGGGTGGAAACATCCTTCCATCTCCTCCTTCCAGCAGTCCAATGCCTTCGATGAACCCAGTGACCCAGGCCCTTGGGAGATGTGGGCTGCAGGAGTTAGCCCCCATGCCCTGTGACTCAGAGCAGGGCAGGGGCGGGGGGTGGGGCGGGTAGGGTGCCCAGCTTGAGGACCAGCACACCCGTCTTGTCTGTGCAGGATGGAGCAGCTTCTCTGAGCGCCTTGCTCTGTTGGCCAGTTCTTTGTCCACCAAAGAGTTTTTGAGGATCTGTTTCCCTCCCTTCTCTTTCTTTGTCCAGTGCATCTTTCCTGCCTAGGTCCCTGGGTCTCTTTATCACCTGGTGGTATTCTGAGCTTTTTCTGTTCTAAGGAGCTTATTGTTCATGGTCTCAGAGTCCGCCTAAAAATTAGTCCACAACGGTGTCCCTGAAGAGCCGTCCTATGACGCTGTAGGCAGGCAGAAGCCAGGCCTCTCTGCAGTCGGGTCTCCAACCCATGAAGAGGGCTTATTCATAATGCAAAGGGCCAATGCAGAGCTCAGGCATGCTCATAGCTCCTGCTGGAATTTAGCTTGAGATGGAAATGCTCTGGGAGACTCTGGGGAGACTGGTTCTGGCTGGGGAAGCCTCTGCTGGTCTCACTGTGTGTTGGGAGCAGGACTGCTGTGTGTGTGTTGGAGTCTGGCTGGTGGCCTGGTGGCACTCACTCATACCACTCAGAAGAGGCCCTCGTCCTCAATCAATCAGAATGGTCAAATAAGTCATTTTTATTTGTCGCTGAATAAAATGTGGTTGCCACTGCATAAATCATAAAGATTGAATAAATGGATATATGGATTCATGTGTCCATTTTTACGTGTATTTATTCACGTTGAGGCATTGGGAGAGGAAACGGGCCCCTGGTGAGAGAGGGGTCAGGCTCAAGGCGGGGTGCCACTGTCCCCTCAGTGGTCGGGATCAGAAACTGAGCCTCAGCCTGATGGTGCTCTCTCTCACTTGGACATCCAAACTCAGCAGCAGGTCCTGTGGGCTCTGCTCCCAACACCTCTGACAGCCGGGAGCTCCTCCCCACCCCCTCCATCACCTACCCCAGGTCACCACCTTGCCTCTTGCCTTCATGCGTGTAAGTCACTTCAGTCATGTCCAACTCTTTGTGACCCCATGGACTGGAGCCCACCAGGCTCCTCTGTCAGTGGGATTCTCCAGGCAAAAACACTGCAGTGGGTTCCATGCCCTCCAAGGGATCTTTTCATCAAACCACGTCTCTCATGTCTCCTACATTGGCAGGTGAGTTCTTTACCACTGAGCCACCACAGAATAGGGAATCCCTACCTCTTGCCCAGACAGCTGAAATAGGCTCCCTGTGGTGTTCTTGCTTTCCCCACTGCACAAAGCCCACTCCACACCGCAGCCCGAGGTATCTTTTAAAAACCGAAATTGGATTATATTCTTGCTTTGCTTACAACAGCTTTCCCTGCACAAGAACAAAACCTTGAAATCTTTCATGTGACCTGCCCAGCCCAGGGGGCCGCTCCAGACCACAGCTCTGACTGCCCTGCCCTGTGTCTTGCCCTCACTAGGCTACAGGGGCGGGCAGGGCTCTCCCTGTCTCCTTCAGTGACGTCTTCGAAGGGCTGCCCACCCCGCTTGCCTGCGGTGGGGCCCCACGTGGTGTTTCAGTGCCTCGACGCTATTGCTTCCCCTTTGTCTGGGGCAGTCATCTCTCTGACTAGCTCTCAGCACAGCCCCAGGGGTGATGAGGCCTTAGACCATGACTTGGGGGGAACAAGCACTTGTCCTATCGAACATGTCCCACCCCATGTGCACCCCAGAACTCGCAGCCTCTGCTGCTCTTTCCCACATGTAAGGAGAAGTGAGTTTTTCTCCCAGCCCTGGGAGGTAGCCCTTCCTGTGAATGCCTGCCCCTACCCCACCAAGGTTCTGAGTCTAACCTTTTCCCACTATGGAAAAAAATAGCATGAAAAACAGATGAGAACTGATACCCTAGACTGCAGGGTCTGCTGGGACCTGGTCCTGGAGGAGCCCCAGGAAAGCTTTAACCCCAGGGCTCCAGGCAGTTGAGAAGGGTGCAGGGAGGAGAAAAGGGGGCACCTCTTTAGATAGAAGCGGACTCCTCCTTGTCTCCCATCTGGGACACTGTCAGAATTCAGCTCCTCTCTTGGTGGGTCATCATTGCCCAGATGTGAGTCCTGTGCTAGGCACCCCCTCCTCCAGTCCTCAGGCTGGATGGCAATATCAGAGCTCACCATGTCTACTTTTTTTCCTCCGGGTAGTACCGCCTGTGGACAGGCATTTTAAAGCTTGTCGGAAAGGGATATTCCGAATCTGCTTATCATCCACAACTAAACAACCCAATAGTCAGCCTGCAGAGTGGTCGTGCGGATTACCTGAGACATGAATGTGAAAACTTTATAAATGATACACATGATGTGAACACAGAGGTGACAGACTGTGACAGGGGATGCCTGCCTCCATCCTTCCTTCTGCGGCTGCAGCCGCATCTGGCCCTGCTGAGGCTCAGCCCAGGGCCCTGCCCCTGCTTGTGGCAGCTGTCACAGAGTGCCTTTCTCTTTTGTAGAATGATCTTCAGTCCTTTAGTCGCAGCCCATAGACTCTCCCAGAACTTCTTTCACCATGGGACACGTGGGAAAGCATTGGAGCTCATCAGAAACAAATCCTGAGCCAGATGATTGCGGACACATTGGGCTACATTTGCTGAACATCTAAAGATAGCAGGGTTTCCCAGGTGTGTGTGTTTTCAGGAGCTTTGGAGGGGTAGGAGCTCAGGCACAGGAATGTTGGTGGGGTGCTTAAAGAGCATTTCACATATATTAACTCATCTGAAGTAGGTCCCATAGTCTCATCTAACAGAGGAAGAATTGACCAAGTAGGTTGCAGACCTGGGACTCAGATATGGATCTGTGACTCCAAAGTATGCACCAGGCTTGCTATTCTGCTGGGGATTCAAGAGGCAGAAATAGGCTTTAGTTACAGCAAGAATGCAAGGATTCAGTTCAGTTGCTCAGTCGTGTCCAACTCTTTGTGACCACCCCCATCCATCACCAACTCCCAGAGCTTGCTCAAACTCATGTCCATTGAGTCTGTGATGCCATCCAGCTATCTCATCCTCTGTCATCCCCTTCCCTTCCCACTTTCAATCTTTCCCAGCATCAGGGTCTTTTCAAATGGGTCACTTCTTCCCATCATGTGTCCACAAAGCATTGGAGTTTCAGCTTCAACATCAGTCCTTCCAATGAACACCCAGGACTGATCTCCTTTAGGATGGACTGGTTGGATCTCCTTGCAGTCCAAGGGACTCTCAAGAGTCTTCTCCAACACCACAGTTCAAAAGCATCAATTCTTCAATGCTCAGGTTTCTTTCTAGTCCAAGTTATTTCTCACATCTATACATGACCACAGGAAAAACCATAGCTTCAGATAGGCACAAGCAATCTGGGCAGCTTTCAAGACTCCTCGGAGCCCTGGGGACACAAGATTACAGAGTAGGGGAGGGGTACCACGCTGTGGTGTTGGAGTGTTCTAAGGGCCTCAGTTTCCCCACTGAGATGATGAGATTGGAAACGAGGTTCCCAGGGTCCCTTCTAGTGCTCATTTTTTAGATGGGGTGGGAGTGAGTCCAGCTTCTCACATCCCCCAAATCATCCCCCTTCCCACTCCAGTAAAGTAAATATTGCTGTGGAGGAGAAAGCCGCAGATTCTCCAGGCACAGGACAGAAGAAAACAGAGCTAGAAGGAGGCCTCCGCCTTCACACCCGTGGGCCTCAGTAGCTGTTTACATGCTCAGGAGGCCACTCCATCCATCTCAGAAACTGCATCGGAAAATAACAACTGGGCAAGCTGCTGGCCCAGAGCCAGGCAGGCCCCAGCCTTTGGCGCTCATCCCAAGGCCAGTGCATGGGCCAAGGACATGCCGGCTGCTGGCTGAATTGGTTTAAAGGGAAACGGGGAGCCCCTCTAGACTGCATCTCCTCAACCTTGGGGACAGCGGCAGAGAGAGAGGCGTGGCCCACGGGCAGCCATGTCCATTCTTGGGGCCCTTCTAATGGTTTCATATCTGTGTGTGTTACAGCCTGAAGAGGGTTGGGGGCTCTGTCCCTTAACATGGTCCTGTTCATTTTCTTCAAAGGACATATCACAGCCTGTATCTGTATACTTTCTTTCTTACTTTTATGTTTTCTGTTTCTTCACTCAAAATGTGAGCTGTGTAGAGGAAGGGGTTCTTTATCTTGGTCCCAGCACAGGGACCAATGCCTGGCACAGAAAGCACTCAGAAAACGGATGACCGTGCCCAGGCATGCAGGCCTGAACTGAGGTCCCCTGCATGCAGTGCTTGAGGACCGTTGGTTCTCTTTCTTGAGAATAATTCCCAATTAGTTTGGGGGAGGAGAGCTGGTTCTTGAGATGAACCTTTCAGGAGATAAGCATTGTACAATGACTGAAAAAGGAGGGGAGGTTAGGATGGAGGTGGGGAGATGGGACAGAGCCATGGGAGGCGGGTGTGGGAGAGCTTTTTATGATAGTGAGTCAGCTGGCCCAAGGGGAGGGGTGGTTTGTTAATCATTTTGTTGTGTGGTAAGCTAGGAAGCACAGGATAGCCTGCACCCTCCGTGTGGCCTCAGGAAGAACACTTGATTACCTTGAACATCAGTCTTCTCAGCTGTCAAATGGGCCCTCATTCTGATGGTGCTTTTCTACCATGTGGGGACTGTCATGAAGCCATGATAAGGTCACCAGTGGGGGTGTGCCAAGTGCATATGAACAATTTTTACTTTGGTAATTTTAGTAAAACTCCTAAAGGAGTTCATCTGTTATTTCCTTCTAGATTTTTCCCACCCTCAGCAGGCGACATGGGCCAGTGCATTGCAAGTTCTGGCCTAAATTTTAGATCCCAAAGATTTTGCCCTCTAGCCAAAGACATGCACCTCCCCACTTACTGGGCCCTGGCTGAGCAAGGAGCTCCTCTTAGAGACCCCCGGGGCTGGGTGAACCAAGGAGGGGGCCTCACACTCTGCCCTCCTCTCCCTCAGGTACAAGACAGTGGTGACTCCTCGAAGGGCTGTTGTGGCCATCACTGGCTGCTGGATTCTCTCCTTCGTGGTGGGCCTGACGCCCATGTTCGGCTGGAACAACCTGAGCGCGGTGGAGCGGGACTGGCTGGCCAACGGCAGCGTGGGCGAGCCTGTGATTGAATGCCAGTTCGAGAAGGTCATCAGCATGGAGTACATGGTCTACTTCAACTTCTTCGTGTGGGTGCTGCCCCCGCTGCTGCTCATGGTCCTCATCTACATGGAGGTCTTCTATCTGATCCGCAAGCAGCTCAACAAGAAGGTGTCGGCCTCCTCCGGAGACCCGCAGAAGTACTATGGGAAGGAGCTGAAGATCGCCAAGTCGCTGGCCCTCATCCTCTTCCTCTTTGCCCTCAGCTGGCTGCCCTTGCACATCCTCAACTGCATCACCCTCTTCTGCCCTTCCTGCCACATGCCCAGGATCCTCATATACATCGCCATCTTCCTCTCACACGGCAACTCGGCCATGAACCCCATCGTCTACGCCTTCCGCATCCAGAAGTTCCGAGTGACCTTCCTTAAGATCTGGAATGACCACTTCCGCTGCCAGCCTGCGCCCCCCGTTGATGAGGATGCCCCAGCAGAGAGACCCGATGACTAGACCCCGCCTCCCACCCCCCCTTGCCCACATCTGGGGTGTCTCAGCCCGGGGCTCCCCTCCCTGCTATCCCACTCATCTCCCTAGTCTCTCCCTGCTGTGGGCTGTGGGCTGTGGCTGTGACCCACCCCTCACGGTCCTGGGGGAGGTTTGGGAGGTCAGTCCATGGGGAGAGAACCAGGTAACCTGAGGGAAAGAGGAAAGTGGCTTGGGCCTCCCCATCTGCCTCATCAACCCAAGGCAGCCCAGTGCCACGGCCTGAGTGGGCCTGAGACCCTGAGACTGCCGTGGGACCACGTAGGCCAGAAAAGCAAGCTCAGCTCCCACAGCAGGCAGGACAGCGGCTTGTCTGACTTGGGTGCTGGGATTGCAGCCCTGGGACCCAGCTTAAGGAGAGAAGCTCCCCGCAAAGACAGAGAGAAGGAGAGAAAGTGGATGTCCTGGCCTTGTTTTCTCTCCTGTTCTGCAGGAGAAGGTGGCCAGAGCCACTGACAGGCAGGAATCAAGGAGCCTTTAGTCCCCATCTCCCACAACCCTGTGTTCCTGGCCATGATGCTTGCCAGGGTGCCTGCTCTCCTCGCCCCAGGGATTCCAAGGTTATACTTGCGAGAGGCAGAAAGAATGGGTCCAGAAATCATTTCCAGTATTTGCTTCATTCTCCACTAGCCCTTGGTCCCTGAGTGGGAGCTCCATGCTCCCTGGAACTAGTGTGGAATGGCAGGTGTGGGCCTCAGACAGCCACGAGGCAGAAGCATTGAGCCCTGACTCTTGCCCTGAGCATCCCAAGTAAGAGAATGAAGCGTCATGGCTTGTCATCTGGGCCACCAGCTCTACCAGCTCCTCCGGTCCTCTGTGCTGGGCACCCTCCTAGGTGACACCCCTCTTTGCTGTGCACCCTCCTATGTGACACCCCCCTTTGCTGCTTCTGGGGAACTCCAGACCTGTCAACTCTTGGGAACATGCTGCCCGCCTGGGGAGGAGACGAACAAGGGAAAGTGGGCTGCCATGGGCACCATGGGATGAGTGTGACAGGCTGCTCAGGCCGGAGGAGATGCCCCTCTGGAGTGTGTGGACAGGAAGGTCTTACCAGATTTTAAGTACCCTAAGCACCCCTGGCACTTAGTACTATATTCACGGGCTTTGAGGCTCTGTTGCAGAATCTAGGCCTTTAGACTAGACCCTTCGGGAAGGGTCTACTCCTGGCCCAAACCAAAGCTCCTTATACAGAGGAGTGAGGGGCCAGGTTCTAAGTGTGAACAGCAACTCCAGGGCTGATTCCAGGCCCTTCCCTCTCTCAGGTGGAATGTCCCCTGGCTCCCAGGGAGGTCACTTGACTAATAAAAGACCGTCAACCCTCATGGAGAATGCACCCCACCACTGAGGGCAACAGGCAACCTCAACAGATAGAAATCAGTGGTGGTGTCAGGGGAGAAATGAAGGGAATCGGGAGGGCATGGAGGCATTTGGAGCAAGGAGGGTTCCAGAGAAGGGTGTGTCTGTTCCTGTAGTTATCCTCTAAGGGCAGCAAACTGAATGTGAAACAAGATCCTAAAAGATCTCATATGTGGAAAACCCCCATGAGATCACGAGTCCCCTCCCACTGGACCTTCCTCATGGTGTCAGAGGTAGAGACTCCATCATGGGGACACATTCAGCCCGCCCTCCTGGGGACACAGTGCCCATCACGCTGATTCTCACTGTCACAGAGGCGCTGCAGCATAACACCAAACACCTTTATTCAAGTGCTTCCCGCCCAGCATACAACTCTTTGCAGGAGGGCTCCGATCTTTGCACCTTCCAGGGCTCCTGGTGTCTAGAAGCCTGTCCAGAGGCCTACTAGGCCCGCTCCCAGCGGAGGGACAGAGGCGAGGCAGGTACCAAGGAGCAAAGCCATCAGCTGTCGCTGTGGGGTGAATACCTCGGGCCTCTGAGGCGCTCGATTCTGGGCCTGGCAACCCTGACCCCTCAGGCCTGTGGCACCTGGCAAAGAACGTTTCACGAGCCCCGCTGGTAGGCAGAGCTGGGAGACGTGCACCTGCTGAAGAGGTGATAAGGGGGAGAAGGCCTCCCTTCCCGGCCCCCCTCCCCTCAGGCCCTAGACCCACAGCCCGGGCTCCAGCTCTGCCCCCCGCAGCTCTAGGATACACCCTCACCCGTCCAGAACCTCAGATCCATCTGGGAAGGGCAGTCAGGGCATGGTTGTTTCTGCTACTTTTCTGGCTGAGGAAATTATCCCACGGGGATGCCCCAGCCTAAGGTCATTCAGAGTCGGGACTAGACTCTGTCCTGTGCCTGTCCCCTGGATGCCCACGCCTTCCAGGCCTTGCCGGCATCACCCTACTGTGCTGGGTCTCCGGAGCACCACCAGGACTGCACGGGTATCTTGCCTGTGGCTGCAGATTTATACTCAGAGCTGACTGCCACCGTCCCTTCTTAAGCCCACCGCTGCTCCAGGCCTCCACCCCCAGAGGCAGGAGAGGGGGTGCATGCAGTTACTTACCTTTCTCCTCTTCACAGCTTCCACCAGAGGCTCCTCAGTGTGTGGCTGAGGCTGGGAGAGACCTGAAGGTTAGCGCTCAGGGAGGGGGCGGGTGTCTGCTGGGGACCCAAGTGCAGGGTGGGAAGTAGTGAGTCTCACACCCTCACCCCGTGAGCCGTGTGTCTAAGAGGCAGACTCCAGCCCTCCTTTTTCCACACTTGGAAAGTCCTCCTGAGAGCCTGACCTCTATTTTTACTATCCTCATCTTGCCTTGATTTTCAGCGCTCAGCCTCATCTAGTCCAGCAGGAGAAAAGATGGCTTCTCCTGGTCTCCCATGCATCGGAAGATGCCTAAAAAGCAGCCTCTCTCAGGCCTCACCTTTCACCTCCAGCCGGCAGTCCACAGACGCCTCCCCCAGCACATTGATGGCCTTGCAGGTGTAAACTCCAGAATCGAAGGGGCTGGGTTTCCGGATCTCTAGGGTGCAGACACCCTGCTCAGAGAGAGCTCGGTATTTGGGATCACCCTGGATGTCCATCTTGTTTTTCATCCAGATGATCTTGGGCTGGGGGGGCAAGGTCAGAGAGAGCTTGGAAGGGTGTGGGCCAGGATGAAGCCCCCGAAGGCCACCCTCAGGCTTAGGCAGAGTTGTCTGCAAAGATTCTTCACCTCACCTTGGGGGAAGCTCGGACACTGCAGGAGAGCTGTGTGCTGTAGCCGGGGGTGGAGGTGTGGTCAGCCAGGGGCTGAGTGAACGAGGGGGCTTCTGAGAAGTCTCGCTCAACAAAGCTTTTAGGTTTGGCAACAATATCTGGTTTCAGAGGAGAAAGAGGGGATGAGTTTGAGGTTACAGGAGGAGACCTCTTAAGACTGACCTCATCTGTTTTCCTGAAATAATCACTATAGCTTACACCTAGGTATCCCATTTAATCTACACAGCATTCCTTTGGAAGGGTATGTTTATCACCCCAGCTAACAGATGGAAAACTAAGACCCTTCATGGACGAGGGACTTGCCAATCTCACACAGTGAGCTTGTGGCTTAAGAGGTGGAAGGCCACATGCTGGTCGTGGCTCTTTGAGCAGAGAGCCAGTGGTCTGGAGGAAGGCTGAGGGCAGGCGACAGCCCACTTCACCCCTGCCTCCACCTCTGGAGCCCCAGGGCAGGACCCCAGGCTCCTGAGATCTTTGGGAAGCCAGGCACAGCCAACATGCAGGAGCAAAGACAGAGTATCTCAGAGAGGCAGAGGAAAGCCAAAACCATGGCTGGGCGAGTCACAGGGAGGCAGGGAGGGGGGTGGTACTGACTGAGGGTGGGGACTAAAAACCCAGCAAGTCCACATGTTATTTCTCTTTGTCTTTGGAGACTTTACTGGCTTTCTATTTTTAAACAAAACCTTTTTCCTAATTCTGTGCAACTTAGGCTGGTGTTTAAAAGAGTGTGCTTTCTGTGGCCCACACGGACTGTGTGGGGCCCTTAGGCCCAACGTCCAGGTGACACGCAAGGTGACAGGAAGAAAGGACCGGGAATTTCACATTTGACGCAAGAGGACCATGTGTCTATGTAGAAACAGTAAATAACCATATCTCTGTTGTCCATGTTGCTATATTAGGCTTGGGAGTTTGCTTTTAGCAAACTCGCCAGTCTACCTAACCACACACATTGTCCTTCAGAGTGGTTCTCTTGGGACGCTGTACATGAGACCCAGTGACTGCTATGATGTTGGCAGCCACGTGGCATCTTTAGCATAAGTGCAGTCTCCCAAGGGGTGCTGCTCATTTGCATGGTTAACTCTGATGTGTTTGTTATGATCAGTCAACCACATCCATCTTTTACAGTCACTCTGTGAATGTGTGTGTCCGCATAGCGGTGGCCTGGGTGTGGAGAAACAGCCAAAGTTCTGGCAAGTGGACTCCCGTGAGACGCACCCAGGGAGGGGTGCCGACACTCCAAGGGACGGAAGACGGGCATGGCGATGCCTGGCTTGCTTTCTGGTCTTGGACCCAGACCCACCTGTCTTTACGATGTGGGCGAGCTCCTTGGTGACAGCTGCCGAGGCGCTGAGTCCACACAGGTTTTCTGAGAAAACTCGGAAGGAGTAGGAGTTGCCCACGATGAGGTCGGAGACAGTGCAGCTGGTGGGGTGGCAGCGCTCGAGCACTGTGAACCATTGCTGCAAGAGCCCGGCCCCGCCGTCCTCACTCCCATGCCCTCGCCCGCCCTGCGCCCCTGGGGCCTCCTCCTCTGAGGGGCTTGGAGTGCGGAGAAGCAACTCCTGGGAGAAGGCGGCCTCTCTGGGGACCTCAGAGAATTCTAGAACCTTACTGGTCCAAGTGTGGCCAGATGACCTGCAAAGTAAGAATCACCTGGGACCTTCAGAGACGTGTAGGATCTCAGTCCCCACCTCAGACCCACTGAATTAAGACCTGCATTTTAGCAAAATTCCTAGGTAATTCACATGTACATTACATTTTCAGAAGCACTGCTTTAGAGCTTGAAGGGCCCCAGAGAACAGTCCTTGCAGTCTTCAGAAGGAAACTGAAGTCCAGAGATTAAAGAGATTTGCCAAAACCCACACAACAAGTCAGGATGGCAGTGGGCAGACCAGAAGGCCTCAGTTCCTGTACTCTCTGTGGACAGGCCTTCCCCACCACCTCGGCCACTTCCTCTCCCCCAGACCCACCTCTAGTCAGACCCTCCTCCCTAACACCCTGCTCGAGCAGGCCTCACCCCTGTCTTTTTGTCTGCCTTCTGCACCGTATAGCCCAGGAGCTCTGTGTTGCCTGTGTCCTGGGGCGGTGTCCACTCGAGGGTAGCGTTGCAGTTCCAGACATCCAGCAGTCTGATGCTCCTGGGGGGTCCAGGTTTCTCTGCAGGACCACAGAGTAAGGAGGAGGGCTGGGCTCGCAGCAACCCCTCCCTCAACACGATCGGGCTCCTATCGCTCTCTCTTGGCCTGAGCCCCCTGACCATCAGTCCTGGGGCAGGCGAACCTCAGCCCTTGCCTCGCCTGGTCCCATACCAATCACCAGGATGTTGATGGCTGCCTTGGCCTCCAGGCCTTTCAGCTGCACAGTGAGCTCATAGCAGCCTGAGTCCGAGCGCTGGGCTGAGCGGATGAAGAGGATGGAGTCCTGGTCCCCAGTGCGAACGCTCACCCGCTGGCTGTCCAGGGCATGACCGTTGTGGGTCCACAGAGCCTGAGGCTTGGGATTCCCCTGGGAGGGAGAAACTCTCTGAGTGGGAGCAGAAGGTGGCAGGCCCCCACCACCGCTCCAGGGTTCTCTGGAGCTGTGCTCAAGGGAGCTGGCCGCACCAGCCTTGCCTAGGAAGGGCAGCAGTGGCTAGAGCCACAGGTGCTTCCTAGACCCTCATCATCCGGCTGTCCAGCCGGCCCCGGGGCCACCTGTCCTATTTGCCGGCTGGAGAATCGACTGAGTCATGTGCATCTTGATGGGTGGGTCTCAGCAGACCTCCAAGGGAACCCTGACACTTTCTGGGCTCCTCCAATACACCTCAGGCGGGGCCATGTATTTCCACCCATGCTCTTACCCTGGGAGGGAGGCATACCCACCTGGAACGGGATTTGCAGGTTAATCGACTCTCCCACCTGGCGAATGTAGGTCTGACGAAGGTGGCGGGGAACACGGATCTTGGGGGCCTCTGCATTAGAACCAGAGTCTAGGCTTAGCACAGCAGGGGGGCTGCTGAGAGGCTTCTGCGGCAGGGGACGGGACAAACAGTGAGGCTGCGCCCCGCAGGCGGGCTCCTGGGATGCTCTGAGACTGCCTCCTCGTGGGCAGGACAAAGCTCACTCCCCAGATTCAGGGGCCAGAATCCCCTGAGGCCCTTGGGGAGTTGAGAGACAGGAGGTTCCAGGAGGGCAGGACCTCCACGGTGTGAACTGGTAGGCATCCCAAGCACTCCTTTGGTGCTCCAACCCTGCCAGGCTGGGATTTGCCCTACAGCCCTGGCATTCCTGGACTCCAGATGGGCCCTGCTGGCTCCCTGGCTCCCCCTGGTGGGGAGTGCGTGTGCACCTGTCGCCTGCATTCCCAGGGAGGATGGCCAACTGTCTCCTTCCTAATGCCTCTGCCCTTCTGCCTTGCTCCAGCCCAGGCCTTCAGAGATGCCCCTGTGAGACCCATTTGCACATTGCTCTGTCCCCAGTCCAGGTGAGAGAACTGGGGTCTTTCCCTTGCTAAAGGGAGCCAGAGCAGGCATACCCCCGTCCTTCTCTTTTCCCTCCCACTACCTTTCAGTCTGCAGTTGGGAGGTCCTTCCTGACACCTTACTTCCGACCCGTGCTCCGGTGGAGAACCACATTCCTGACCATCACCTCATCGGGTGCAACCACTGAAGCTGTTGGGCATTCCACGGGGAGCTGCAACACCCTTGCAACTCTCTGCCTAGGCGGGGTTGGGGTGGGGGTGGCTGAGGCCCCTCAGTGGCAAACAGGTGGCAGCAGTTGGTTAGTGGCGTGCAGGGCGGAGAGGCAGGAGACAGTGAGAAGGAACACGGTGTCTCTGAGGATTAGCTGCGCAGGCACTTGGCCCTGGGAGCACCAGGGGTGGAATGTTCCAGAGGCAGCTGCAGGGGGCCAGGAATGCTTGGCAGCTCCAGGTGGCTGAAGAGGGACAGCTGAGCAGCTGAGGACTCTAGACAGGGTCCCCACCCTGCCCTGCCCCTAAGAAGGGCCTGGCTGCTCCCTGTTTATTCACGACCTCCTCCTGCCCTCTTCTCTCCAGGAAATCCCCTTCTTTCCTGCCAGAGGAATTTTAATGGAGTAGTGGGTGCCGAGTCTAGCCGACTCCTCCAACATTAGGCCTTGAGGTGGAAGGTCCTGGCCCCAATCAGAGTCCAAACTCCTTGTGCCATCAGGGAGGGTCCAGGATGCCTGCCAACGCCCCCTTCCCAACCAGGAGGTCTCCCCGCCACTTCCAGGCTAGAATCATACTGAGCTGCCAGGTGGGACCATGTCTCACCCAGACTCAAAGATGGACATGTCCTCTGGTTTTGAAATTCACCAGAAAAGATTGCTTGCCACCTGGTGGGACAGGAATGGTCCTCTGTGGGAGTCAGTTCTGGAACTGCCACTAATAGTTTGGGTGACCTCAAGGGAGTCCTGGGGTGTCTTGGCTTGGATGGACCAGCCATGACAATCTATAATTCTATATTGCCTAGCCCTGTGGTTCCCACATCTCTCAAGCCTTAAAGCTGAAAAGTATTTCCTTGAATCCAAACTTGACTCCCTTCTGTGGCCATGAAGCCCCCTCTTTCTGGCGGCCTTGTCCAGAGCTGCGGGGTGCCCCTCTGCCTCTGGGAGAGAGGAGGGGAGGACAAGCAGGAAGGTGGAGGAGGCCTCGGGCCACCTGCTGGACCATGTCTCTTGTCACTCTGGGGCTCTGGGCTGTCCCCAGAGACCTTGGATCAGACCAAATGACTCACTGCCATTAACAGACTGAAACCCGACCAGCCTTGGGAGGGGAGCAAGGGTAGGCTTGAGGCTAATGCACCCTACAAATAGAAATCTTAGCAAGGAGACAGCAGCTGGCCTCCCAGGTTTCCAGTTCAGCACTGGCCTCTGGGGATGGAGAAACTTTCACAGGTCTTTTGCAGGGTGTTCGTCTTCTTTCCACTAGGGACTTGGTACAGTAAGAGGCAAACAAAGATTTTTCTCTGTTCCAAAACCTTTGGGAGACTCTGGAACCCAGGTCATATGAAATGAGCAGAAAATGAGCTTCTATGGCTGCTGAAGGGATTACAATTAGATAGGAAGAATGAAATGACTCTAAGTGTTGGGACTCTGAGCAGGTGACCGGGGCAGCGTGAGCTTTCATTTCTGGGGGTCGGGAAGCCCTTCCTCCAATGCTTGCAAGCCGGACCACCCAGAAAATTGACCTCTTTGACCTCCAGAGACTCCTTGCTGCTGAGGAACCTGGAACTTTCTTAAGGCAAGATGGCGCCAGCAGGTGGCTTGTGCATGTGGGTGTGGGGAAGCGACTCTATCCATTGGGCTCCTTTTCACCATCCATTAGCTAAGGTGCCTGGGAAGGACTGGGGAGCAGGGATGGGCTTTACCAATGGTCTCCTGGATGTGGACGAGCCGCTCCAGCACCGCTGGTGGGCCAGCCCCTGCAGAGCTCACTGCAGCCACGCGCACGAAGAACTTGTCACCTACAGCCAGGTTCCGCAAGGTCTGCTGGGTCACCATCATGGGCCGGGCATTCACAGGCACCCAGTCCACGGCTGAGAGGAATGAAGACAGTACAAGGCCCTGGCCCCATGGCCGCCGGCACCCTTTCTCAGTGGGGCTTCCCTTCTCACTGACGGTCTGGGGAAGCTGGCCTCCCTTTCTGGGCCTTATTTTCCTTTTGCTCTCCCTCCTTGACTTCTCATGTATCAAATGGCATCAAAGACACCTTGTGTCAGAACCTTTGAGTGGTGGCCAGAGACGGGTTTCCTGAAGCCCAGAGAGGCTTGGACACGTTCACCAAGTCACACAGCAAGGCGGAGGCAAAGGCAGGAGCCGGACTGAACTTGCCTGCCGCGGAGGTGGACAAGATGGCGGCATCAGGAGTTTGGCCACAGCCCCGCTCCTTCTCCTCACTGTCTCTTGTTCTAACTTAGCCCTCTCCCTCAGCTTCTTTACAAGCAGGGTCCTCTGAGACTCAGAACCTCCTTAATTCTTACAGAGGAGAACCGCAGTGTCACCGACCATTTTACCCTTGTTACTCAGAGGCTTCCTGAAGCTGGAGGACAAGGCACCTGCTGAGGCCCCTTGGATGCCCTCCTGCTTTCAGAGATGCGTAGGTGAGCAAGACGCTGTCCGTGAGGCTTAAGCAGACTGCCTCCACTCCCGCTCTGCATCTCCCTCTGTTCTGACTCAACTGCAGAGTCTGGGGGCTTGTCCCTAACTGCCCCCCAGGCCCACCTCCCCTCCGTATACGAGGGCTTAACCCGGAGCTCACCTCCCTCTCGACGGAGTTCCAGCATATAGCCCTGAAGCCCCAGCCTCCCCAGCCTCTCTGGAGGCTCCCAGCTCACAGTCACCGAGCTGTCACTCACATCCTCCACGGCCAGCAGCAGCGGGGCACTGGGGACATCTGAGGGAGAAGCAGGGGGCGGTGAAGGGGTTTGCAGCCGAGACCTTGCCCCCCACCGCTCCCTGCCATGACTGCCTCCCCCCTCCGCCAGCCCCAGCTCTCATCACCTTCACGTGGAAGTGCAGGGTCAGTGGCTGCAGGGCCTGTGGGGGCTGTAGAGGCTGCGGGGTCAGGAGGCTGACGGGCAGACTTCTGTGGGTCAGAAGCCTGCTGTCCCCCGGGAGCCTGCTCCCCCCCAGGAGCCTGCGTAGCTGCCGTGTCTCCAGAGGGCTCTGTAAGGGGCACATGTGCAGACTCAGAGGCGGTCTCCTCCAGACCACAGGCAGGGGCCTTCGAGGTGGCTTTTTCTGTCATTGCAGTGCCCGCTGGAGGGTCAAGCTGGAGTGTGCAGGGATTAGCACTGGAGGAGCTGTGCTTCCAGGGTGCCTGGGACTACCTAGGTCCAGTCTTATATAGTCAGGGGGCTGCCCCACCCCCAAGCAAATGTTCCCAGCTGTGGGGTCAGGTCAGGCAGGGGGACTGAAGGGAGAGGGAGGCGCATAGGCCAGGAATAGCTCTGGGGGAGGAACTGCAAGGGTCCCTTGAGGAGCACACAACCTCGTCCATCATCCCGATTGAATCTTAGAGACAGGGTTCTTGTGCCCAGATGGGAGGAGGGCACAGATCAGTGAGATGGGACCTTGCCAGGAGGCTGTGCCAGGGGTCAGGGCATTGGGAACCAGAGCTTCCATCTGGATAATGAACCCAGATCAGGCTCTGTGTGTTTGGCCTCTGTGGGGCCACTTGTGCTCAGGGCTTCTCGGCTTGGGTGCACACAGCCTGAAGCAGCCTTCTCTCAGAGCACTCCCAACTTTGTTCCTGGGCTCCCACACTCCCCTAGTCCTCATATTCCCTGGGAATTTTCACTTGGGCTCTATGAGGCTGAGGGCCTAGAGAGGGAGGGAGCTGAGATGCCCAAAGTGGGCTGGATTGCAGGAAGTCTTCTAACAATGGGACCCCAGGAAGGGAGTCCAAGGCCCCAGGTTACCCAGCCTCTCAAATTCCTGCTCTGGACCTCAGTTTCCTTGTCTGTTACAGAGGGCACTATGACAGTCCCCTAGCCCTTGGGGTGAAATCAAGTCGTAAGACAGATCTGGAAGCGATCTTGGAGGAGGACAGCACTCAGAGACTTCTAGAGTCCTCGAAGCAGAACATGGCATGGACATTTGTGTGCCACGGGGGAAATGAGGCAGGTATGGCCAGATTTCTAGTCACTGAGTCATTCATCCAATAAAACATTAAGATATGTTGCTGGCAGGAGTGTAGATGGGAGCAATCTCTTTGAAAAAAGTGAGATGGTATCTAGTCAAACTGAAAATGTGTGACCCAGCAATTACAGTCCCAGAAACATGCATGTAAACATTCACAGCAGCATTGTGTATAACATTAAAGTTGGAGAACACAGCTCTGCCTCAACAGAGGAATGCATAAATAAGTGGCATATATGTGCACCTATAAACCAAAAATGGAATAAAATGAGCAAACTTCAGCTACACGGTTGATCTAACAGACATAACAGGGAGCGAAAGAAGCTGGGCACAGAAAGTGATGCGACCCCATTCATACTCAATTCAAACACGGGCAGCACCAGCTCTCTTCTTCAGGGAGCATCTTTAGGTGATAAGACCACAAAAGAAGTCAAGGAAGATTAGGATAGTGCTTGCCTCTGGGTGGAGGGACAGAGATATGGAGTTTCAGAGGCACAAATGAGGTCTTGTTTCCTGTCCTGAGTAGTAGTTATACAGCCTTTCACTATATAGTAATTCTTTAAATTAAAAAAAAGAAAATACATTTTGTGCACTCTTCAGCATGTATGATATATCCTACCATTTTAAAATCAATGCCCGTGTAATTTATTTCAAGCCATCAGTCGCGTTCACACTCTGCCCCTTCCCCAGCGCTGAGGGCACAGGAGTGTGGTGGCCACGTCCCATGGTGGCTGTCCTTGTTGGGAAAGGCAGTGGAGGGCCTCAGGAGCCTCTCCATCCTGCCCTGCTTGGGTGCCCGGGCCCTCTGCTGGGTGAGTCAGAGTCCTGCCAGGCAGGATTTAGGTCCTGGAGACCCGATCCCCATCCCTGGCCTCTGACTCTGCAGCTATAAGTGAATGTGACTAACTCTGTGGGACCCTGAGTCAGCCCTGCAGAGCCTGTCCCAGGATGGGGGAAGGGTGGCCGGGGGAGATGGGGAGGTGGGTAGCTGCACTGGAGGACTCACAGCTCCTGGCATTTCAAAGACCCCAGTGTGGTGGGGGGGGCTGTGGGCACAGATTGGGAATGCTGGGCCCACTGGCCAGCAGTGAAATGCCAGGCAACCTTGAAGCTCTGGCCAAGTTCTCACTCTTTGCCTTTAGCTTGGCAGTGACCTTGGGATTAGTTGCTTCTGCCCTGCTCCAGCTAGTTCAGATTTCAGGGAGGCCGATAGGTATTTCCTTTCCCCACACCTCAAACTAGTGCCACAAACCACTGGGCCAAGTCACAGATAATTCACACATCCGGGAATCCATAAATAAATTCTCTTTGATTTTGGAGCATGCAGATGAACTCTGGATACAAAGCTTGTCCAAGGTTCTTGGAGTGTGCAGGAACTGTTAAGAGCATCTGTACTTCATGAAGACTGGAAGCTTGGCTGATCTTCTGAGCTCATCCTGTCTGACCCACACTGTCTCATCTGGCCCCCACCTTGTGTCCCAGGCTGGGCCAAGGAGCCTTGATTTCTGCATGGGCTGAGGGCTAAGTGTGTCCTGAGAGGAAAGAGACAGAGGCCTAGGCTACAGCCCTACGACATCTGACCAATTTCAGTCCAGCAATGAAAAGGGCTCTTCTAAGGTGATGAGCAACTGCTCACTGAGAGTGTTAGGGGAGCTTGGAAGGCCAGCTCTCAAGATCTGCAGAGACTCTAGACCAGGGATTGTGGGACAGTGTGTGAGGTAACATTGGTGTCTCCTCCTACCTCTGAGTCCAGGGTCAGGGCTCTCTAACCTGGCCCTATATTGGCTCCTACCCCTCCCCAGGGTGAGAAGAGATGAAGGGCTGGAATTAAAGGGTTTCCTTTCTAGTGCCTGCTAGCCCCTGGAAACAGAAAAGGCTTCTTTCAACAAAGAACCATATACAGAAGTCTGGATGACAATGAATTTAAGATCTAGAAGGCCTCCAGCACTCTTGGGTTAAGCCCACATCCGATGAATCTGGTGATGCTTGCCACTTTGGGGGGTGCCCTGGAGGCAGCAGAGGACAGGGTGGTCTCACTTTCTGCACCTCAGGGCTCTCTCAAGTCTGAGAGAAAGGATTCCAGAAGAGAGGTGGGAGGTGAGCCCAGTGGGCCACAGATACTGAAGCAAGTGCCAACAACGGGTGAACCGTGGTGCTTTATTGAGCAGGTCCAGAACCAGCAGGGGGAAGTGGGATGGAGGTACAGTTATGTTCCCGGGAAAAGGTTTCAAGCCAGGCCTTGCAGACGGTGTAATTACTGTGGTTGCTGCTTCTTATAAGGCTGTGTGGCAGCCGAGCTTGCCAAAATGGCGTCCTTAGGCGTCAGGCCCAGGAGTAAGCAAGGGGAAGAAATCTCCTGGTGTCGGGCTTGGCGCTGCTGAGCATTCTTGTTCGTCAGCAGATTTGTGCTGACCCTGTGCTGTGCGCTGTGCGCTGTGCTGGCCCCACAGCCCCACCCCAGCCTGCCCCTCAACCAGAGCTGAGCTCAGACTGCGGAGCCTTGGCCCTCACATGGGCCCAAGGAAGGCAGGCTGAGGCTCAGTGGGGCCCCAGCAGGGCAGGAGATCAGGCTTCTGGTCAGTCAGAGCCAAGTGTGAGAGGCATCTCTGCCCCACTGTGAGCCCAAGGGCAGAAGGCTACACCCCAGCAAGCACATCCTTGATGGCATTCGTGAGAGGAAAGGCCAGGTTCTGCCCACAGAAGGTGCCCCGGAAGTCATCCAAGTCCAGGGCCCACACCATGGCGCCAGCCAGCTGCCTGTTCTTCAGGTACCGTGCCTGGTGGGGAGACCCAAGGTGGGCGTGGCTGGGTTCCCGTGCCAGGGTGCACATGGGGGCATGCTATCTAGACGACACTGGGACCGAAACACCCCTGTAGCCAAGCCCCACCCTCAGTGCAGGGGGCGTCCCTCTCGCTTTTCATCTGGGGGGTATGGCCTTGTGAACATACCTTGTTTTTGACGCTCTCCTGGTCATCATATGCCACCCACTGGTTGCCCTTGGTGGCATAGGGGACCTGCTGGTCACGGAATCTATGGGTGGTGGCTCCGTGGAGGAAGTCACAGATCTGAGCAGAGAACAGGGCAGGGGTGGCTGGAGAGCTGTGCTGAGACGTTGCCGGTCACTGGGGGGATGTTACCCCCCAAATCTATTGCAGCCCCTTGCTTCATCCTGCAGGTTGCACCTGCCCCCTAGAACCTGCAGATTTCATGCAACTTTACTTAAAACAGATGCAAATATCCCAGGGTTCTGTGGCTGCTCTCCACTGACACTGAGGACTGGCCAAGGCAACTCAGAGCAGCAGAAGTTGGGTCAAAACAAAACAGAACCTCCCTCTTGGCCATTGCTTTTTCCTGGGCCAAAAGGAAGGCCCCAACTTGGTGGCCAGAGGGGATGAAGACTTGATGTGCCTGCCCTCCTCCTCCCTCTTCTCTAGAGTGCTAAGTCTGCTGGAATTTTTTTTAATTTTTTTTAATTTTCAAAGGAGTAAAATGGGGGTGATTTGGAGGGCCAGCTTCCCCAGGGTTGCTGATGCTGTGGGAAATCTTACCTTCTTCCTAGCTCATACCTCATAATAGGCAAGGATCCCTTTCTCCTTGGTGAACTGGCCTGGTATTCCCGGCCCTGAGATGGGGGCTCCCACATCTGTCTTGGAAGAGGCCAGAGTGTAGCTCTTCCCAAAAGTGGGGATACCCATCACCAGCTTATTGGCTGGAGCCCCCAGCCTCAGCATGTAGCTCACAGCATAGTCCTGGGTGTGGGAAGGGCGGGACAGTTTGAGCAGTTAGTCTAGGAGGGAAAAGGTCGTGCAATTCCCACTGCTGCCTTGAAAGGAGTTCCAGATCTATATGCATCTGGAATTCCCTTCCTTCCGGAAACTTATAATGTCAGTCTAAAAAGCACTGTACAGTTTCCATCTCAAAGAAATCCTCTCAGGTATAGGAAAAGATGCTGTTTCGTAGTTGCAGAAATCAGGTGCCTGGCTCACATTTCACAGCAATCAAATGGCAGGGCTAGACTAGACTCTTGGCTTCTCAGCCCCCAGCCCTCTTTTGCTGTCTCCCACCTGCCCTGTGCCTTCACCCTATAGGCCCGTCAGGAGATATCTTGATTCTTTATGTACGTATCACCTCCTCAGTTCCCAGAGCCATGGAGAATGCATGAACTTTGCACCTCAGATTCCTCATCTGTGAAGTGGGCCCCTAACCCCTCCCTTACAGGTTTACCAAGCAGTGGAGAGGTTGGTGTGTGAGCTCTGGCAGGCAGCAGGCGTTTGTGGCCCCCTCTCAGCCTTCCCTCCTTTGGGAAACTCACAGCATTACTGAATCTGTCAGAACTTGCATCTTCCTGGCCTCGAAACAGGGGGCTGTGATGTCCTACTGTCTGGCGCCAGGCTCCATGAAAGTCATAGGTCAAAAGGCTGATGAAGTCCAGGTGTCTATAGAAGAGTGGATGCAAGGCAAGGAGAAAAGTTTAAAAGCACACCACCCCAACAGGATGTGAGCAAGAAAAACAGGCAGTCATTAATCCAAAATCTGGTAGAACCCAGTGACCAGACTAGGCTGCTGGACCTAGGCTCCTGCTCAGGGTCCCACAGGAGCATTCAAAGCAAGAACAGGGCTCTTCCTGTCTGCACCCAGGACACAAGTGGGAGCTGCCCTCCAGCACATCTCAATCCCTACTCTCCAACCACATTCATCTTTGAGAAAGCAGATTAATATCATCAGTAACTAGCCTTGTGGGGAAAGAGCAGGACCAAAGGATGGCCTGAAACTATGATTCCTTGTAATAGGGAGTAAGCTTTCTACACACACAGATTAGGGGTCTCCAGGTGGATTGCATGAATATGAGCTTTAGGTGTTTGGGGCAAATAATTGAGAGCCACCTCATTCCCACCCTCTAAGTGATCAATGATCACTTGACCACCCTCAGTGATCAAGGCAAAGAAATAGAGGAAAACAATAGAATGGGAAGGACTAAAGATCTCTTCAAGAAAATTAGAGATACCAAGGGAATATTTCATGCAAAGATGGGCACAATAAAGGACAGAAATGGTATGGACCTAATAGAAGCTGAAGATATTAAGAAGAGGTGGCAAGAATACACAGAAGATCTACACAAAAAAGATCTCCATGACCCAGATAACCACAATGGTGTGATCACTCACCTAGAGCCAGACATCCTGGAGTGCAAAGTCAAGTGGGCCTTAGGAAGCATCACTATGAACAAAGCTAGTGGAGGTGATAGAATTCCAGTTGAGCTATTTCAAATCCTAAAACGTGATGCTGTGAAAGTGCTGCACTCAATATGCCAGCAAATTTGGAAAACTCAGCAGTGGCCACAGGACTGGAAAAGGTCAGTTTTCATTCCAATCCCAAAGAAAGGCAATGCCAAAGAATGCTCAAACTACCGCACAACTGCATTCATTCCACACGCTAGTAAAGTAATGCTCAAAATTCTCCAAGCCAGGGTTCAACAGTACATGAACTGTGAACTTCCAGATATTCAAGCTGGATTTAGACAAGGCAGAGGAAGCAGAGATCAAATTCCAACATCTGTTGGATCATCGAAAAAGCAAGAGAGTTCCAGAAACACATCTACTTCTGCTTTATTGACTATGCCAAAGCCTTTGACTGTGTGGATCACAGCAAACTGTGGAAAATTCTTAAAGAGGTGGGAATACCAGCCCACCTTACCTGATTCCTGAGAAATCTATATGAAGGTCAAGAAGCAATAGAACTGGACATGGAACAACAGACTGGTTCCAAATAGGGAAAGGAGTATGTCAGGTTCTATACTGTCACCCTGCTTATTTAACTTATATCCAGAGTACATCATGTGAAATGCTGGGTTGGATGAAGCACAAGCTGGAATCAAGACTGCTGGAAGAAATATCAACAACCTCAGATATGCAGATGACACCACCCACGAAGAAGAAATAAAGAGCTTCTTGATGAAAATGAAAGAAGAGAGTGAAAAAGCTGGTTTACAACTCAAAATTCAAAAAACTAAGATCATGGCATCCGGTCCCATCACTTCATGGCAAATAGATGGGGAAACAATGGAAACAGTGAGAGACTTTATATTTTGGGCTACAAAATCACTGCAGATGGTGACTGCAGTCATGAAATTAAAAGATGCTTGCTCCTTGAAAGAAAAGCTATCACCAATCCTAGACAGCATATTAAAAAGCAGAGACATTACTTTGCCAACAAAGGTCCATCTAGTCAAAGCTATGTTTTTTTCCAGTAGTCATGTATGGATGTGAGAGTTGGACTATAAGGAAAGCTGAGTGCTGAAGCATTGATGCCTTTGAACTCTGGTGTTGGAGAAGACTCTTGAGAGTCCCTTGGACTACAAGGAGTTCCAATCAGTCCATCCTAAAGGAAATCAGTCCTGAATATTCATTGGAAGGACTGATGCTGCCACTGAAGCTGAAGCTCCAATACTTTGGCCACCTGATGGGAAGAATTAACTCATTTGAAAAGGCCCTGATACTGGGAATAATTGAAGGCAGGAGGAAAAGGGGATAACAGAAGATAAGATAGTTGTATGGCATTACCAACTTGATGGACCTGAGTTTGGTAATGGACAGGGAAGCCTGGCATGCTGCAATCAATGGGGTTGCAAAAAGTCAGACACGACTGAGTGACTGAACTGAAGTGATCAATTAAAGCAATTAAAACAATGAATCTACATGTGCCTGAGACCCTAAAGAAGATTCTAGTCAGAGTGAAGAGTCTTTGTCTCTTACTCTTGGGTTTCCTAAGATCCATGTTTTGTTCCACCAAGAAATCAAGCTGCTTGGCTGGAGACTGCACATCGCCACATGCATAAGGAGGCAAGGCGAGGAGAAGGGACAGGTGGACAAGAAAGGGGAGTCTCTGCAAGACAGAGTCCCTTGAGGACTCTCCAGCAGCCTAGAAATGAAAGGTATTATTAACTGCTGCTTTGCCCTTCCAGAGACTAGTGACTGGCTCATTTATATAACTCTCTCTACTTCTTTTCCCACAAACATACATTCATAGCAATTTTCTCAATTGGTCAGCACAATATCCCAAGTGAAAAGGAAAGATAGGGATTATTATACCCCTTTTGACAGATAGGAAGGCTGAGGCACAGAGAAGTGATGTGACTTGCTCAAAGTCACTCATCTCTGGAGAAATTGGGACCAAAAGCCTGGTCTTCTTATTGTACACAGACTGCCAAGGCGGAGTAGGTCAGGAGACTCACCGGGATATCTGGGCGATGTCATAGCCTCTGTCAATAGCAATCTTCCCTGCAGGCACTGCTGCGCTGAGCAGGAGCTGCTCTGTGCCTGCTTGGGCTTCCCTTACAAACTCAGCCTTCATTTCCTGGTTGGGAGAGAGGCAGGTGAGTGACAGCAAGCCTTGTGGAGAAAGATCTTTGAGGATGTCATTGGCCTTCCCTGTCTGCTGTAATCTCCAACCAGACCGGAGCTTAGTGGGAATGATAAAGTGGTCCCATCTGCAGGCTCACCCATCCTTTTCCTAAAAACAGTTTGGGCCAGTCTCATCCCTACACCCCATGTGTACTCATCAGTATTCCATTTTTCTTTATCCTGCAGGGACCATGAGAATAAAGAGTGATCCCGCTTGGTCCACAGATAGAGCTGGAAGACATTTGCTGTTGGTCTGTGCTTTGTTTAAGGTAGTAAATGAGAACACAAAGTTAAAGTGATTCATACTGACTGCTGTTCAGTCTGTTGTTCTACTCTGTTCAGTCGCCAGGCTGTGTCTGACTGTTTGCGACCCCATGGACTGCCGCACACCAGGCTTCTCCATCCCTCACCATCTCTTGGAGTTTGCCCAAGTTCATGTCCATTGAATCAGTGATGCCATCCGTCTATCTCATCCTCTGTCCCCCCCTTCTCCTCTGCCTTCAATCTTTCCCAGCATAGGGTCTTCTCCATT
Source organism: Bubalus kerabau (assembly GCF_029407905.1). Lineage (NCBI taxonomy): Eukaryota > Metazoa > Chordata > Mammalia > Artiodactyla > Bovidae > Bubalus > Bubalus kerabau. The sequence goes on from NC_073628.1 coordinate 54,896,921, forward strand.
GAGTTGGCTCTTCACATCAGGTGGCCAAAGTATTGGAGCTTCAGCTTCAGTGTCAGTCCTTCTAATGAATATTTAGGATCAATTTCCTTTAGAATTGACTGATTTGATATCCTTGTAGTCCAAGGGACTCTCAAGAGTCTTCTCCAACACAACAGTTTGAAGCATCAATTCTTCAGTGCTCTGCCCTCTTTCTGGTCCAACTCTCACATTCGTACATGACTACTGGAAAGACCATAGCCTTAATTATATGGACCGTTGTCGGCAATGTGATGTCTTTGCTTTTTAATACACTGTCTAGGTTTGTCATAGCTTTCCTTCCAAGAAGCAACCATCTTCTAATCTCACGGCTGCAGTCACCATCCACAGTGATTTTAGAGCTCAGGAAGAGGAAATCTGTCACTGCTTCCACCTTTTCACCTTTTGTTTGCCATGAAGTGATGGGACTGGATACCATGATCTTCTTTTTTTTGATGTTGAGTTTTAAGCCAGCTTTTTCACTCTCCTCTTTCACCCTCATCAAGAGGCTCTTTGGTTCCTCTTTGCTTACTGCCATTAGAGTGGTATCATCTGCATATCTGAGGTTGTTGATATTTCTCCCGGAAATCTTGATTCCAGTTTGTAATTCACCCAGTCCAGCATTTTGCATGATGTGTTCTGCATATAAGTGAAATAAACAGGGTGACAATATACAGCCTTGTCATACTCCTTTCTCAATTTTGTACCAGTCAGTTGTTGAGATTCTAACTGTTGCTTATGGACCCACATAGTTCCTCAAGAGACAGGTAAGATGGTCTGGTATTCCCATCTCTTTAAGAGTTTTCCACAGTTTGTTATGATTCACACAGTGCAAGGCTTTATTGTAGTCAATGAAAAACAAGTACATGTTTTTCTGGAATTCCCTTGCTTTCTCTATGATCCAGCAAATGTTACTGATACTGTGAACAATTTGTTTGATTGCTCTGCCCCTAGGGTAACTAGAGATGCTTGGGCTGCCCCCAGATGGAGTTGAGTATCCCTGATTTAGTGCATGCTTGGGAGTGCACAGTGTCAGTTTGAGAATGAATAGAGGACAATGATGCTCGACTAAGTGGCAGTGAGGAGTAGGTGCCCCGGTTAGTGGACGCTGCCTCTTAGAACCCCAGCCCACCTCCCCCTGTTTTCAGAGGATGTCTTCCCTGCTGTGTCAGACCTCAGGACACAGGCCTGTTTGTCTTACCTTTGGTCCAGATCTCAGGACTCTGCAGCAAGGAGGCTTTAGTCTCCCTTTGCCTGCCTCAGGAGAACATGCCCGAAGATAGCTTCCTCCCTCCCCACTCCTTGGTGCTCCCCACCTCCCTGCCCCTTTCCCCGACCCGACCAGCACCTTGACCAGAGTGGTGAGATGCCGCTTGTCTCTCCACCCGGGGTAGAGCCATGCTAGGTCCAGTCCATCAAAGCCATGGGTCCGCAGAAATGGTGGCACCGACTTGATGAAAGTCCTGCGACTCTGCGTCTTGGAAGCTATCTTGGAAAATCTAGAACCAAAATCACCACAGTAGAGTGCTCAGCACCAAAATGCTGGGTGCCTTGGCCCCTTGGAGTGGTCTCTGGGGCATGTGCAGCTGGGAGCCTGAACTCACACAGCTATAGGAGGGCATGGTTTGGACAGGACCCACTTCTAATCATCTTATTAATAGAAAGAACATGTGCTTTATAATCAGATATCCCTGGCTCTGTCACCTAGTAGCCAAGCCATTTTGAGAAGATTATAACCTGAGTCTTAGTTTCCTCATCTGTAAAACAGGCATAAATGTAATATCTCACAGTGCTATTATGAGGATTACATGTGATGGTGGTTGGACAGGATGCCTGACACATAGCAACCACTCAATAAATGAGAGCTGTTATAGCCATTACTTTAACTCTTTTTAAAGCTGCTCCAACTCTACCCACTCCAGGAAGTCCTCCCAGGGTCTCCACTCCCAAATTCCCATTCATTCCATCTTGCTCCTTCCAACCCTTAGGACAGTATCCCCTCAAATTTCTTTGTTTTCATGTCTGAGAAGTAGTAAAAAGAGCATTGGCAAGAAATCAGAACATTGACTGCCATCTTGCTGTGTGTCTCTTGGCAAGTTCCTTACCCTTTCTGAGCTCTGATTTCATGATTGCATGTGATACAAACTCCTGACAACCATTCACGTCCCTGTGCCTGACCATTCTGGGGTCCCTGTGACCTTCATCCCACGGATGTAGAGAAACCTATGCTTCCTCTTATCCCATCATCCTCTGGGGGATGCATCCTACCTTTGAGAACCAAAGTTCCATCCTCCAACAGATAGGAGGGTCTTCAGCTTGGGGTTCCTGTGGGGCACAGAGAGGCAGGAAGGCTGGGGTTGAGTGAAGTTGCCGTGACATGGGGTAACCCCATGTTTAGGAAGCTGTAGTAGGCTTCTAGCTTTGGGTAGAGGCTGAATCAGGCCTCCAAGGCCCTTCCAACCTTGAAATTCACTATTCTAAGGTTTTCTAAGTATTTATGGCACATATTCTGAGATGTGTTGCCCATTTTTGTTCCCTCCAGTGGGAAGCCACAATATGGCAAAATAGAACCATGAACATTTTCTCTGTGGAGAGGCACCTACAGGGGACAGAGAGAGTTCCTTCTCCCAGGGGAGTTCAGCTATGCCTTTTTCTGCAGGCTTCTTCTATACCCTGACCTCTGCCCTCATCACTTCCTCCCATTTGAGCCAAGGCTCTCCAATTCTCCACCCAGAAGTGAGTCCTGGGGACCTTGCCCATCCCCTTGAGCAGGCGTACTCTACCCTGAAAGCAGCCCTCCTAACCTCCATCCTTCTCCTGCCCTGGCTAGTCAGTGGCCCAACCTGTTCTTGAGCGTGTTCAATGTGTCATAGAGCGTCACGTCATTCCACTCCCAGGTGTCGATCTCATTGTTGCTTATGTTGGCAAAGCTGTAGATGACATGGGTGCACAGGAAGGGGTCGATGGCGTCTGGGAAGCAGCTCCCATCACCCTCCCGGTACTGGGACCAGCTGGTGTAGTAGCAGATCAGCTTGTATGCAGCACCTGAGGAGAAAGCTAGGGTGAGCCCTGGGCCAAGGTTGAGCCAGGGACCCTCTGGCTGGGGCCCTGAGCTGAGCACCAGTGGGGTTTTGGGGAGGGGTGGGATGGATGGGTAGAATTGTGAGCATAGTTAAAATTCTCAGTGAAAGCAACTGGCTCAAGGGAGTTCTCTGTCTGGTGAAAATAAAACCTATTTTGAAAATGCTTAGGAAAGATCAAAGTATATAAATATACTGCAGACTAAGAACAGAACACTGTAGGGAGTGAGGAGGCTCTGATGAATAAAGATGAGATGGGACTTGGTACAAGTAAGGAAGGTTCCCTGGAGGCTTTGAAGGAAAGGAGTGGCCTAGCTCCAAACAGCCAGTGTTAGAAGACCTTTGCCTTTCAGGAGTCCTTGGTCTGAGAGGCTCTGGCCTGTCTCTTCTCTGCCTTCATGGGGAAGGTACCCCTGACTTGTAACCCACCCAGAATGGCAGTCTCCGGGCCCCTCAGTCCATCCCCCTAGCTGAGACACAATAACCCAGTGGGCTGGAAAGTTCCTGCTCTCTTCTTTTTCTAATTTCTGCTGCTGCGGAGCAGGCCTCTTCTGCCCTCTTGATTGGAGTGGGCATCACTCATACACGCTATTCCTGGGCTCCTGTTAGTGGTTCCCACTAGGCTATTGGTTGAAGCCTTCTTTGAACCTGAGCCTTTGAAAGCTTTTAATTTTGAAAAATAGTAAATATACAGAAAAGTAGAGAGTAGTATAATAAACATCTATATACTCATCACCTTGGTTTAACAAATGCTAATGTTTCTGAGCCATTTGCATCACAGAAGAAACTGGGAAAAAATGCCAAGTTCCCTTCCATATAGCCCTCACCACACCCCCACCTTCCATGAGTTAAAAGAAGGTTACTTACAGCTCTGGAGCAGCACCAGGACCACAAAACCTGAAGGGAAATCCAGGATGAGACCCCCTGCAAGCACCTCTGGTCCTCCCTCCTGCTCCCTGCACCCACCCTCCACCGCCACAGAATCCAGGGCCTCCTCACACCAGGAACCTCCTCTCTCTCCCCTGGCTCTGCACCGCCCCTTCTCCCGCCCACTGCCTCTCCCCACAGCAGGTAGGAGGCCAGTCTCTGCAAGCAGTAGCTCTGCGGCCAACCCAGAGACCTGTCTGAGCCACCCTCAGCCCCATCCTGGCTGCAGCAGAGGAGGGCATGGCGCGGCCTCTTCCTGTGCCTTCAGGTTCCTGCTCCCCAGCTGCCTGAGCAGGACACTTCCTGGGCCTCCAGCTTCCTCTTATACGTACCCTTCTCCACTCCCCTGCACCACAATCCTCCCTTTACTGGAAACCGAGCTGTGTGTCAGTGAAGGAACTGGCAGACTGTGAAGTGGCGGGGGAGGAGCACTGTGGGCCCCAAGAGGTGGATTGGGAAACCCTGGAGAGTCTTGAAAACTTGGGCCAAGTCTTCCTGAGGCATCTGCCAGTAGAACAGCCATTAGAAGGATGATCTGGGGGCTCCTGGGCCCAGTGACTCAGCCTCCCACTCACTTTTCTCCAAAAGTCAGCAGTTCCCCTGCTTTTCTGGCAACCCCTACCTTTGCCTCTCCAGCCCTCTGTCCAGGCCTTTGGCCAGGCTGAAACTGGGCACAATTGAATTCTGCAACCCACAGCACCTCCAAACAAGGCTGTTATTTCTTCTCTCCCTGATCCCGGCATCACCCTGCCTGACCTCCTCTCCTCCTCTCCAAGCCTGCTTCCCATAGCAGCCTGAAGGTCAAGGTGAGGGCCAGAGAGCCTTTCAGCAACTGACATGCTGATTGTTTAACAAGAAAAGCTAGGGAGGAGTGGGAAGTTGCTGAGTGGCACTCTGAGACCTGCTGCTGCTTTCCTTCCTTTTGAAATGCCAGTTACAATGAATGAGAAAGAATTTGGCAAGTCTGGGGCTTCAGTGAAATACCAAGAAGTAAAAATGCAGACAATTCAGTTTCCCTCAGGAGCAGATAATCTCAGATCAATAACCTCCATTCCCTTAGCTCCTCTCTTTTGAAACCCAAGTGTAATGATACCACCCCTTTCTAGATCCCTTGGCGATTTTTTTTTTTTTTTTTTGGTCACTCTTCAGATAAGAACAAAACTTCTTAACAAGGCTCTGCATGATTTGTCCTATTTGTGGATACATTTTGAGCCAAAGATCCTGGACAACTCCATTCTTCGTAGGCTACAAATGAATTAATAGGCAGGGAGTGAAAAATCCAGAACTCCAGTTGCTGGAATAGGTCAGAGGGCTTCTCAATAGATACCTTTACTTTGACACTAACATTCGGTACTAATCTGATGTTAGCCACACTGGTTTCACAGCCCTCTCTTGGTGAGGTCTATCTCTCTGTGCACTTCTCTTCCTTCCTCTCCCTGTAAAACTGAAACAACTCTTCACTGAAAGAAATGGTCAGAGAGCAGTTTGTCCAGAGTCATACTCATGAACACTAAAGGGTCATTGCTTCACCCTTTTAAAGTAAATAGCCTTCTTTTGTACCCTAGATAATTGACAGAAATGATAGTTCATAATAACCTTTCTTTGTTTGGGGCACTGGGAAATAGACTTCTTCTAATGTCTAATAGAAATATTACAGTGGTAGGTATGTAAAAATTTTCATAACAGGGTGCAGGATGTTAAGAAAACACCTACTTTCACTCTCCTCCTTTGTTAAAAATTATTTCATAGGCTTAGATTGGCCCACGCTTTATCCTGTGCTCCCCTAAACCCAGTTCGATCAGTTCCACATGTCATGCATGAATGTGGCCAGAAGAGGCCAAGACATTGCCTGGGGCTGCCCCAGCATGACTGGCCAAGGGTCCCAGAGCACCTCCCAACCTCATCTCATGTCCTGCCCCCTTCAGCCCCTGTAACCCATCCATTCATTCCATCTTTCTTTTTTTACTTTTTGTCCGCGCCACGTGGCATGTGGACTCTTAGTTCCCTGACCAGGGTTCGAAACCAGTGGAAGCACAGAATTTTCATTGCTGGACCGCCAGGGACGTCCCAATGCCCTCTTTCTTGAACTTTCTTATATTTGCTCTGCTCTCATCCACCACACAGCTTTTGCATATGCCATCTACTTGCATGTCAATAACTATGAAGGGCCTGAGATTTTATACTACTTGCAAGCTAATGAGATAGACAGCCAGTCTTATGGATTCCGGCAGAAGACACAGAACCTTAGGGCAGAGACAAAGGACTTTTCATGTCACAACAAGCAGCAGGAACTCCATGTTTGCATCATTTCTTGTGATGAGGCAGCTATTTGAGTTGCTGCCTAAGCATTTTACAGTATGAGAACTCTACTCACACCCAGAATCTGGCAATTTAGAGAAGAACCCGAGTTTAGGATTCCAGCCACAAGGTCCTGCTTTGCATTTCCCTGGGCACCTTTTAAAATAAAATTTTTAAGTTGAGCCCTCGAAAAGTAAGTGGTGCTCCTCAACCACCTTGTAAGTAAAAGGTGCTTGTTCTCTTTCTCCTGCCGGCTTGTGACAGAGCACTGCTCCTACCCCCAGCTCATTGCATGCCTCCCTCCTCTGTTTCTGGAGTCTGTAAGTAATCCTGCCACTTCACTTTCTTTGTGTATTGAAACTGTGCCTTCAATCAAAACAGCCCCAAGGTTTTCATTTCCCCAAAATCGTAGCTGATAGTGAAGGAGCTTCCTGCCCACCCTGTGTGCATGGCTCCTGCCTCCTCTGTCCGCAGGTCATAATCCGCATATTCTTAACTTAACACACTTACTCATCCTTCAGAATGCAGCTCAGCAAGCACCTTAAGAAAAGGCAGACTCCCCTGTGAGGGAAGATCCCTACTGGGGTTGTCAGAGTACTTTGTACCTCTCTTCCTAGCACATGACTCTTAGAATTTTACATCTTGTGTGTGAGTGCGGATGTCATTGATGTCTGCCTCCCTCACTAGTCTATAAACTCAGTAAAGGCAAAGACGGGGTCCTGTTCTACTCACATTTGTGTTCATCCCTAGTGCCTGCCACATAGTAGATGCTTAGGGAAGTATTTATTAAGTGACTGAATAAATGAAAAAATGACCTCAGGATGGTACAAAACTCCAAACTCTTCTGCTTTGAGTTTGGAACCTGAGGTGCTAGAAATTTCATTTTTTCAATAGTTATGTCACCTTGTGAATAACCAACTCGGGAGGTACAATGAAAACCCAGAGAAAGCACCCTGACAATTTTTCCCTGATCCAATCATTCTAATCGTCTGCTCTTATCCTTCATTTACTCATGCAACCAATGCTAATTGAGCACTTACAGTTGCCCTGTACTGTGGGAGGCGGTGGAGGCAGAAAACAGTGAAATCAGAGAATCAGCGCCTGTCCTCATGAAGAACGTGGTCTGCAAAGAAGATGGACATTAAACAGCGGCTCATATAAATCAATGATTTATTACAACTGTGAAAAGTTCAACAAAGTACTTCTGAGGGTTAGGAGAGTTTATAAATGCTGTGGGTGGTCAGGGAAGTCTTCCTTGGGAAATGATGTTTCAGTTGGAAGGGGAAGAACAGGTGCTAACCTGGCAAAAACATATGAGGCAGGAGAAACAGAAAAAGCCCATGATGGGAAGAGGCTGCCATGTTCCAGGACCCGCATGGATTTAAGAGGTTGAAGCACGAAGTATGGTAAGGGAGGCACCTTGGTGGCCCAGACAGTAAAAAATCTGCCTGCGATGCAGGAGAACTGGGTTTGATCCCTGGGACAGAAAGACCCCATGGAGAAGGGAGTGGCTAACATAACAACTCCAGTATTTTTGCCCAGAGAATTCCAGGGACAGAGGAGCCTGGCAGGCTACAGTCCATGGGGTCACAAAGGGTAGGACACTACTGAACGCCTTTCGCTTTCTTTCTTTCACTTTGAAGAGCAAAGTAGGGCAAAGGAGGCACAGATAAGGCTGAATCAGGAGGCTGTGGGCAGACAGAACCATGTCAGAGGACAACTTTCTGGATCCCAGGGATAGCCTCTCAGGCATAACTGTTTTGAGGATCCTTTCCTTTTGCATGGAGCATCAGAACAAATGAAGGTGATATTAACATCCTACCAAGTATTTGAGGGGAAGTTCTTTATTCACAGGCAGGTCTCTTCCTCAAATTCATTTCCAAATCCTCAGCTCCAGCATGGTATTAGTGCCAGCACGTAGTAAATGCTATCAAAGACTCAGACACAGAAACATCTGGACAAGTAAACAATTGCAAAAGTAACTTCAGAAAGAAAGCTTTGTTGAATACAAATTGCAACAAGTATTTAAAAAGTGAAAAAAGATGACTAAGGCTACCATGTTCATAGTAGAAATCAGCAGCTTTCTTAAGTGTCCATCATATTCAGTTTATCTTCACTTGTTAGCATGGTAAAAATCAAGGAGAAAATAGTTTTTGTCAAAAAGTACATATTTATGAGAAATAGTCAGAATTTACTATTTTGGAGTCTGAAACCAGTCAGGATAGCCTGTTGTTTTTGATTTATATCCATATAATGAACTTCTGTCTGGAGGCTTGTGAAACTCCTAGGCTGGGAATTACTTTTATGTGTCAGAGAAATTTTACCATCCTTATTAGGTATTTGTTAACATGTCTGCCAGTAAATGAAATTTTGGAATTTCACAAACCATAAAGCTGTCCCAGAAAACTTTTCCTGAGAAGACTTCATGTCATCCTTACATGTAAAATATAATCTTTGTTCCTTTAAAAAGGGCTTATCACACCTAATTAATTGGAATTTTTGGCATAGTCAATATTCAATTATATTCTGGTAGGAAAAATGGATAGATTCTTATTGAGCCTATATAAATAATCTACATGATCACAAGTATTAATTCTCTGTAAAGGTAAATAAGCTATATCAGTTTGGTTACATTGTCTCAAACTTATAAAATATGGAATTTGGCCGTGAAAAGTATAGGAAATCAGTAAAGACACTTTCCATACTATTTAACCTGTGTTATCAGTGTTCTGTAGACAAGCCCCATCAATACAGATCATTACAGTTTACAACATTGTTCTTTTTAAATTGTGCATTTTTATGATATATCAGCTTATAATCTATTTTAAGATAACTCAGGTATTATTTTTTTTCCTTTTGAAATCTGAAAGTTCAATTGGGACAAAATGGCATTCAAAATGTGATTCAGTAGGCTCTAAAGTATAAAAATAAACACTAGATTTAAAATAAAACTGAAGACAGAGAATTTAAAATATAGGCTATCTGTAATATTTTTTGCATTGATTATATGTTGGGATGTTAATATTATGGATTACATAGGGTTAAATAAAATATATTATTTAAAAGTTAAGTATATTCTAAGTTGAAGGTAATAAATAGATTAAAAAGAAAGGTTTTATCCTTATGCCAATTAATATAAATGTTAATAATATGATATCAGTCCATTTAGTCTATTTAACTGTAGGTAATTCATTTTAATTTTATTGATCTGGGGTTAGGCAGTCTATTTCTGGAGAAGGAAGTGGCAACCCACTCCCGTTTTCTTGCCTGAAGAATCCCATGGACCCCTGATGGGCTACAGTCCATAGGATTGCAAAGAGTTGGTTGCTGCTGAGTGACTTAGCCACAGCAGCAGTCTATTTCTACAAAGTTTTATACTTTTAAGTGAGTTGCATACCTTGTATGTAACCACTGAATTCTGCTGTTGTGGGAAGTGAGCCATAGATAACAGTGACTCAACGAGCATGTTGTTGTTCAGTCACTAAGTCCTATCTGACTTTTTTGCAACCCCATGGACTGTAGCCTGCCAAGCTGCTCTGTCCATGGGATTTTTCCAGGTAAGAATAATGATGATGGTTGCCATCTCCTTCTCCAGGGGATCTTCCCTACCCATGGATGGAACCTGCATCTCCTGTGACTCCTGCATAGTAGGGGGATTTTTTTTTAACAGTGACCTACCAGGAAAAGCCCTCAATGAGTGTGACTATGTTCCAAAAAAGCATTATTTACAAAAACAAACAGCTAGTTGGATTTCTCCTGAGGGCCATAATTTCCTAACCCTTATTCAAATCTAGACCAAAGTCACTCTAGAGAGTCTGACTCGGTGACTTGGCTCAACCTGATAGGCCTATGGTAAGGATGTCCATTTATTTAGGGAGATCAATGCAAAGAAATAGAGGAAAACAACAGAATGGGAAAGACTAGAGATCTCTTCAAGAAAATTAGAGACACCAAGGGAACATTTCATGCAAAGATGGGCTCGATAAAGGACAGAAATGGTATGGACCTATCAGAAGCAGAAGATATTAACAAGAGGTGGCAAGAATACACAGAAGAACTATACAAAAAACATCTTCATGACCCAGATAATCACGAAGGCGTGATCACTGACCTAGAGCCAGACATCCTGGAATGTGAAGTCAAGTGGGCCTTAGAAAGCATCACTATGAACAAAGCTAGTGGAGGTGATGGAATTCCAGTGGAGCTATTTCAAATCCCAAAAGATGATGCTGTGAAAGTGCTGCACTCAATATGCCAGCAAATCTGGAAAACCCAGCATTGGCCACAGGACTGGAAAAGGTCAGTTTTCATTCCAATCCCAAAGAAAGGCAATGCCAAAGAATGCTCAAACGACCGTACAATTGCATTCATCTCACACACTAGTAAAGTAATGCTCAAAATTCTCCGAGCCAGGCTTCAGCAATACGTGAACCGTAAACTTCCAGATGTTCAAGCTGGTTTTAGAAAAGGCAGAGGAACCAGAGATCAAATTGCCAACATCCGCTGGATCATCAAAAAAGCAAGAGTTCCAGAAAAACATCTATTTCTGCTTTATTGACTATGCCAAAGCCTTTGACTGTGTGGATCACAATAAACTGTGGAAAATTCTGAAAGAGATGGGAATACCAGACCACCTGACCTGCCTCTTGAGAAACCTATACGTAGGTCAGGAAGCAACAGTTAGAACCGGACATGGAACAACAGACTGGTTCCAAATAGGAAAAGGAGTTCGTCAAGGCTGTATATTGTCACCCTGTTTATTTAACTTATATGCAGAGTACCTCATGAGAAACGCTGGACTGGAAGAAACACAAGCTGGAATCAAGATTGCAGGGAGAAATATCAATAACCTCAGATATGCAGATGACACCACCCTCATGGCAGAAAGTGAAGAGGAACTAAAAAGCCTCTTGATAAAGGTGAAAGTGGAGAGTGAAAAAGTTGGCTTAAAGCTCAACATTCAGAAAACGAAGATCATGGCATCTGGTCCCATCATTTCATAGAAGTGACACTGTTTCAGTGTCAGACTTTATTTTTCTGGGCTCCAAAATCACTGTAGATGGTGACTGCAGCTATGAAATTAAAAGATGCTTACTCCTTGGAAGGAAAGTTATGACCAACCTAGATAGCATATTGAAAAGCAGAGACATTACTTTGCCAACAAAGGTCCATTTAGTCAAGGCTATGGCTTTTCCAGTGGTCATGTATGGATGTGAGAGTTGGACTGTGAAGAAAGCTGAGCACAGAAGAATTGATGCTTTTGTTTTGTTTTTTTTTTTTAATTTTATTTTTAAACTTTACATAATTGTATTAGTTTTGTTGCTTTTGAACTGTGGTGTTGGAGAAGACTCTTGAGAGTCCCTTGGACTGCAAGGAGATCCAACCAATCCGTTCTAAAAGAGATCAGCCCTGGGTGTTCTTTGGAAGGACTGATGCTAAAGCTGAAACTCCAGTACTTTGGCCAACTCATGAGAAGAGTTGACTCACTGGAAAATACGCTGATGCTGGGAGGGATTGGGGGCAGGAGGAGAAGGGGACAACAGAGGATGAGATGGCTGGATGGCATCACCGACTCAATGGACGTGCGTGAGTTTGAGTAAACTCCGGGAGTTGGTGATGGACAGGGAGGCCTGGCGTGCTGTGATTCATGGGGTCGCAAAGAGTCGGACACAACTGAGCGACTGAACTGAACTGAACTGAACCGTACCTGTGAGTGTATGTCCTATTGGGTTCAAGTCAAGAGTACCAACCAGATTCAGGGTTTTGTTTTGTTTTGTTTTATTGACGTTCCTTTGTTAGTTATTTCTTTCAGAAGACTGAATTTCTGATTTTTCAGCTTATAGCAGGGGCCTTTAGTAGACACAAGGAAAACTTATTTGTAATTATGATTAATAAACTATCATCTGTAATAATAAGATTACGTGGTTCTGGTTAATCAAAAGATGGGGTAGGATTGTAGAGCCTTTTTCATCCAAGTATAATAGTCAATCCATTTGTGTGAGAGAGTGAATGCAGAGCTACATGGATCTCTTATACCATAGCCAGGAGATGGTTCCTTTAAGGGCTTTCAACACTAAAACAGGCAACTAGAAACATTTATCAGAGATCAGTCACTCAGTCGTGTCCGACTCTTTGCGACCCCATGAATCGCAGCACGCCAGGCCTCCCTGTGCATCACCAACTCCCAGAGTTCACTCAGACTCACGTCCATCGAGTCAGTGATGCCATCCAGCCATCTCATTCTCTGTCGTCCCCTTCTCCTCCTGCCCCCAATCCCTCCCAGGATCAGATAGATCCTCCATTCTTAGAATCTTAAGCCAGGCACTTTGGACTAAGATAACAAAGTCTCTTTTGGAGCCTGGGAAATAGATGAAGTTTGAAAAGACTAGCTTATACACTAAGACATTGCAGTAGACAGAATATGGGTTCCCCAAAGATACCCACGTCCTGATTCTTGAACCTGGGAATATAGCACCTTACACACAAGAAGAGCTTTGAAGATGTGTCTAAATCAAGAATTGTGCAATGGGGAGATTACTCTGGATTATCTGGGTGGGTCTGATGTAATCATAATAATCCTTCAAACACAGAAAAGGGGATGTGATGATGGAAGCAGAGGTTGGAGTGATCAGCTCTGAAGATGGAGGAAGGTGCCACAGACCCAGGAATGCCATGGCTTGTTGACAGTAAAAAGGCAAGAAAATGGATTCTACCCCAAAGCCTCTAGAAGGAGTACAGTCCTGCTGATGCCTTGATTCTAGCACCACAGAATTTACCTCTAGAACTGTAAGAGAATAAATATGCTTCTAAAGTTTGTGGTAATTTGTTACAGAAGCAGTAGGAAACTAACACAGAGGTTGTTTTCTCCAACTAGCAACAAGGAAATAGAATAGGTGAATTCCCAGGTCATTCCTCCGCTGTGACAGAGCCTGCCCTAGAGCCCAGACTTCAGTTTTGTTCCAACAGGCACAGCCTAAAGCAGACCTGAGCTCAGGGACTATGAGGCCATGCCTGAAAGTGAGGGTTCTCCTACAAAGCCTTGGGAGGTGAAACCTGCACAGTGTGAAATGAACGCCCCTGGAATGTTTAAGGAGCCATTGCAGCTCCCTTAATAAAAGCAAACTTCAGGCAGGACTGCCTGAGTTGGCACTGGAAGAATTCATCCACGGGAAGGGCAACTGGACCACGTGATCCCACCTTGAGAGGCTATCAGCAAAGTGGCCTTGGGACACTGGTTGTCCCTCAATGAATACTCTAGCCCAGAAGGTGGCACGCCTTCCCTCTGCAGAGTTGGGTCTAAGCCACTGGATTCAATTAAGATGTTAGGGGCGGCTCTGGGGTGTCAAAGGGAAGTGAGCACTAAGCAATGGATTCCACAGGAAGCAGACCTTCCAGCTATGGTCTCCCACTGATGCTGCAGGAAGGGTGCCATCTCACAACCACTTTTCAGGGATGCACCCCTGTTCCTGAGCTGGGGTTAAGAGAACCATGCCCAAAAGACTGGAGATCCTTTATTGTCTGCCTAAAACCAGTCTTAGGAGCTCTGATTTCCAATAAAGATTTGCCCTTTCCCCACTAAAGTGCAAACCTGAGTCCCTAGAAGAAAAAGTCCCCGCACTTTCTTCCTCTCCTCTGGGAGACTGAACTCCTGACCTATAGACGTGACCTGGCTCACAACCCAGCCCGCAGGAATGTACCAGTCATCCAATGCCATATCATGTGTACACTGGTCAAAGCACTAAAGTGTTCACTAGAGCCTAGGATTCTGTCATACCATTTATCCATTCTGAGGGAAATGGGGGCACTTTTTTATGGGTTCCAAATACTTGACACTTATTATGCCAGTCATGGCTTTGGCAGTTCCTGGAATGGAGGTATTGTTCTTATCCTTATTTCGCAAATGAGCAAACTGAGACATGAAGAGGATAAGTAATTTCCCCAAAGTCATGCAGATGTTAATGTGGCAGAACAAGGGTTTGGACCAGACTGTGGCCTTTCAACTACTGAGGGTGGGGGTGGTTTAAGAAAGCCTGCTGTCTTGGGAGAAGAGCAGGAAGAGGTTAGAATGACCGCATGGTAAGAAGGCTCATGGTACATAGTCAAACACTAGAACAGATCGGTGGAAATCAGGGCTGTCCTAGATAACTGGTGGGGTCTTGCCAAGAGAGGCAGTCAGGAGCTAACTATAGAGCACGACCACGTCTCCGGGAACTGCACTGGGCTCTGGACTCAGCCACTTCTCCCTGTTGGTGATTTTCCATTCTCCCCACTGTTCCCCTGCAGTGACTAGCTTTTAAACCTGAAACTGAAGGTGACGGGCAGATAGCAAAGTAGTCTTTGTCCAATTTTGCAGCTAATTTTGGAGGAGAAAGAAATCCTACAATATGGTCCTTGTGTGGGCAGGTTTGAGAAACTGTAAAAATGTGGGGAGAGTGCTGAATCCCTGGTGGTATGGAAGGAGGAAGAAAAGAACTCACAGGAGATGGGACCCAGGGCTGCACCTACCATCCTTTCAGGAAGTAATTGCTGAACCCTATTAGGTGCCAAGTCCTGGGCTAAGCAGTGTGGGTAGGAGTGATGAGTGCGTGGAGGGACTTAAACTTTACCTTGCATGGCCAGGGAGGTCTCTCTGGAGAAGTGAGCTTAAGCTTAAATCTGAGGGATAGGAAGTTAGCCATGCCAAGAAATGGGAAAGTGAGCTAGGTAGATAGTACCATATGCGAAGTCCCAGGAGTGAGAAACAGCTTTGATATATTTTTTTTTTTTTAAGTAAGAGAAAGAGACAGTCACTGTGGCTATGGCAGAATGAGCCAAGGGGCACAGAGACAGGAAGCCCAGTGGAGAGAGAGAGGAAGCTCTGGGTCAGGGGGACCTTGTAACCCATGGAGGGAGTTTACTCTGTGTGCAATCTGATGACACTGAATGTTTAAGCAAGGAGATATGTGGTAGGATTTGTGTTTTTAAAAGCCACTCTCGTTGCTCTATAAAGAATAGATATAGAGTGGAAAGAGTTAAGAACATAAATAGCTATTAATGAGTCCAAGCAAGAGATGTCAAGGCCTGCACCAGGCTGGTAGAGATGGAAATGGAGGTAAGCGGGCAGATTCTAGACATTTATTGGGGGAGAATTAACAAACTTACTGATGAGTTGGATGTAAATGGATGATGGAAAAGAAGGAATCAAGAACCACCTTGGACTTCTAGCAACTTGGAGAGGATTGTGGTAATTTTCTAAAGTGAGGAATACTTCGGGTGAGGATAGGTTTTAGAGTGAAGAGTTCTGTTTCAGACATGGTAAAGATGAGCTGTTTACACTTCCTCTGGGTGGAAATAACAAGAAGGCTTATGGATATATATGTCTGGAGCCCAGAGGGGAGCCTTGGACTAGAGAGATAGAAGTATGGGAGTCGTTAGCATAAACATGCTATTTAAAGCCATGAGAATGGATGAGATCTTCCAGGGATGGAAGGGCAGCCAGCCCTTGTCCAAGCCCCGTGATGGTTAGAGATCAAGCAGAGATGGTAGCGCCCAGAAGGTGCAGCTGGAGCCACTTCATTCAGCCAAACACTTTGTCCAGCCTACAGGCTTGGCTGCACAGATGCTAGAGACACCAGAGGAGGAGGACACGGCCCCTGCCCTCAGGAGCTCACAGTGTGTGTGAGCATGTGTATGAGCCTGTAATTACAGCACAATGTGGTAAAGTAGTTGTAGAGACGGACCCAGGAGAAGGAGCTGAAAAAGGCTGCTGGTCTCTGAAACTGGGAGTATGGCTGAGTCTATGGGAGGGGCCATGAGCCTCTGGAAGATGAAGAGAAAGGATGCAGAGGCTTGGAATTATTCCTGATCTGGTGGATCTCCCTTGAACTTCAACTTCACCTTCAACTTCACCTCTCCCCCACCCTCCACACCCTAGTCTTCTTCCACCAGAATACCCACTGTCCATGCCAACTCCATACAGATCACTCTTAGTTTCCATCCCTGTCTCCAGCCCCAGGTCTCCACCCCTTCCCAGACAGACTAGCACCCTTACAAAGAAAACTGCTTTCAAAAACAGGATTGACTACAGAGCAAAATTACTCTGGCGCCTTGCCCTCTCTCAAGGCAGGATGTTGTCTCAAAAACTGTTGCTTAATTTCCTACTGTTGAGAAATCGTGTATGTCGACCAGCTTGTTTTTCACACTACTTGAAGAAGAGAAATGTGTCTCACTGAACTTCTCAGAGAGAAGCCAGTTCAGCCCCCGCATGACTGCAGGTGAAGACCCTCCTCTGCCCACCCTCCCCCACCCATCCACTGATGGGGGAAGGGAGCCTGGCTGCACTTGCTCGCTTTGCTTCTAGGTCAAGGCGCCCTGTGGCTCACTCTCCCCTGGCTAGGTCCAGTCCACGACCTTGCACAATCTAGCCCCAACCTCTACTTCCATCATTGTCTTGTGTGTGCCTCCTTTGCGTGTGCCATGTCCAGTCAGTCTGGCCATGCCCTGGGGATCCTGGCACTCAGTCCTTGCTTGGGTAATGCTCTGCCTCTGAGATTGAGGAGGATCTGAACCCACATCCAAGGCTCAGTCTCAGTGCTGGCACCTGTGTTAAAGCCCTCACCCAGCACCCAACCAAAGAAAATTTCTCTTCCCTTTGAACGTGTTTACTTTGTTCCTCTTTCATTCTTTCTGGCATTTTAACCTTGAAGTATAATGCTGCAGGCATGCATGTTGCCCCTTCTAGGCTCTATAAACTCCAGGAGATCAAGCCTTGTGTCTGGGGCCCAAATCTCATTTATCTCCATCCACAGTCTTAGCAGAGATCCTGTAAAGTTTGTGGAATGGGTGAGTTTTCATTAAAGTTGTAGGGGGAAACTTGAAATGAGGTGGGAAATGCAGCCTAGGACTTAATTTTATTGGTTCTCTGGGGAAAATTCATCTCTCTGCTAAAAGCAGTATATAAAGGGATAACATCCATTCATTCATTCACCCATCCATTCATTCAACAAACAATTATTAAGTATCTTCCATGTGCCAGAAATAATGTTAGATGCTGGAGATAGAGTAATAAGACTGCTAAGTTCTTACTCAGGCAGAGGTTCTGTTCTCACCCAGGGAAACAGATGATAAGCAAGGAAAACATCAGTTAGTGGTAAGTGCCATGATAAAGAATAAGTCAGAATGATGTGATAGTATGACTGGAAAATGAGTGCCAGGGCTCTCTGAAGAAGTGGGTCTTAAGGAAAGACCTGAAAGATGAGCACGAGTGGCCACAGAAAGGCAGAGAGAGCAGTCCGTGAAGGGGGGAACACAAAGCTCTGAGATTGGGGAAGGTGGGAAGAGAGACGGAGCGAGTTTAAAGGCTGTGAGGACTAGAGGGAGGGGAGAGTGACTGTGTCATGGGAAACAAGTGTTCAATAGGGAGCTGATAGTGAGATAGCCCATAAAAGATGGCATAGTATATAGAGTTTTAAAACAAAGGATGAATTTGAGTCCTGATTCTAATTATTAGTGGTGTGTGAACTTGGACAAATTTTCTTGGTCTTAATTTCTTCATTTGTAAAAGATCTCATTTTTAGAGTTTTTATGAAATTAAATGATATGATAGAAATAAGCATCTACCATGTTGACTCCTTACGAATGGTAAATTATAATCTGGGTAGTAACTTAGAAACAAGCTTAATAAGGTGAGGGATGACCAGGAACATGAAGCTCAGAAGGTGAGGCATTATTAGCAGTTGTCCTAATAAGTCTTCCCTGCTCTATCCTAATCCCATCTCCCTCTTCCTCCCTGACTTTTCTCACTCCTTCACCTTTTTTCTTACCCTTTATTTTTCTTTTCTTCCATCACAAATTTCTTATTTGTGCTTTCCTTCACATTATTTCAAGTCGTATCGTTTCAACTAACCAAACTTTAGATTAAAGACATATTTAAAAACATTGATTATTTAGTATAGCTTTGTTTACCTTTTAAAATTAGGTGTGTTTAATGCTTATACATCTCTTTAAGCTAAAAAGGAGCAGCAGCAGCATCCACACCTAACTTAAGCAATTTTATATGATTATATGACCCATGGATGTTTTGTTTTTTCCACTGAGGTCACTGTCTCTTAATAGAAAATGGTCCAACCTACTGGATTAAAGGATTGGAGAGAGATTGTTTCAAGGCATTTGAGGACTGGTGTGCTGAGAGATCTCTCCACCACTGGGGAGTGGAGGTCTGGATGTCCCCCAGAGGCCAGTGACCTCTGAATCACTCCAAGGATGCTCTGGAACACAGCCAGAACATTATGCTCAGCTGTTGGCTGGCTTTGGCTCTGAGGCTGCCCCTGCAGATGTGGAACAGGGCAGAGGCAAGGGCAAGGAAGGCCTGGATGAAGTCTGCTAGCGGAGATGGAGACCCTGAGAAATATGTTAAGACAGATTCTGGCATGAAGGGCAATGGAAAATCCCCATCCTGGTGTTACAGCTCCTTTGCTTGGCCAAGGAAGCACAAATTTCCTATGCATGTGTGTGTGTGTGTGTGTGTGTAGGAGAAATTCACAGGGCACGTTCCCAACATTCAGCTCAAGACTTATATTAAAAGTGGCCTTTCAGCTGGGAGAACAGGGTGAGGGAGAAATGTTTAAGCCAAAAGGAGATTCTGACCTCCCCATGCTGTTTCCTGGGAAGAGGTGTTTGGTGGTTGGCGGTGGCTGGTTGCGGCCAGTAAGTCTCACCCACCCACTGTACAGCAAGACGCTAATGACTCAGGATCAGAAGTGACTTGCCCAAGGCCACACAGGGAGGCCGAGGTAAAGCCTAGTATACTTTCTTCCTTATCAAGTCACTTTTCAGTCTGGGTGACAGTGGCAGGAACAAGATAGGGTGACAATCTCTCTGTACTCTGACTTTAGGGGTTCCAGACGTCTGGCTTCAAATCCTGCCCTGGCTCGTGTTACACAGTCTGAGCTCCTCATATTTGAAGTCTGCCTTTCAGGGGGGCAAGGGTGAGTGAAGGAGCCTTGGGTTGTACACTGGAAGGGAGCCCAAGACTTACACATGGACACAGAGAAGCCAAGAGTGCTAATTGAGGGCTTACTTTAAAAATCAATAGGGTGAAGTTTTCCAGACCTACAGAGGTCCAAATAAGGTCGTGTGAATTATTACTATAGCTCCAGGCTCTCATATTTAATGCTACGAAAGATCTTAAGGAAAACAAGACCCAAGGCCTGTGGTCCGGGCTGGTTTAGACTGGTCTGGCTCCCCAGTACCACAGCTGTTTTGTCTCAGAGGAAAGCCAAGAGCAAGTCACAGTGACGATGGAAGTTATGGACACTGAGTCCCTCTGCCCTTTTCGTCCAGGTGCCTCTCCTTCTGAGGTTGCCCCTTCGGCGTCCTTTCTTGGAGCGTGGTCTCCAGGAAGTGAGGGGGCTGAGAGGCTGGGAGGACTGGAGGACATCCTCAGCTAAGCCTGGGCTCCCGGCTGCTTTGAGTTGTCCATCTGCTATTGGCTCAGGCAGCAGCTGGAAATAGCGAAGGCGCTCTGAAGTGGGTGATGTCGGGGCCATCCTAAACGCCCGAGATTTCACATGCCGTATGCTGGGGGCCAAGGAGGAGAGGCGAGTGCCAGGAAAGTCTGTGTGTTTTCTTCTCCCTACTTCCAGTGCTAAATAAAATGAGGCAAGGCCCAAGAGAATTTGAACAGTCAGCTTTCAGAAGCTATGCTTTTCTACTTGAGATGTATTTAAAAAACACTTTTTTGTCTGAATGACTGAGTTAATTATTGGCTTAATTAATATATGACTGGCTATTTTCACTTTGCACCAAGATCTGAACATGAGGAAATGGGTTTTCTTAACAGCAGAGAAAGGTGGAATGAACTCCAGGAGTGCTTGTTAGAAGGGACTCCACACTGACCTGTGTGGCGGCACCCAGTGAAGATGCTTAGCACAAGTACTGTATTACTAGCTGCCCGAGCAGCATGACACGGCAGGGGTGTCCAGGGGTCCTTTAGCAGCCCCCAACTCCTGATATGGGCTCCGCTAGCCTCTTAGAAGCAGCTCTATCTAAAATGCCTTTCCATACCTCTCCATTTGTAGCTCTCATGGTGCTGATCCCTTAGCCACAATCCCTTCCAGTTTTCCCCAAACTCATCAATAGCAGGCCCTAGGGTCAAGAGAACTGCAAGTGTTTACCAGGTCTTACACTGGAGGGAGAGTGGCATCTGGAGGCTTTTGCCTTCTGGGTAGGGGTTGGGGTCAGGGCAAAGGAAGGAGGCAGAGAGGCATAGAGGAAGCTAGTTATTTGAGCCTGAACCCAACCCCCTGGAGATCCCTGGGGGTATCTGAGAACTCTTTAGTGGGAGGAGGTAAGGATGGTGTGTCTAGATGGGCTGCCTTTCCAGGAGACTTGTAACTGTCCATGGGACCTTCAACAATCTGAGTCCACCCCACTGACTTCTGAGATTATGGGTGTGCAACCTGACCCAATCCTCTCCAGGGCCACTTGGGAGGGACAAATGGGAAGAAGAGAGAACCAGTAACCTCCCCAACTTTATCTCAAATGAAGGCTGTACCAGAAGCACAGGATACTGTACTCTGAGTAGATAAAAGCAGGCTCTAGTGCCACCAGTTACAACTCTTAGATTCACTGAGGAGGAAGGGAAGAACTTTGGCCCAGAGAATAATAGAGTTTCAGCCATCAATCTACTAAAGGAAAACTAGAAAATTCAACAGTCCTGTAACCACAAAGAGACATTTAATTAGCAGTTACAAATCATCCTCTGTGAAAGTATGACACAAACATTCAAGAAATAGATGAGTCCTTCAATGAAACTCAGAGAATGGAAAGATAGAACCTCTCCAACTCATTTTATAAGTTTAGCAAAATTCAGTTTAAGCCTAGAAGGCAGCAAGAGACCGCAAGGACATCCTAGAATGTAAGAAAGAAAATGTACAGGCCCATCTTATTCATTAACAAATAAGTGCAAAAACACAAGACACAATATTAACCATATCCAGTAATATACAAAAACTGTAAGCTATCAAGACTCAGATTTGCCCTAGGAATGCAAGATGAGCTTAAGAGAGAAAACTGAGGACTGTAATTTACTATGTTAAGAGAATAAAAGCAAAAAGTGTTATAAATTAAAACCATATGATAAAATTCACAGCCCTTCTACTTATTTTCTAGAACATTACAATGTCTTAGCTTTATTCCTTAGATTTTTTCTTACAGCTTTGAGATATAATTGATATACAGCATTGTATACAAGTGTACAACATAATGATTTGACCGACACCATGGAACAATTATCACAAAAATTTAGTGAATATCATCTCATATAGGTGCAAAGCTAAAGAAACAGAAAAATATTTTCCTTGTGATAAACTCAGGATTTATTCTCTAAACTTTCATATGTAACATTCAGCAGTGTTATTTATATTTATCATGTTGTACATTACATCCCCAGTACTTATTTATCTTATAACTGGAAGTTTATATTTTTAGACTGTCTTCATCTAATTCCCTCTTCCCCCATCCCTGCCTCACTCAGTTCAGTTCAGCCGCTCAGTCATGTCTGACTCCTTGCGACCCCATGGACCGCAGCACACCAGACTTCACCGTCTATCACCAATTCCCGGAGCTTGTTCAAACTCATGTCCATCGAGTCAGTGATGCCATCCAACCAACTCATCCTCTGTCATCCCCTTCTCCTCCTGCCTTCAGTCATTCCCAGCAACAGGGTCTTTTCCAGTGAATTCGTTCTTTGCATCAGGTGGCCAAAGTATGGGGTTTCAGCTTCAGCATCCGTCTTTCCAATGAATATTCAGGGTTGATTTCCTTTAAGAGCGACTGGTTTGATCTCCTTGAAGTGCAAAGGACTCTCAAGAGTCTTCTCCAACACCACAGTTCAAAAGCATCCATTCTTCAGCACTCAGCTTTCTTTATGGTCCAGCTTTCACATCCATACATGACTACTAGAAAATCCATAGCTTTGACTAGACAGAACTTTGTCAGCCAAGTGATGTCTCTGCTTTTGTATTATGCTGTCTAGGTTGGTCATTAACTTTTCCTCTAAGGAGCAAGCATTTTTTAATTTCATGGCTGCAGTCACCATCTGCAGTGATTTAGGAGCCCCCCCAAAATAGTCTATCACTGTCTACATTATTTCCCCATCTATTTGCCATGAAGTGATGGGACCAGATGCTATAATCTTAGTTTTCTGAATGTTGAATTTTATGCCAACTTTTTCACACTCCTTTTTCATTTTCATCAAGAGGCTCTTTAGTTCTTCACTTTCTGCCACAAGGGTGGCGTCATCAGCATATCTGAGGTTACTGACATTTCTCCCAGCAATTTTGAGTCCAGCTCCCACTTCATCCAGCCAAACATTTCCCATGATACACTGCATATAAGTTAAATAAACAGAGTGACAATATACAGCCTTGATGTACTCTTTTCCCTATTTGGAACCAGTGTGTTGTTCCATGTCCGATTCTAACTGTTGCTTCTTGACCGTCATACAGATTTGTCAGGAAGCAGGCAAGATGGTGTGGGATTCCCATCTAAGAATTTTCCACAGTTCGTTGTGATCCACACAGTCAGCTTTGTTGTAGTCAATAAAGCAGAAGTAGGTATTTTTCTGGAACTCTCCTGCTTTTTTGATGATCCAACAGATGTTGGCAATTTGATCTCTGGTTCCTCTGCTTTTTCTAAATCCAGCTTGAACATCTGGAAGTTCACAGTTCATGTACTGTTGAACCCTGGCTTGGAGGATTTTGAACATTACTGTGCTAGAGTGTGAAATGAGTGCAGTTGTGCAGTAGTTTGAACATTCTTTGGCATTGCCTTTCTTTGGGATTGGAATGAAAACTGACCTTTTCCAGTCCTGTGGCCTCTGCTGAGTTTCCAAATTTGCTGGCATATTGAGTGCAGCACTTTCACAGCATCATCTTTTAGGATTTGAAATAGCTCAACTGGAATTCCATCACCTCCACTGGCTTTGTTTGTAGTGATGCTTCCTAAGGCCCACTTGACTTTGTATTTCAGGATGTCTGGCTCTAGGTGAATGATCACACCATCGTGATTATCTGGGTTGTGAAGATCTTTTTTGTATAGATCTTCCATATATTCTTGTCATCTTTTCTTAATATCTTCAGCTTCTGTTAGGTCCATACTATTTCTGTCCTTTATTGTGCCCATCTTTTCATGAAATATTCCCTTGGTATCTCTAATTTTCTTGAAGAGATCTCTAGTCTTCCCCATTTTATTGTTTTCCTCCATTTCCTTGAATTGATCACTTAGGAAGCCTTTCTTATCTCTCCTTGCTATTCTCTGGAACTCTGCATTCAAATGGGTATATCTTTCCTTTTCTCTTTTGCCTTTAGCTTCTCTTCTTTTCTCAGATATTTCAAGGCCTCCTCAGACAAACATTTTCCCTTCTTGCATTTTTTACCTTGGGGATGGTCTTGATCATTGCCTCCTCTATAAAGTCATGAACCTCTGTTCATAGTTCTTCAGGCACTCTGCCTATCATATCTAATCCCTTGAATCTATTACTCACTTCCACTGTATAATCATAAGGGATTTGATTTAGGTCATAACTCAGTGGTCTAGTGGTTTTCCCTACTTTGTTCAATTTAAGTCTGAATTTTACAATAAGGAGTTCATGATCTGAGCCATAGTCAGCTCCTGATCTTGTTTTTGTTGCCTGTATAGAGCTTCTCCATCTTCAGCTGCAAAGAATATAATCAGTCTGATTTCAGTATTGACCATCTGGTGATGTCCATGTGTAGAGTCATCTCTTGTGTTATTGGAAGTGGGTATTTGCTCTGACCAGTGGGGTTTCTTGGCAAAACTCTGTTAGCCTTTGCCCTGCTTCATTTTGTACTCCAAGGCCAAATTTGCCTGTTACTCCAGGTATCTCTTGACCTCCTACTGTTGCATTCCAGTCCCCTATAATGAAAAGGACATCTTTTTTGGGTGTTAGTTCTAGAAGGTCTTGCAAGTCTTCATAGAACCATTCAACTTCAGCTTCTTTGGCATTAGTTGTTGGGGCATAGACTTGGATTATTGTGATATTGCCTTGAAAATGAACAGAGATCATTCTATCATTTTTGAGACTGCATCCAAGTACTGCATTTTTAAGGCCTTTTTTGTTGACTATGAGGGCTACTCCATTTCTTCTAAGGGATTCTTGACCACAGTAGTAGATATAATGGTCATCTGAATTAAATTTGCCCATTCCAGTCGATGTTAGTTCACTGATTCCTACAATGTTGGTGTCACTCTTGCCATCTCTTGTTTGGCCATTTCCAGTTTACCTTGATTCATAGACCTAACACTCCAGGTTCCTATACAATATTGTTCTTCACAGCATTGGACTTTGCTTCCATCACCAGTCACATTCACAGTTATTTTTGCTTTGGCTCCGTCTCTTCATTCTTTCTGGAGTTTTATCTCCACTCTTCTCCAATAGCATATTGGGCACCTACCGACCCGGGAAGTTCATCTTTCTGTGTCCTATCTTTTTGCCTTTTTGTGGGGTCCTCAAGGTAAGAATAATGAAGTGGTTTGCCATTCCCTTCTTCAGTGGACCATGTGTTGTCAGAACTCTCCACCATGACCCATCTGTCTTGGGTGACCCTACACAGCATGGCTCATAGTTTCTTTGAGTTAGACAAGGCTGTGGTCCATGTGATCAGTTTGATTAGTTTTCTGTGATTGTGGTTTTCATTCTGTCTGGCTTCTGATCAGAATAAGAGGCTTATGGAAGCTTCCTGATGGGATAGACTGACTGTGGGGGAAACTGGGTCTTGTTCTGATGGGCAGGGCCATGCTCAGTAAATTTTTAATTCAATTTTCTGTTGATGGGTGGGGCTGTGTTCCCTCCCTGTTGTTTGACCTGAGACCAAACCATGGCAGAGGTAATAAAGATAATGGTGATCTCCTTCACAGGTCCCATGCAGGCACTGCTGCACTCAGTGCCCCCGACCCTGCAGCAGGCCACCGCCGACCCATGTCTCTGCCGGAGACTCCTGGACACTCACAGGCAAGTCTGGCTCAGTCTCTTGTGAGCTCACTGCTCCTTTCTCCTGGGTCCTGGTGTGCACAAGGTTTTGTTTGTGCCCTCCAAAAGCCTGTTTCCCCAGTCCCGTGTAAGTTCTGTAATCAAATCCCACCAACCTCCAATGTCAAATTCCCTGGGAATTTTCCATCCCTTTGCCAGATCTCCAGGTTGGGAAATCAGTTGTGGGCCCTAGAACTTTTTTAACAGTGTGAGAATTTATTTGGGATAATTGTTCTGCAGTTTGTGGGTCGTGTGCTTGGCAGCTCTATGGTGGGGAATGGTGACCTCCTTGAAGAGGGCTTGTGCCACATGCTGTGTGATCCAGGTCTGCTGCACCCAGAGACCCTGCCCATGTGGCAGGCCACTGCTGACCTGGACCTCTGCAGGAGACTCTCAAACACTTAGAGGCAGGTCTGGCTCAGTCTCTGTGGGGCCCTGGTGAGCACAAGGTTTTGTTTGAGGCCTCTGAGTGTCTCTGGTGGGTACCTGGTTTGATTCAAAACTCGATTTTGCCCCTCCTACCATCTTGCTGGGGCTTCTCCTTTGCCCTTGGATGTGGAGTATCTTTTTTGGTGGGATCCAACATTCTCCTGTCGATGGTTGTTCAGCAGCGTGTTGTAACTTTGGAGTTCTTACAGGAGAAGATGAGCGCACGTCCTTCTACTCCACCATCTTATCAAGGCCCTGCCCCTGAAAACCACACCACAGATCTGAACTCTTTTTCTGTGAGTTTGTTTGGGTGTTTTTGAAGTATAATTGACCTTCAACACTAATTTAGTTCCCGTTAAGTGATGTAGTGATCTGATATTTCCATATATTTCAAAATGATCATATAATAAGCCTAGTTATGATATGTCACCATACAAAGATACAACGTTGCTATTGACACTGTGCCTTTCATGCTGGTGACTCATTTATTCTGCATCACAGCCCTTCTTATGAAAACTCTCGGCAAATTAGGAATAGAAAGAAACTCCCTTTGTCTTATAAAAGGGATCTACAAGAACCCTACAATAAATAGCATACCTAAGATTGACTGTTGCAAACATCTATCCAGCCAGAAACAAAATAAAGATGCCCACTGTCACTGTTTTTATTCACCACCATCCTGGAGGTGCAGACAACAAGAAAATTACACAAAGGTCATAAGGTTTGGAATATACAACACATTCATGGAGACAATATGATTGTCTACATAGAACTTTCTGCAGAATAACCACTGAAATTAACAAGGAGATTGGAAAAGTTTCTGAGCATAACATCTATATCCAAACATCACTGACATTATTATACACTAGCAGCAATTAATGAAAAACCTTAATTTTTAAAAAGGATAAAATTTACCAAAAATTAAAAACCTAGGAATAAGTATCATAAGAAATGTATAACATCTTTATGAAGAAAATTACAAAATTTTATTGAGCTACTTTTAGAAGATAAAACTAAATAAAGGGATATACCATGTCTTTAGAATAGGA
Source organism: Bubalus kerabau (assembly GCF_029407905.1). Classification (NCBI taxonomy): domain Eukaryota; kingdom Metazoa; phylum Chordata; class Mammalia; order Artiodactyla; family Bovidae; genus Bubalus; species Bubalus kerabau. Next base: position 54,923,749 of record NC_073628.1, read on the forward strand.
AACAATAAAAATACCAATTCTCCCTACATTAACCTATAAGTTTAATGTAGTTCATATTAAAACCTAAACAGAATTTTTAATGAAATTTGGCATAATGATTCTAACATGTACATGGAACGAGTTAAGAATAGCCAAGACATTCCTGAAACAGAAAACAGAAGGATTTACTGTCCCATCTACCAAGATGGGGGACCAAGATATGGAGCTTGCATGGTGGCTCAGATGTTAAAAAATCTGAGTGCAATGCAGGAGACCCGGGTTCAGCCCCTGGGTCATGAAGATACCCTGGAGAAGGGAATGGCAACCCACTCCAGTATTCTTGCCTGGAGAAATCCGAGAACAGAAGAAACTAGCTTCATACAGTCAGTGGGGTCAAAAGAGTTGGACAACTGAGCAACCAGCACACACAAGAAGAATGAAAAGCCAAGCCTCAAACTGGGAGAAAATACAGTCGAACTTGTAAAGATTAAAGGATCAGTGTTCGGAATACGTAAAGAACTCATACAATTAATAATAAAGAGACAAACAACCCAACAGAAAAATGGGCAAGAGACACTCACTCTACTCACAAAAGAATGAATACAAATAGCTTACGATACGGGAAAATATGGTAAAGTAATGAGTAGTCATGAAAATGCAAATTTAAACCATAGTGCGATGCCTATTTGCACCTCTTGGATTGGTAGAAAGGATGGAAGGCAATGTAAACTTTTCAATAGGAGGAAAAATTTGTATAATCACTTTGAAAAAACATTCACCAGCACCCAGTAAAAATGAACTTGTGCATGCCTCAGGTCCTATCAAGTCCTGGACACACTCTATACACACTCAGCAATAGTCATGCTCAACATGCCTCAGGTCCGATCAAGTCCTGGACACACCCTATGCACACTCATCACAAGTCATGCTCAAGACTGTTCACACCAGTATTGTTCACACCAGTATTGTCCACACTGGCCAAAAGCCGGAAGCAACCCAAAATGCCAATTGGCAGCAGTGTGTATAAGTTGTGGTATAGCCACGTGAGGGAATACTGCACAGCAGTGAAGAAGATTGGGTTCCAGCTCTGGGAAACATACTCAGTGGGCCACAGAAGGTATCACAAGTGTGTTTCTATTTATTTAAAGTTCAAAAATGGCTGGACTAAACAATATCTTATTTAGAAACATACACACAGTTGGTAAAACTAACAAAAAAGAAGGAATGACTAACCAAAGTCCGGCTAGAAGAGTGTGCTACTAAAGAGGGGCCCATGAGTAGCTTCAAAGTTCCTGGTAATGTTGTTTCCTTACCTCCTGTGATTGATTTCTGGAAGATACTGAACTTTCATATTTTAAACACGCTTTTGCTCCTGTGGTAGATTTCATAGTTGAAACAAGATAAAGACAATAGTGCTTCGGTTTCCGTGGCTCCAGGTGAGGTGTGGCACAGTCAGAGGTGGATAATGCTGGGGCAGTACTGTGGGCCCACCAACAGAGCTGGGTCCCGGGTTGCACAGGGGTTGAGGATTTGCCTGCTCCAGCAGGCGTATTAGACGTGGTGGTGAATGCTCAGAGTGTGCTCAGAGAGAAGACCAGAGGAACTCCTCTAGGGGGCTCAGAGTGGTCACTACTGTTAGGAAGAGTGGTCTAACAGCAATTCATGGGCTAAGCACTAAAGCATAAGTGACCCCAAATTCCTTTTTATATAAACTGTGTGGCTCAAAGACAAGCAAATTCTAACATTTCAGGCAGCATTTGCACCTGACTTCAAAGGCCTGCTCCACTCAAGGGTGCATCACCTGATTTATAAAATTAGGGGTGGATGGGTAGGGCAGACTGGTGGATCAACGGAGACAGTCTTGTTTAAAGCAATATTTGCTATGGGGCAGGGGCTCAGATTAAGGAAGACATAGACATATGATGGTAGACATCTAGGGATCCTATATGAAAAGCTGGCATGTCTGAGGTTAGCACTGACCGCTGGGGTACCTGGAGTGGGACGATAGATGTGAGAGCAGGAGAAGAGACTAGGGCCTGATGGAAGGTCTTGGCACTTGACAGAGACTTTATTCTTCAGACAGGAAGAAATTGTTGGTAGTTCTTGGGCATGGGAGATGACAGGATTAGATTCCTAATTTAGAAAGATCAAGCTAGTCACAGTGAGGAGGTTGGACTGGCTGAGAGAGGTACAAGAAGCAGAGAGCCCAGTGAGAAGGCTCATGGGAGGCAGTGCTGATCACGTTGATCCAGCTAATGTGTACTTAATGCTCACCCACCCTGCCAGCAGGACGGACTAGGACACTGAGCTCCCATTTCTTTGCCTAAACTCACACGACTAGTAGGTGGTGGGCAGGAAGTCAGCTCTGCTCCTGCCTGGTGCTCCCCCTACCATAAGGAGACTTCCATTCTACACTCCATTCTGAGCAGGAAGTTAAGTCTCAGTTGAGACCTCAGCGGAAGGAACATGGGCAAAAGCAGACCTGTGCTCTGGACTGAAGAAGAGCAGCTTTCAGAAGGCTGGCACACAGGCAGGGAATAGAGGGGAAGTCACTGCTCAAGGGATCTGGTGCTGCTTGTACCCATGCAAAGAGTCAGCTCATTTCTCTCCCTACCTGTCTCCATCCTTAACTGCCTCCCTGCGTACTGCCCCCAAAACAGCCTTGGGTGAGGGCAAGACAAAATGGATCATTAGGTTAAATGGATTATGCAGATTTTATTCAAATAGAATGACCAAGATTCAGCCCAAAGCTTCAAGAACTAGCTTCAAAGATTAGTATCCTGTACAAAAGTGTATGCTTAGGCATTCAGTTGGACATGACTGAACAACTGATTAGTGCCCAATTTGCTAATGGAGAACGGAGAAATAACTCCAGAAAGAATGAAGAGATGGAGCCAAAGCAAAAATAACACCCAGGTGTACAGGTGCCTAGTGATGGAAGTAAAGTACAATGTTATAAAGAACAATATTGCATAGGAATCTGGAAAGTTAGGTAATTGGTCCATCAGTTCAGTTCAGTTCAGTTGAGTCGCTCAGTCATGTCCGACTCTTTGCGACCCAATGAACTGCACCATCCAGGCCCCCCTGTCCATCACCAACTCCCAGAGTTCACTCAAACTCACATCCATCGAGTCAGTGATGCCATCCAGCCATCTCATCCTCTGTCGTCCCCTTCTCCTCCTGCCCCCAATCCCTCCCAGCATCAGAGTCTTTTCCAATGAGTCAACTCTTCGCATGAGGTGGCCAAAGTACTGGAGTTTCAGCTTTAGCATCATTCCTTCCAAAGAACACCCAGGGCTGATCTCCTTTATAATGGACTGGTTGGATCTCCTTGCAGTCCAAGGGACTCTCAAGAGTCTTCTCCAACACCACAGTTCAAAAGCATCAGTTCTTTGGTGCTCAGCTTTCTTCACAGTCCAACTCTCACATCCATACATGACCACAGGAAAAACCATAGCCTTGACTAGACGGACCTTTGTTGGTAAAGTAATGTCTCTGCTTTTTAATATGCTGTCTAGGTTGGTCATTAACTTTCCTTCCAAGGAATAAGTATTTTTTAATTTCATGGCTGCAATCACCATCTGCAGCGATTTTGGAGGCCCCCAAAATAAAGTCTGTCACTGTTTCCACTGTTTCCCCATCTATTTTCCATGAAGTGATGGGACCAGATGTCATGATCTTAGTTTTCTGAATGTTGAGCTTTAAGCCAACTTTTTCACTCTCCTCTTTCACTTTCATCAGGAGGCTTTTTAGTTCCTCTTCACTTTCTGCCATAAGGGTGGTGTCATCTGCATATCTGAGGTTATTGATATTTCTCCCGGCAATCTTGATTCCAGCTTGTGCTTCTTCCAGCCCAGTGTTTCTCATGATGTACTCTGCACAGAAGTTAAATAAGCAGGGTGACAAAATGCAGCCTTGATGTACTCCTTTTCCCATTTGTAACCTGCCGGGGTCCAGCCCCAGCTGATCCAGGGTATTCGAAGGAGAGACGGCGTAGGCGAGGGTCAGGAAACAACTGCTTAATTAAACGTTAATTAAGGATATAAAGAGTAATAGAATAAGGATAGGTCAGTAGGAAAATTCAGTGGAGAAAAGAGGCTGAGTAGCTTGGTTTACGCCGGAGACCAATAAAACTTCAAGACAAGAAGTTTGCACCACTTACGTAGGCCACAGGCGTCCTTCCGTTCTCCCGAAGGAGAGGAGACACTGAGGCCTCCCCAGTCGGATCTTAGAAGCCCAGGCATAATTAGTAAGCATGGTGGGTTCCGCGCTCCAGATGGAGACTCAGCCAGAGTGAGAGAGAGACATGGGGAGACCAGTCTTTCGAGGAACTGATCCCAATTCTTTATTTTCCATGGTCTACTTTTATACACTGAGATGTTATGCAAAAGTCACACAGGGTCAGCAGTCCTGACTTTTATCAAAGTCAGGTGCTTCATACAAATGTATACAGAGGTCTTAGGGGTGTTACATCATCTTCTGGCCAGGGGGCCTGCTGACAATTTACGACCCTCTCCTTGTGACAGCGGTCAGTCAACCAGGACACTTATTTCTCCAGGGGTGATTATTCTTAAAACAGATGCCACCCAAATAAAGTTACATTCCTAAAGGGTGAGGGTGTAGTGGGTTTTAGTTAAGGAAAGAATTTACTTAGCCTAAGGTCTAACGTGATTTATATCAAAGGTTAATACTTATTTCTTCTATATATTCATTAATGTGTGTAAGGGCAGGGGATATGGAGACTTAGCAACAAACATTGGCTCAACAAATGAAAAAACCCTTCACCAATACAATTTCTAATCAGCCCATTATACTTACACTAATAGCTTTCTAACTTTTCTAAGGAACCTGTTTTTAGAAGGTTTAAAGCATCTCGTGCCTCTCACGGTTGGGAGGCTGTGAGCAATCACATGTGGCCGGACAAGCCTGTCAGGCAGGCTAGAGAACCTTCAGAGGAGTTTGTAGGTTAAAACACTCTTGTCACGCCCAGGAGTTTTTATTAACTGGAGCTCTAGGTTAACTCCTTCTCCGAAAGAGGTGGTGGGGGACAGCCCCCCATAAAGTCAGAGGTGTAGGTGAGAGCACAAAGTAGTAAAGCTCTGGTTATGGGGGTAGATGCTCGAGGATTTCCAGGGGGACTCCTGAGGCTCGATCCCGCCTTTGCGTATGTCGAGCCTCCTTCCTCATGACCTTTGCCATGAGCGGAGTGTCTCACACCAGCCCCCAACAGTAACCAGCCTGTTGTTCCATGTCCTGTTCTAACTGTTGCTTCCTGACCTGCATATAGGTTTCTCAAGAGGCAGGTCAATATATCAAGGTAAATTGGAAGTGGTTAAACAGGAGATGGCAAGAGTGAACATCAACATTTTAGAAATCAGTGAACTAAAATGTACTGGAATGAGCGAATTCTATTCAGATGGCCATTATATCTACCTCTGTGGGCAAGAATCCCTTAGATGAAATGGATTAGCCATCATAGTCAACAAGAGTCAAAAATGCAGTACTTGGATACAATCTCAAAAATGATAGAATGATCTCTGTTCATTTTCAAGGCAAACCATTCAATATCACAGTAATTCAAGTCTATGGCCCAACCACTAATGCCAAATAAGCTGAAGTTGAATGTCTCTATGAAGACCTACAAGACCTTCTAGAACTAACACCCAAAAAAGATGTCCTTTTCATCATAGGGGACTGGAATGCAAAAGTAGAAAGTCAAAAGATGCCTAGAGTAATAGGCAAATTTGGCCTTGGAATACAAACTAAAGTAGGGCAAAGGCTATAAAACATAGTTTTGCCAAGAGAATGTGCTGCTGATAGCAAACACCCTCTTCCAACAGCACAAGAGAGGACTCTACGCATGGACATCACCAGATGGTCAATATTGAAATCAGATTGATTATATTCTTTGCAGCCAAAGATGGAGAAGCTCTATACAGGCAGCAAAAACAAGACAGGGAGCTGACTGTGGCTCAGATCATGAACTCCTTATTGCCAAATTCAGACTTCAATTGAAGAAAGAAAGGAAAACCACTAGACCATTCAGGTATGACTTAAATCAAAACCCTTATGATTATACAGTAAAAGTGAGAAATAGATTCAAGGGATTAGATCTGATAGACAGAGTACCAAAGAACTATGGAAAGAGATTCATGACATTGTACAGGAGGCAGTGATCAAGACTATCCCCAAGGGAAAAAAAAAATGCAAAATGATTGTCTGAGGAGGCCTTATAAATAGCTTAGAAAAGAAGAGAAGCTAAAGGCAAAGGAGAAAAAGATATACCCATCTGAATGCAGCGTTTCAAAGAATAGCAAGGAGAGATAAGAAAGCCTTCTTCACTGATCAATGCAAAGAAATAGAGGAAAACAATTGAATGGGAAAGACTAGAAATGTCTTCAAGAAATTAGAGATACCAAGGGAATATTTCATGCAAAGATGGGCACAATAAAGGATAGAAATGGTATGGGCCTAACAAAAGCTGAAGATATTAAGAAAAGGTGACAAGAATATGTGGAAGATCTATACAAAAAATATCTTCATGACCCAGATAACCATGATGGTGTGATCAATCACCTAGAGCCAGACATCCTGGAATGTGAATTCAAGTGGGCCATAGGAAGCATCATTACAAACAAAGCTAGTGGAGGTGATGGAATTCCAGTTGAGCTATTTCAAATCTTAAAAGATGATGCTGTGAAAGTGCTGCACTCATTATGCCAGCAAATTTGGAAAACTCCGCAGAGGCCACAGGACTGGAAAATGTCAGTTTTCATTCCAATCCCAAAGAAAGGCAATGCCAAAGAATGTTCAAACTACTGCACAATTGCACTCATCTCACACTCTAGCAGAGTAATGCTCAAAATTCTCCAAGTCAGGCTTCAGCAGTATGTGAACCATGAACTTGCAGATGTTCAAGCTGGATTTAGAAAAAGCAGAGGAACCGGAGATCAAGTTGCCAACATTCTATGGATTATCGAAAAAGCAAGAGAGTTCCAGAAACACATCTACTTCTGCTCTATTGACTATGCCAAACCTTTGACTGTGTGGATAACATCAAACTATGGAAAATTATTAAATAGATGGGAATTCCAGACCACCTGACCTATCTCCTGAGAAACCTGTATACAGGTCAATAATCAACAGTTAGAACCGGATGTGGAACAACAGACGGGTTCCAAATTGGGAAACGAGTACACCAAGGCTGTATATTGTCACCCTGCTTGTTTAACTTATATGCAGAGCACATCGTGAGAAATGCCAGGCTGGATAAAGCACAAGCTGGAATCAAGATTGCCGGGAGAAAATAACCTCAGATACACTGATGATACCACCCTTATGGCAGAAAGCGAAGAAGAACTAAAGAGCCTCTTGATGAAAGTGAAAGAGGAGAGTGAAAAGGGTGGCTTAAAACTCAACATTCAGAAAACTAAGATCATAGCATCCGGTCCCATCACTTCTTGGCAAATAGATGGGAAAACAATGTAAACAGTGTCAGACTTTATTTTGGGGGGCTCCAAAATCACTACAGATGGTGATTGCAGCCATGAAATTAAGACACTTGCGCCTCAGAAGAAAAGTTAATGACCAACCTAGATAGCATATTAAAAAGCAGAGACATTACTTTGCCAACAATATCCATCTAGTTAAGCTATGGTTTTTCCAGTAGTCATGTATGGATGTGAGAGTTGGACTATAAAGAAAGCTGAGCACCAAAGAATTGATGCTTTTGAACTATGGAGTTGGAGAAGACTCTTGAGAGTTTCTTGGACTGCAAGGAGATCCAACCAGTCAATCCTAAAGGAAATCAGTCCTGAATATTCATTGGAAGGGCTGATGCTAAAGCTGAAACTCCAATATTTTGGCCACCTGATGCAAAGAACTAATTCACTAGAAAAGACCTTGATTCTGGGAAAGATTGAAGGCTGAAGGAGAAGGGGGCAACAGAGGATGAGATGGTTGGATGGCATCACCGGCTCTATGGATATGAGTTTGAGCAAGCTCTGGGAGTTGATGTTGGACAGGGAAGCCTGGCGTGCTGCAGTCCATGGGGTCACAAAGAGTCAGACACAAATGAACAACTAAACTGAACTGCATGGAGCAACGAAGCCCACACATTTGTCCAGCATGCTGTGTGTGCATGCCCTTCTGTTCCATATTGGTCGATTTAAGTCTTTGTTCTGGTCCCAGAACTGGGTTACAATAAATCTTCAGTTTAAATACCTGTAAAATGAGGTTAATAATTGACCCAGACTCCTCTGGCAACTAGGACTTCCCCAGTGGCTCAGCAGTACAAAATCTGCCTGCAGAGCAGGATACTCAGGAGACAAGGTTGTGATCCCTGACTTGGGACTATCCCCTAAGGGAAGAAATGACAACGCACACCAGTATTCTTGCCTGGAAAATCCTATAAAGAAGAAGCCCGGCGGGCTACAATCCAAAGGGTACAGAGTCAGACATGACTGAGTGCACACATCTGGCAAAAGAGCTTAGGAGCAGTGGGCCTGGATTCTCATCCTAAAGCAGAGAGACCGTGCTGCTGCTGCTAAGTCGCTTCCGTCGTGTCCAACTCTGTGCAACCCCATAGACGGCAGCCCACCAGGCTCCCCCGTCCCTGGGATTTTACAGGCAAGAACACTGGAGTGGGTTGCCATTTCCTTCTCCAATGTGTGAAAGTGAAGTCGGTCAGTCGTGTCCGACTCTTAGCGACCCCATGGACTGCAGCCTACCAGGCTCCTCCGTCCATGGGCTTTAAGCGTACTGGAGTGGGGTGCCATTGCCTTCGTGAGCAGAGCTTTTAAGGCAGGGAAAAGCTCTTTTCTGCTGCCATCTAGTGTGCATCTTGGGAATAACACTTGAGTGAGGTTATCAGGAAGAGTCCTCTCCAAAGGTTTCTGAGCCAGTGAATAACCCGTCAGATCCAGGGCCATGCCCCAGATGCAGTCATCTGTACCCGGGATGCGGCCCACTGGAAAGTGGAGTCTTCGAGGAGAGACCTAGAGCAGAACCTGACATACCCCTCATGGACCACCTTCTTACCGGGCTCTGACCTAGGCATACCTTTTGTCACCTCCCACTCTTGGTTCTCTGCCTTCCTCAGGGTAGGTTTTGAACTAACAGAGTGCTCAGATAGCCTCTGTAAATTATCACATCTGAGGACAGTGAGGTGCAAGCCAAAGATTTATTTTTCAAGTAAAATAAGGCAGCCCAGGAAGAGTAGAACGGGGCTGCTGACAGAGGCTGCCCAAGGCTGAGAACAGAAAGCTTGAATGAGGAAAGACGCAGGAAGCCTGACTGTAGCCACGAGGGAGCGCTAGGGAGGTGGGATGTGGAATGGTCCTGGGCCCTTACCCAGGTGCTGGGGCTGAAGGGGCCTTGGAGACTCAACTCCAGGTGCAGAGTTTGCAAGAGGAGCTGAATACCAGGCTCCTCGGGCTGCTTTGCTGGAACAACCACCCCCTGTACAACTGTAGTAATTGGACCGCTCCAGAGGGTTGGGGTGAAGCCCATCAGCTTTGCCCTGGCATGAAGCGTCTTGTCCAAGGCTGGAACCATGCTCAGGTTCAGAGGGCTGGGGTGGTGCAGAAACATCAGGTTCTGGGGGGGGTCTAAAGGCATATATGGAAGACCTGGGGAAACAGCAATGATTCAAACAAGACTCTTCCAAAAGATCTCAAACCCATAGGCCAACACACAGGCAGCATAGTCAGTAGACCATAGTCAGGCAGCAGCGCAACATGCCATAGCCTAGGGGCAGGGAAAGTCAGACACCCCTGGCAGAGAACAGCCATTCCTACAGCTGGAGCACAGCTCTACAGGAAACACCAGGGCTGCGAGTGCCACAAGTGGCCATCATATGCAGACCCAACCAAGTAACGGTGAGGGCCCGTGGGGGCCACACTGAAGGCTGAGCACAGGCTTCCTCCTTGAGAAGACAGGCTGAGCGCCCTCTGCCCGGAAGTGCCGGTCACCAACACCCTTGGCCAGCACTGGCACAACCATAAAGAGGAAGAAGAAAGTGAGAAAAGAGAACGGTTGCAACAGCTTCCTCAGCTCCTGGGGGAAGAATTTGGGAAATCACAGTACTGGGGCAGTTATTTCCTCAGAAGAAGTCAGAACCTAAGGTTCAGGGAGGTGGGGCGGGGAGGGGGGTATTCATACTTTACCCAGAATTTTGCCTCTGGCTCCTAGCCCCTTACTCACTCAACTCCAACCGCAATGTCTTGATGAGGGGATACCAACTCTGGTTACAGAAGAAGCCAGCAAAATCATCTGTGTCCAGTGTCCAAACCATGGCCCCTGGAGAGCTCTCTGTTTCAGAAAGCTGAGCTGTGCGAGCGTGAGACTGTGGTGGAGGAGCCCGGGGAAGCCTGGGCAGAAGCCCAGAGCCAGCTTTCTCATCTATGCAGGGTTCTCTTCTCCACACCCCCACAGGACCACGAGTCCTGATTCCTGCTAGGAATGATTCATTCTGGAATCTTATGCATAATATAAGCTCAGTGGAGGTGGGCATGAGGGTAGGGGTATGAGGAATACATGGGTTTGTGGCCTTCCTTAGACTGGAAGCCTTAACATCTCAGCCTTTTCTGTTTGGGGTGCTGTCTGCTGATTGTGAGGAGTTCAGTTCCAATAGGGAATGACAGCTTCCCCAAAGACCTGAATCCATTTCATCTTCACGTATTTTTCCATCCCGAGGGCCTTTTTTCCCCCACCAGTTCTCTGGGGCTTCTTTAGGGGATGGCTGCGTGTCCCTTCCGAGTAGGCTTTCCTGGCCCCAGCCCCGTTAGGGGGCCAAGGCTTACCTCTAGTGTGGTGCTGGGGTTAGAAGATAGGGGTGGTCTGGCCCCAGTCTCCCTCCCTTTTGACACCAGTCCCCACTCAGGACTTCAACTTGCTCTCAGAGGCCGTCTTCCTCTTTCCCCCCACCATGTCCTTCTCTTGCACTTTCCTCCCCAGAAGGCCCAGCTTCCCTGCTTTAAGACTTCCACAAAAGCTCTTCCACCACAATCCATCCTCTCATTTTCCCCAGCCAGGATCATGCTGCCTCCTCAGTTCCTCCAAGGCATTTTGTCTACACCTCCAGAAGAACCTGCCTCTGTCTGCCCTTCATAACTGACATGAGACAGGAAGATGAGCAAATGCAGGTCCCTCTACAGAAACCGACAACCTCACTGAGGAGAAAGATATGGAGACAAGTAAATTACTCAAGTTTTGAGCCACCAACTTTGGACAGCAGTGGAGAGGGTGTCATGTAAGTAAATCAAAGGGTCTATAATTTGAACATGCACCAAATATTGTCAATGGATTGAATAAAATGACATGTCTTAAGGAGTTTCAAAAGGGAGGAGTTATGTGTATACCTATGGCTGATTCAGACTTTCCTGGTGGCTCAGGTGGTAAAGCGTCTGTCTACAATGTGGGAGACCTGGGTTCGTTCCCTGAGTTGGGAAGATTCCCTGGAAAAGGAAATAGCACCCCACTCCAGTACTCTTGCCTAGAAAATCCCATGGACGGAGAAGCCTGGTGTCCATGGGGTCTCAAAGAGTCGGACACGACTGAGCGACTTCACTTCACTTATGGCTGATTCATGTTGAGCTTTGACAGAAAACACCAAAATTCTGTAAAGCAATTATCCTTCAATAAAAAATAAATTAATTTTTAAAATGATATGCCTTACTGTATGTATTTTTCCTCTTATATGACTGTATAATTTGTATTTAATAAAATGCGAGTATTTTCAGAGTGACACTCAGTGTAGAGCAGTTTTTGCCATTGTGTCTTTTCTTACCAAGTGATAAGGGTACAAAGTGTTATCACATGGAGTTCTGTGAGATGCTGGGGTATTTCTTCCTGAAGAGATATCTCTTCTTGAAGAAATAAAAGGATATTTCTTCTTGTAGAGATTCTTAATACTGTCATTGTTTTCGACAGGCCTTGGGCACAGAACCACCTTCTCCTAGAAGGGCTGAGTCTCACCTTAGTTTTGAAGCTCTCCACATCATCAAAACCTACCCACTATGCCCTGAAAGACATAGGGCACCTTCTGGTCCTTGATTCTGTGCTCAGCAACACCCTTGCCGGAGAAGACCTGTAGGAGAAGACGGCAGAGCTGGAAAGGCGATGAGAGGCACTGCATGCATTGTCTCCTTGTCATAAGGAGACTCAGTTCAGTTCAGTTACTCAGTCGTGTCCGACTCTTTGCGACCCCATGAATCATAGCACGCCAGGCCTCCCTGTCCATCACCAACTCCCGGAGTTGACTCAAACTCATGTCCATCGAGTCGGTGATGCCATCCAGCCATCTCATCCTCCGTCGTCCCCTTCTCCTCCTGCCCCCAATCCCTTCCAGCATCAGAGTCTTTTCCAATGAGTCAACTCTTCACATGAGGTGGCCAAAGTATTGGAGTTTCAGCTTCAGCATCAGTCCTTCCAATGAACACCCAGGACTGATCTCCTTTAGAATGGAATGGTTGGATCTTCTTGCAGTCCAAGGGGTTCTCAAGAGTCTTCTGCAACACCACAGTTCAAAAGCATCAATTCTTCGGTGCTTAGCTTTCTTCACAGTCCAACTCTCACATCCATACATGACCACTGGAAACACCATAGACTTGACTAGATGGACCTTTGTTGGCAAAGTAATGTCTCTGCTTTTCAATATGCTATCTAGGTTGGTCATAACTTTCCTTCCAAGGAGTAAGCATCTTTTAATTTTATGGCTGCAATCACCATCTGCAGTGATTTTGGAGCCCCAAAAAATAAAGTCTGACACTGGTGCCCCATCTATTTTCCATGAAGTGATGGGTTCTGGCTGCCTAAAACCAGCTTGAACATCTGGAAGTTTATGGTTCACATATTGCTGAAACCTGGCTTGGAGAATTTTGAGCATTACTTTACTAGAGTGTGAGACGAGTGCAATTGTGTGGTAGTTTGAGCATTCTTTGGCATTGCCTTTCTTTGGGATTGGAATGAAAACTGACCTTTTCCAGTCCTGTGGCCTCTGCTGAGTTTTCCAAATTTGCTGGCCTATTGAGTGCAGCACTTTCACAGCATCATCTTTCAGGATTTGAAATAGCTCAACTGGAATTCCATCACCTCCACTAGCTTTGTTCATAGTGATGCTTTCTAAGGCCCACTTGACTTCACATTCCAGGATGTCTGGCTCTAGGTGAGTGATCAACATCGTGATTATCTGGGTCATGAAGATCTTTTTTATACAGTTATTCTGTGTATTCTTGCCATCTCTTGTTAATATCTTCTGCTTCTGTTAGGTCCACACCATTTCTGTCCTTTATCGAGCTCATATTTGCATGAACTGTTCCCTTGGTATCTCTAATTTTCTTGAAGAGATCTCTAGTCTTTCCCATTCTGTTGTTTTCCTCTATTTCCTTTCATTGATTGCTGAGGGAGACTTTCTTATCTCTCCTTGTTATTCTTTGGAACTCTGCATTCAGATGTGTATATCTTTCCTTTTCTCCTTTGCTTTTCACTTCTCTTCTTTTCACAGCTATTTGTAAGAGCTCCCCAGACAGCCATTTTGCTTTTTTGCATTTCTTTTCCATGGGGATGGTCTTGATCCCTGTCTCCTGTACAATGTCATGAACAATGTCCATAGTTCATCAGGCACTCTGTCTATCAGATCTAGGCCCTTAAATCTATTTCTCACTTCCACTATATAATCATAAGGGATTCGATTTAGGCCACACCTGAATGGTCTAGTGGTTTTCCCTACTTTCTTAAATTTAAGTCTGAATTTGGCAATAAGGAGTTCATGATCTGAGCCACAGTCAGCTCCCGATCTTGTTTTTGCTGACTGTATAGAGCTTCTCCATCTTTGGCTGCAAAGAATATAATCAATCTGATTTCAGTGTTGACCATCTGGTGATTACCATGTGTAGAGTCTTCTCTTCTGTTTTTGGAAGAGGGTGTTTGCTATGACCAGTGCATTTTCTTGGCAAAACTCTATTAGCCTTTGCCCTGCTTCATTCCATACTCCAAGGCCAAATTTGCCTGTTACTCCAGGTGTTTCTTGACTTCCCACTTTTGCATTCCAGTACCCTATAATGAAAAGGACATCTTTTTGGGGTGTTAGTTCTAAAAGGTCTTGTAGGTCTTCATAGAACCGTTCAACTTCAGCTTCTTCAGTGTTACTGGTTGGGGGCATAGGCTTGGATTACTGTGATATGGAATGGTTTGCCTTGGAAACGAACAGAGATCATTCTGCATTTTTGAGATTGCATCCAAGTACTGCATTTCAGACTCTTTTGTTGACCATGATGGCGACTCCATTTTTTCTAAGAGATTCCTGCCCACTGCTTCTGCAGTCGCTTCAGTCATGTCCGACTCTGTGCAACCCCATGGACTGCAGCCTACCAGGCTCCTTCATCCATGGGATTTTCCAGGCAACAGTACTGGAGTGGGGTGCCATTGCCTTCTCCGTTCCTGCCCACAGTAGTAGATATAATGGTCATCTGAGTTAATTTCACCCATTCTAGTCCATTTTAGTTCGCTGATTCCTAGAATGCCGATGTTCACTCTTAGCATCTCCTGTTTGACCACTTCCAATTTGCTTTGATTCATGGACCTAGCATTCCAGGTTCCTATGCAATAATGCTCTTTACAGCATCGGACCTTGCTTCTACCACCAGTCACATCCACAACTGAGTATTGTTTTTGCTTTGGCTCCATCCCTTCATTCTTTCTGGAGTTATTTCTCCATTGATCTCCAGTAGTATATTGGGCACTCACCGACCTGGGGAGTTCCTCTTTCATTATCCTATCATTTTGCCTTTTCATACTGTTCATGGGGTTCTCAAGGCAAGAATACTGAAGTGGCTTGCCATTCCCTTCTCCAGCGGACCACATTCTGTCAGACCTCTCCACCATGACCCGCCCATCTTGGGTGGCCCCACACGGCATGGCTCAGTTTCATTGAGTTAGACAAGGCTGTGGTCCATGTGATCAGATTGGCTAGTTTTCTGTGATTATGGTTTCAGTGTGTCTGCCCTCTGATGCCCTCTCGCAACACCTACCATCTTACTTGGGTTTCTCTTGCCTTGGACGTGGGGTATCTCTTCACGAATGCTCCAGCAAAGCGCAGTCGCTCCTCCTTACCTTGGACGAGGTCGCCCGTCTGACCTTGAACGTGGAGTAGCTCCTCTCAGCCCTCCTGCACCCTCGCAGCTGCCACTCCTTCGACGTGGGGTAGCTCTTCTCAGCCGCTCCTGCGCCATCGCAGCCTGGCACTCTTGGCCCCATGAGGAGACTAGAGACTAAAAATTCATGTCTGAGAAGCCTGGAGAACCGAGGAAGTTCTAGACTGAGTGATCTAGAACTGTGGATTTAGTGAGGCACCTGGGCTTAAGGATAAAACCAAAATGACATACATGGGATGAAATTTATCAGACCAGAATTCACTATGCCTGGCATCCTCATTCAGAAGTTAAGGGAGAAGGAGCCCCTGCTCTGCACAGTACTCAGGGTGGTTCTGGGTTTTCTTACTTCATAGTAAGCTAGCAGTCTTTGGTTCCCCTCCGTCTTTGGTAAAGGGGCCAGGAATTCCATGCGCCATGGCTTGGGCCCTCACTGTGGTGTCCAACAAGGAGGCCAGGGTAAAGGATTGTCCATAGGCGGGCATAGCCACCATTGTGTGGCAGAGTCCTGGTAGTAGATGAGGAGTGTCAGGGTTCATTTTCTTTGCCTTCAAACTGGGTCTGCTCATCCAAGGCTGGTGGCTCCAGAGGAGTTTCATGAATCTTTACTGGGGCTCCAACCCTGCCCCCATCTTCTTTAGATCCTATCTTAGACCCTCAACCCAGTGAGAGAAGCTACATGGACCTATAGCCAAGGGCTTGGGCTCTGGAGTCTGATGGTCATTGACTGAGTAAATATTTATTGAAGGCTTGCTGTGTGCCAGGTACTGTCCTAGATGCTTGGGATAACTCAGTGAGCAAAGATCCTTGCCTTACTCAGCAACTTATTTGACTGCTAAGCCTCAGCCTTCCTATCTATAAAATGGAAGTAATAAAAGTATGTGTCTCTAAGAACATTGTGAAAATCAAAAGATATAATGCATGTATAAGATCTAAGACAATGCAATAAAGGGGAGCTGTGATTATGATCATTACAATCACTGCTGTTTCACTTTCAGTACAAGAGCAGAGAATTTTATTTATCTCTGTATCCCCAGTGCCTAGAACAACACTTGACACTGAGATGCACGAATAGAACAAATGAGCACAGGGCTTCTTCACCACCTCTGCACAAGACCTTCTCCCATCGTGTACTGCTTGACATAACACCCCCAGGCTTACAACATGAGGAGGTACACTATACAGCCCTGTAAAATAAACAAATAATGAAGACTCTTCCTTGCCAGGATGACGGGCTCATTTTCTCCAAGAAGCCATTCTGCTTTAGTCCAGATTTCCTAATTACTCTAGCAACCACTTAGCACTTAGGTTATTTTCACTGTACTGAATGACATGTATTTCTTGTTGATGGTCTGTAAGATTTACCTTTTTGATCAAATTAGAGCTTTCTGAAAGCAGAGATCAGAGCACCCTGCTAAGCTCTGTGGCATTTTTATCCAGATTTGGAAACTTCACCGCTCTGATCAGAAGCAGTCTGACAGGGCACACAGTATGCAGAGTAGAAGGCCTCTTTGTAGGAGGAGAAAGGCCTCCATTCCCCCAGATTGATCCAGAGCACACAGTTTGGAGGGCACCATGCCAGTGGGGGTTCTAGCCCCTCACCTCTCAACTGAAGGGTTTTGTGTGTTTCCCCACATGCCCGGGCTGGCTTCCCCTGGGACCCATAGTTTTCCAGATGGGAGTGGAGGGTTGGGCTGTGTGAGATCTAGACACCTGGCCCCAGTGCCTAAAGAAGTATACTTTATTTGTGAAAGAGTCACAGAAGTCCTAAACATCCCACCTAGCTGACACACAAAGATGTGGGCTCCTCAGAATTAACAAATATTTTAATTTAGGACACTTTGTTGTTCTTGTTTATGCTAAGAAGGAGAAATGATATGGCCAGTCTTGACTTTTAAAACATAGAATGGGCTTATAAAACCATCTAGCCTACTCAGTGAGGAAGAGCTGGGCAGGAAACCCCCCCACCCACCCCAGTCTGGATTCAGGTCTGCCCTTTCCAGGGACTGGGGTGGGGTAGGGGTGGCTCTTCCCTGAGTGATGTCCCCTGAGATGCTATCAACTTGGGAAAGCTCTTGCCTCTGAAAGCACTTTCCAGAATGTCAGTTAGTGACAAGGAGCAAAAGTTATCCATTATTGTGAAGGAAATGGGATTGAGGGTATATGAAGGGACCAGGAACCATTTGGACTGGAAACTTGAGCTCAAAGACAGCCTCCCAAATAGTCACTGGTTTATATGATACTGTTAGATTGGTTTATTGTGTCTAATATAAGCCAAGATGCTACATATTCTGTCACATCAAGAAGAATAAAATACCTAGGAATAAATCTACCCAAGGAGACAAAAGACCTGTACTCAGAAAGCATGAAAGCTGGTTCCTGCATGGAACACTAAAAACCAACTTTTATTATCTACAAGAAGTGCCTATCATAACATTGAAGGTTAGTGAAGACTTTAAAGGAAAACATGACAGTCTGGTTGAAAAGGTAAAAGATTTTTTGAGCACTTGTGATCTTGCTAAAGGCTACACGCAGCCAAATGATTCTACCTTCTTCAGCTTTGTATCTGCATAGGTCCATTTTCATATGACTCTCTTCTAAATCCAAGTTTTTAACTACTTTTGTTCCAAAAATAATTTTTTATATGAATCCTATACAAAAGTTAAGGTCCGCCTAGTCAAGGGTATGGTTTTTCCAGTGGTCATGTATGGATGTGAAAGTTGGACTGTGAAGAAGGCTGAGTGCTGAAGAACTGATGCTTTTGAACTGTGGTGTTGGAGAAGACTCTTGAGAGTCCCTTGGACTGCAAGGAGATCCAATCAGTCCATCCTAAAGGAGATCAGTCCTGGGTGTTCATATGAAGGACTGATGCTGAAGCTGAAACTCCAATACTTGGGCCACCTCATGCGGAGAGTTGACTCATTGGAAAAGACCCTGATGTTGGGAGGGATTGGGGCCAGGAGGAGAAGGGGATGACAGAGGATGACATGGCTGGATGGCATCACCAACTCGATGGACATGAGTTTGGGTAAACTCTGGGAGTTGGTGATGGACAGGGAGGCCTGGCGTGCTGCGATTCATGGGGTCGCAAAGAGTCAGACACGACTGAGCAACTGAACTGAACTGATACAAAAGTTTATAACTAGCTTCTCTCTCTCTCTCTCTCTCTCTCTCTCTCTCTCTCTCTCTCGGATTTAAAGAAACAAAGACATTTAAGTATCCCTTACAAGAAGGAGTCTGGGGGTAGGTGGTTCCAAAATCATTATAGTAGTTAAACTACATCATAAAGGATCCAGCCTCCTTTTGTCTTTCCTCTATTATCCTCTTCAGATGGTCGACTCTTTCTTTTTTCCTGGTGCTTCTCATCTCACTAACCAGTTTCTTAGCTGGAAACTTTAATGCTACATAGCAAATGGTAATATGTCCTGTGTAAGTAAATTAGTGTATCTATTAAAAATTGAAACATGGAATTTAAGGAATCCCTTGTGGCTCAGCTGGTAAAGAAACCAGCTGCAATGCGGGAGACCTGGGTTCGATCCCTGGGATGGGAAGATCCCCTGGAGAAGGGAAAGGCTACCCACTCCAGTATGCTGGTCTGGAGAATTCCGTGGACTGTATAGTTCATGGGGTTGCAAAGAGTCAGAGTTGACTGAATGAATTTCAGTCACTGAAAACTATAAGATGCTGATGAAAGAAATCAAAGAAGACACAAACAGATGGAAAGATACATCGTGTTCATGGATTGGAAGAATTAATATAGTCAAAATGACTATATTACTCAAAGCAAACTATAGATTCAATGCAATCTCTATCAAATTACCAACATCATTTTTCACAGAACTAGAACAAAAAATCTCAAAATTTGTAAGGAGAAACAAAACACCCCAAATACCCAAAGCAATCTTGAGAAGGAAAAGTGGAGCTGGAGGAATCAAGCTCCTGACCTCAGACTGTACTACAAAGCTACAGTCATCAAAATAATACAGTGCTGGTGCAAAAATAGAAATATAGATGAATGGAACAGGATAGAAAACCCGAAATAAACCTACGCATTTATGATCAATTAATCTATGACAACGGAGGCAAGATTACAATATTGGAAAGATCCCTTCAACAAAGGCACTGGGAAAACTGGACAGCCACGTGTAAAAAAATGAAATTAGATCTTTCTTTAACTCATTTACAAAAATAAGCTCAAAATGGATTAAAGACCTAAATGTGAGACCAGACACTAAAGATCTCCTAGAGGAAAACATAGGCAGAACACTATCTGACATAAATCACAGCAACATCTTTTTCAATCCATCTCCTAGAACAATGGAAATAAAAACAAAAATAAACAAATGGGACCTACTTAAACTCAAAAGTTTTTCTTTTGAAAACTTACCCAAGTTTTCAAAAGAAAACAATAAACAAAATGAAAAAACAACCCACTGATTGGGAGAAAACATTTGCAAATAATTTGACTGATAAGGGATTAGTCTCCAAAATTTATAAACAGCTTATAAGGCTTAACAGCATCAAAGCAAACAATCCACTCAAAAAATGTGTAGAAGACCTAAACAGATATTTCTTAAAAAAAAAAATACATATGGTCAATATGCACATGAAAAGATGTTCAACATCATTAACTATTCAGTTCAGTTCAGTTCAGTCACTCAGTCGTGTCCGACTTTTTGTGACCCCATGAATCGCAGCACGCCAGGCCTCCCTGTCCATCACCAACTCCCAGAGTTCACCCAAACCCACGTCCATCGAGTCGGTGATGCCATCCAGCCATCTCATCCTCTGTCGTCCCCTTTTCCTCCTGCCCTCAATCCCTCTCAGCATCAGAGTCTTTTCCAGTGAGTCAACTCTTCCCATGAGGTGGCCAAAGTACTGGAGTTTCAGCTTTAGCATCATTCCTTCCAAAGAACACCCAGGACTGATCTCCTTTAGAATTATTAGAGAAATTAAACTCAAAAATACAATGAGATATCACCTCACATTAGCCAGAATGGTTATCTTCAAAAAATCCACAAAAAGTGCTGGAGAGGATGTGGAGAGAAGGGAACCCTCCTACACTGTTGGTGGGAATGTAAATTGGTACAGCTACTATAGAGAACAATATGGTGGTCCTTGAATACCCAAAATTATAGCTGTCCAACTCTTTGGAACCCCAAGGACGGTAGTCTACCAGTCTATGAAATTCTCCAGGCAAGAATACTGGAGGGGGTAGCCATTCACTTCTCCAGAGAGCTACCATATGACCCTGCAATCCCACCCCTGGGCATATATCCAGAGAAAAACATGATTTGAAAAGGTACATGCATCCCAATGTTCATTGCAGCACTGTTTACAACAGCCAAGATGTGGAAGCAATCTAAATGTCCATCAACAGATGAATGGCTAAAGAGGATATGGTGTGTGTGTGTGTGTGTGTATGTGTGTGTGTGTGAGAGAGAGAGAGAGAGAGAGGGAGAATGAAATGATGCCATTGGCAGCCACATGGATGGACATAGAAAGCTCATACTGAGTGTAGTACATCAGACAGAGAAGAGGAAATATCATATGACATCCCTTATATGTAGAACCTAAAAAGAAATGATACAAATGAACCTACTACAAAACAGAAAGAGACTCACTTAGAAAATGAGACATGGTTGCTGGGGGAAAGGATAGTTAGGGAGTTTGGGGTGAACATGTACACACTGTTATATTTTAAATGGATAACCAACAAGTTCCATATAGCACATGGAACTCTGCTCAATGTTATGTGGCATTGGATAGGAAGGGAGGTTTGGGGGAGAATGGATGGATACATGTATATGTTGTGGCTGAGTCCCTGTACTGTTCACCTGAAATTATCACAATATTGTTAATCAGCTATTGGTCTTCAGTCACTCAGTCATGTTTGACTGTTTGCAACCCAATGAACTGCAGCACAACAGACTTCCCTATTCTTTACTATTTCTGGGAGTTTACTCAATCTCATGCCCATTGAATTGGTGATGCCATCCAACCATCTCCTCTTCTATCATCCCCTTCTCCTCCTGCCTTCAATCTTTCCCAGCATCAGGGCCTGTTCCAATGAGTCAGCTCTTTGCATCAGGTTGTCAAAGTGTTGGAGTTCCAGCTTCAGCATCAGTCCTTCCGGTGAATGTTCAGGGTTGATTTCCTTTAGGATTGACTGGTTTAATCTCCTTGCAGTAGAAGGGACTCTCAAGGGTCTTTTTCAGCACCACAGTTAGAAAGCATCAATTCTTTGGCACGCAGACGTTTTTATGGTCCAACTCACATCTGTACATGACTACTATAAAAATCATAGCTTTGGCTATACAAACTTTTGTTGGTGAAGTGATGTCCTGCCTTTTAATACTCTGTCTAGATTTGTCATAGCTTTCCTTCCAAGGAGCAAGCGTCTTTTAATTTCATGGCTGCATTGATTTTGGAATAAAAAAAAGGGGGGCTGTTACTGTTTCCATTGTTTCCCCATCTATTTGCCATGAAGTAATGGGACTAGATGCCATGACCTTATTTTTTGAATGTTGAGTTTTAAGCCTGCTTTTTCACTCTCCTCTTTCACCTTCATCAAGAAGCCCCTTAGTGCCTCTTCACTTTCTGCCATAAGAGTGGTAACATTGCATATCAGAGGTTATTGATATTTATCCCGGCAATCTTTATTCCATCGTGAGCTTCATCCAGACCAGCATTCACATGATGTACTCTACATATAAGTTAAATAAGGAGGGTGACAATAAATAGCTTTGATACTCCTTTCCAAATTTTGAACCAGTCCATTGTTCCATGTCTAGTTCTAACTGTTACTTCTTGACCTGCATATATATTTCTCAAGAGGCAGGTAAGGTGGTCTGATATTCCCATCTCTTTAAGAATTTTCCATAGTTTGGTGTGATCCACACAGTCAAAAGCTTTAGCAATGAAGCAGAAGTAGATATTTTTCTGGAATTCCCTTGCTTTCTCTATGATCCAATGAATGTTGGCAATTTGATCTCTGATTCCTCTGCCTTTTCTAAATCTAGTGTGTATATCTGAAAGTTCTTTGTTCACAACCTGTTGAAGCTTAGCTTGAAGGATTTTGAGCATCACTTTGCTAGCATGTGAAATGAGTGCAATTGTGTGGTAGTTTGAACATTCTTTGGCATTACCCTTCTTTGTGGTTGGAATGAAAACTGACCTTTTCCAGTCCTCTGACCACTGCTGAGTTTTCCAAATTTCTAATGGCATATTGAGTGCAACACTTTAATAGCATCATCTTTTAAGATTTGAAATAGCTCAGCTGGAATTCTATCACCTCCACTAGCTTTGTTTGTAGTAATGCTTCCTAAGGTCCACTTGACTTCACACTCCAGCATGTCTGAATGTAGATGAGTGATGATACCATTGTGGTTATCCCAGTCATTAAAACTTTTTTGTATAGTTCCTCTGTGTATTCTTGCCTCCTCTTCTTAATATCTTCTGCTTCTGATAGGTCCATACTGTTTCTATCCTTTATTGTGCCCTTCTTTGCATGAAATATCTCTTGGTATCTCTAATTTTTCTTGACGAGATCTCTAGCCTTTACCATTCTATTGTTTTCCTCTATTTCTTTGCACTCTTCACTTAAAGCCTTCTTATCTCTCCTTGCTATTATTTGGAACTCTGCATTCAGATGTGCATCTTCCTTTTCTCCTTTGCCTTTAGCTTCTCTTCTTTTCTCAGCTATTTGTAAGGCCTCCTTAGACAACCATTTTCCTTTTTGTATTTCTTTTTCTTGGGGATGGTTTTGGTCACTGCCTCCTGTACAGTGTTAAGAACCTCTGTCAATAGTTCTTCAGGCAATCTGTCAGATCTAACCTCTTGACTCTATTTATCACTTCCATTGTATAAGCATAAAAGATTTGATTGAGGTGATACCTGAATGGCTTAGTGGTTTTCCCTACTTTCTTCAACTTAACTCTGAATTTTGCAATAAGGAGCTGATGATCTGAACCACAGTCAGCTTCAAGTCTTGTTTTTGCTGACTGCATAGAGCTTCTTTACCTTTGGCTGCAAAGAATATAATCATCTAATTTTGATATTGACATCTGGTGATGTCCATGTGTAGAGTTCTCTCTTGTGTTGTTGGAAGAGGGTGTTTGCTATGACCAGTATGTTCTCTTGCCAAAACTCTGTTAGCCTTTGCCTTGCTTCATTCTGTACTCCAAGGCCAAACTTGACTGTTACTCCAGGTATCTCTTGACTTCCCACTTTTGCATTCCAGCCCCCTATTATGAAAAGGACATCTTTTTGGGGTATTGGTTCTAGAAGGTCTTGTAGGTCTTCATAGAATTGTTAAACTTCAGCTTCTTTGGCATTAGTGTTGGGGTATCGGATTGAATTACAGATGTTCAATTCCAGATATTCAAGCTGGATATAGAAAAGGCAGAGGAATCAGAGATCAAATTGCCAACATCCACTGGATCATCGAAAAAGCAAGAAAGTTCAAAAAAAACATCTATTTCTGCTTTGTTGACTATGCCAAAGCCTTTGACTGTGTGGATCACAACAAACTGTGAATAACTCTTAATGAGATTGGAATACCAGACCACCTTACCTGCCTCTTCAGAAATCTGTATGCAGGTCAGGAAGCAACAGTTAGAACTGGACATGGAACAACAGACTGTTCCAAACTGGGAAAGGAGTAAACCAAGGCTGTATATTGTCACCCTGCTTATTTAACTTAAATGCAGAGTACATCATGAGAAACGCTGGGCTGGAAAAAGCACATGCTGGAATCAAGATTGCCGGGAGAAATATCAATAACCTCAGATATGCAGATGACACCACCCTTATGGCAGAAAGCGAAGGAGAACTAAAAGGCCTCTTGATGAAAATGAAAGAGGAGAGTGAAAAAGCTGGCTTAAAACTCAACATTCAAAAACTAAGATCATGGCATCCAGTCCCACCACTTCATGGGAAATAGATGGGGAAACAGTGGAAACAGTGTTAGACTTTATTTTTGGGGGGTCCAAAATCATTGCAGATGGTGATTGCAGCCATGAAATTAAAAGACGCTTACTCCTTGGAAGGAAAGTTATGACCAACCTAGACAGCATATTAAAAAGCAGAGATGTTACTTTGCCATTGAAGGCCTGTCCAGTCAAAGCTATGGTTTTTCCAATAGTCATGTATGGATGTGAGAGTTGGACTATAAAGAAAGCTGAGCATTGAAGAATTGATGCTTTTGAACTGTGGTCTTGGAGAAGACTCGTGAGAGTCCCTTGGACTGCAAGGAGATCAAACAGGTCAATCCTTAAGGAAATCAGTCCTGAATATTCATTGGAAGGACTGATGCTGAAGCTCCAATAATCTGGCCACCTGATGCAAAGAACTGACTCATTTGAAAAGACCCTGATTCTGGGAAAGATTGAAGGCAGGAGGAGAAGGGGGCAACAGAGGATGAGATGACTGGATGGCATCAGCAATGCAATGGACATGAGTTTGAGTAAGCTCTGGAAGTTGGTGATGGACAGGAATGCATGGCATGCTGCAGTCCATGGGGTCACAAAGAGTAGACATGACCGAGTGACTGAACTGAACTGAACTGACTGTGATATTGAATGGTTTGCCTTGGAAATGAACTAAGATCATTCTGTCGTTTCTGAGATTTCACCCAAGTACTGCATTTCTGACTCTTTTGTTGACTATGAGGGCTACTCCATTTCTTCTAAGGGATTCTTGCCTACAGTCGTAGATATATTCATTATCTGAATTAAATTTTCCCATTCCCATCCATTTTAGTTCACTGATTCCTAAAATATTGATGTTCACTCTTGTTCCTGCTTGACCACATCCAATTTACCTTGATTCATGGACCTAGCATTCCAGGTCTCTATGCAATATTGGTATTTACAGCATTTGACTTTGCTTTCACCACTGGACATATCCACAACTGGGAGTCATTTCCTCTTTGGCTCAGCCTCTTCATTGCTTCTGGAGCTATTTCTCTGCTCCCCTCCAGTAGCATCTTTGACACCTACTGACCTGGGCAGTTCATCTTTTAGTGTCTTATCTCTTTGCCTTTTTATACTGTTCATGGGGTTCTCAAGGAAAGAATTCCGAAGCAGTTTGCCATTCTCTCCTCCTGTAGACCACAGCTTGTCAGAACTCTCCACCATGACTCATCTGTCTTGGGTGACCCTACATGTCATGGCTCATGGTTTCATAAAGTTACACAAAGCTATGATCCGTGTGATCATTTTGGTTAGTTTTCTGTGATTTTGGTTTTCATTTTGTCTCCCCTCTGATGGATGAGGATAAGAGGCTTATGCAAGCTCCCTGATGGAAGGGGCTAGTTGTGGGGAAAACTGGGTCTTGCTCTGGCAGGCAAGGCCATGCCCAGTACATCTTTAATCCAATTTTCTGCTGATGAGTGAGGTTATGTTCCCTTGCTGTAGTTTGGCCTGAGGCCAAACTATGGTAGGGGCCATTGTGACCTTCTCCAAAAGGACTTATGCCAGTTCACCATGCCTCCCAAGACTGCGGCCTCTGTGTCCCTGACCCTGCGGCAGCCCACCGTTGACCTACGCCTCCACCAGAGACTCCCAAACACTTGCAGGCAAGTCTGGCTCAGCCTCTTTTGGGGTTACTGCTCCTTTATCCTGTGTCCTGGTGCACACAAGGTTTTGTTTGTGCCCCTCCGAGTCTTGTTTCCCCAGTCCTGTGGAAGTTTCTCCTCAGCAGTGACATGCACCAGGAAAATAAAGCAAACAAACAAGCATGAAACAGACAAATCCTGTCTTCTCCATGTCTTGCTTGGTATCCTGCTTTTCCCTTCCATTAGGTTTCTTAAGGCTGGAAAGGGGCCACTGGAAAGGGCCTGTGCAGGGCGTCTTCTATCACTTCACACCTTGAGTCTGTCCATGATGCCACACGCTCCCTGCCTCTTACAGAGGGAGCTGTCATGCCCTGTAGTCTTCTCCCAAGAGCCATGGAAGTCATAGGCCATCAGGCTGCAGAAATCCGGGTTCCTGCATGAGGCATGGGAAGAGCGGGTAAGGGGCTAGTGAGTAGGGTGGAGCTCTCTCTCTTGCTCGCTCCTTCCTTCCCCACACGTGTGTGGCCTGGGGAGAGACCAGCCGCACACTGGGTGGTGGGGGTGGGCTCTCTCTGGCTCTGGGAGACACGAGACCCAGGTGGCACTCCCCAGTCACTGCATTATACAGGCCATTCTCATTCTTGGCAGCTCACGCCTTTAGCATGCTCCCCCATCTGTCCCCTCAGCACCCTCAGGACAGAGTCCATTCAGGATTCCTTATGCTATTTTGAAGGGAAATCTAGTTCAGCATTTCTCAAACTTTAGTTGTACAAATAAATTACCTGAGAATCTCATTAAGGTAAAGGTTCTGATTCTATAGGTTTGGGGTGGGAAGGAGCTAGACAACTCATTCTCCTAGAGATGCTAAGGGCTTCCCTCTTTCCCCTCCCAGGAGTATTTCAAAACTGAATTCTTAAGGGAAGGTCCAGGGCTCCAAAGACAGGGACTCCAGAGGGGTGAAGTAGCAGATATAGTAAGCAAATCCTTTCTGGGTCTGCTGGTGGTACAGGTGAGTCCCCACTCTGAGGGAGGCTTAGCTTGCCCTTGGTCTCTCTCCCCTGCAGAGAACACAGAGTCCACGCCATCTGCCTGAGACTCACAGAGCAATTTTGTCCACCTCATTCATATCCAGCTTCTTTGTAGGGTCATCCTGCTGGGATGGCTGAGCTCAGCAGAAGGCATGCCTTTCTTGAGGTCTGGGCTTCCTGCTGAAAGGCATTGACCAGGTCCTGCAAGAGTAGCTCAGAGTAAACACACAGGCAGGGACCATGTAGCGCAGTGAACCCCAAGCAAATTTTCCCATGCAGGGGTCTGAAAACTGACCACAGGTCGATACTTTGTAGATAAATGAAGCAGCTGAGCCTGGGGCAGAGCAGCACCTATGTGTCCCCCTGACCAACTAGATCTCTCCTACCTCACCCAATCATACCTGCACCAGGGCAGTGAAGTGCTGAAGCAGGGCTCCCTCAGCTTCCTGGGTACTCCCAGTCAAGGTCAAGGCCATCAAAGTCATATTTGTGCAGAAACCTGATGGCTGAGTTGACAAAGGTCTGTCAGTTGTTGACTGTAGGTACCATGTCTGTCCTGAATATTCATTGGAAGGACTGATGCTGAAACTGAAACTCCCATACTTTGGCCACCTGATGCGAAGAACTGACTCATTTGAAAAGACCCTGATGCTGGGAAAGACTGAAGGCAGGAGGAGAAGGGGACAACAGAGGATGAGATGGTTGGATGGCATCACCAACTCAATGGACATGAGTTTGGGTGGACTCTGGGAGTTGGTGATGAACAGGGAGGCCTGGCGTGCTGCAGTCCATGGGATCACAAAGAGTCGGACACGACTGAGCAGCTGAACTGAACTGAACTGAAGTGAACCAAGTCCGTGAACCTGTGGGGTGATGAAGGGCAGTGTGGGCCTGTCTTATATGGTACAGTGGGTCATGCTTCTTCAGAGTCATGAGAGAAACTTCTCAGGATATTGGCACTCGGCTATCTAGGCCAGGACAGTGTTGGAGGCATGCTTCAGAAGCTGCTGGCTATTTGCTGGGGCGTATGGGCCTGGCTCAGAGAAGGCAATGGCACCCCACTCCAGTACTCTTGCCTGGAAAATCCATGGACAGAGGAGCCTGGTAGGCTGCAGTCCATGGGGTCGCTAAGAGTCAGACATGACTGAGTGACTTCACTTTCACTTTTCTCTTTCATGCATTGGAGAAGGAAATGGCAACCCACTCCGGTATTCTTGCCTGGAGAATCCCAGGCACAGCGGAGCCTGGTGGGCTGCCGTCTATGGGGTCGCACAGAGTCGGACACGACTGAAGCGACTTAGCATAGCATTAGCATTATGGGCCTGGCTAAGGGAAAGGGACAATGTAGAAGTGAGCTCCGCCTCCAAATATTGACATCAACATTGACTCACTAAGAGCTCTGCTTCCCAAAATTTCCTCCAGAAGCCTACTGCCACTTCCCTGCCCAGAGATTTGTCCTACTCTGAATCAGAGCTGGCTGTCAACCTAGCATGGAGGTTGGAAAAAGAAGAGGAGTCAGTTTCTAAGATGAAGAGGAAGAGAAGCCCAGCAGGTTAGTGAGGATCTGGGTAATCTTGAGAGCCTGCTGGTCTAGTTCCTTGGCAGGGTGACATGGTCACTTTTCTTCTAACTCACATTTGTAGAGTGCTTCGTGGCTATTGTTATTACTGTTACTAATCCAGAGCTCTTTAAAAGTCCTAAGGTGCCCCAGGAACTACACCACTACATCCTACTTTCTCAAGAAGTCCCTGGACTTCTTGGGGGTCTTGAGGTTTTAAAGACTATTTCTATCTTTATTTTTTTTAATTTATTAATTTGATTTATCTAATAGCATCAGTTTTTAAGTGGGGTTTGTGTGCCCTAGAACTCCAGGCTAAGAACTCTGAATTTCAATGAAAAATCTATATAACTAGTGTTTTGGGAAGGGGAATCATAAAATTCATCAGTTTTTTAAAAGGGGTTATGATCCAAAAATATTAGAAAGACTGGCTTAAAATTTAGGGGACCATGTATTCATGACTTTCTAGGAAAACTCTGATTCCAAATATACCATTCCACTATCTCCATAAATAATCAAAAATATCTTGGAAATGTCAATATTCTGCTATCCCAGCTCGATCTCACAGACTGTCTTTGACACCCAGAAAGGGAACAAAAATTCCCAGATATCCTGTTTCAGAGCTCAGAAAGTATAGACATTAAATGTTGTCTGGGATTAGTTGAGACTCTCCCTCTACCCATTTCATGGAGGAAACGGCTGAGGCCTGAGACGAGGTCAGAATTTCTGGGCTGCATTTAAAGCAAGACAATATATAATGGCCTGGAGCTAAGCCCACTCCACTGCCTCCCAGTGAGGTAGCGAGAACTCAGAAGGAAGCTCAGCTCTCAGAGTCCACTCTTCCCTCTCACTCCCCAGGAATCAACATGGCTGATTCCCTGACGGGGGTCTCTCTGGCCAGTTCCCCATCAGGGACCCTGCCATGTAGGTGCCCACAACAACTCACTTCTGAATGCCAAAGCTCCAGCCCCCAGTGGCCAACAGCGTCTTCATCTTGGAATTACTGGGGAAGACAAGAGAAGGGCCAGGATTGATCCAGCCAGGTCCTGGGACTCATTTCACTAACAAGGAAGCAAGGAGACTTGCAGGGCTGATGGGGTGAGATTCAGTTTAATTCAGTTCAGTCGCTCAGTCGTGTCTGACTCTTTGCAACCCCATGAATCACAGCATGCCAGGCGAGGTTGGGGACATCTAAATCCCTATGCTCAGAATCGGTACCAGGGAAGCTCTAGATTGGGAAACAAAAGACATATTCCGGCCTTTAAGGACCTCTTCTCTGGCTGGGGAGCTGTACACTCAATGAACTCAGAAAGCAAGAGATCAGGGCAGATCTTCAGACAGGCTTTATTAAGGTAGTAATAACACTTGAGCTGAAGGATAGATAGATTTTAGGAGAAATAAGGGCCCTCATTCCCAGCAGAGGAAAAGTTTCACAATCCAGATTCCATGTAGACCTAAACTGGAAGGGCCCTAAAAAAGTCTTTATCTACACTCGCCTCTTCCATATAAGAACAAGAAGCTCAGAGAAGAGATGAGATTGGCCCAAATCCACATAGCAGGTCTGTAGCTAGATTGAAGTGCTGGGGAAGGTTTCTGGCTTTGAGAGGAGGCACCTGCTTTCTCCACCTCCCACCCCCACTCCCTCCACTGCAGCTCACATCTTCTACAAGCCATGGAATTCCTTGTAGAGTGTCTCTTCATCCCATTCTATGGAGCTGAGTTGGTGACTGTCCATGCCAGCAAAGGCACGGATGAGGTGGGTGCGCAGACTGGGGTCCACATCCCTGGGTAAGAAGCAAGCAGCCCCCTCTCTGTACTGGACCCAGTTAGTGAAGTAGCAGGCCAGTTTTGCAGCAGAGCCTGGCCAGTCGGGGCAAAGAAAAGAAATGGCAATCAGAAAGGCCTGCTGTGGACTGGCACCTTCTGCCTGGAGGCAGAACCTACATCATGCCAGAGTGTGTTAAACATGGCCCTTTGTCAACTGAAGGCGGAGGCAGGACTTTTAAAAGACAGCTTGGAACACTTTAGAATGTTAGTTAAAACACAAATACATAAGGTCACAGAGAGGAGGCCCCAGGCGCAGGCTGAATTTATGTTTCTTTGGTCTTACTTTAAAGAGGTTTGCATTTACTATTATCCCCATGGGGTTGCAAGGAGTAGAACGTGACTGAGCACCTTTCAGTTTCACTTGCAGGACACCTGTTTATTAATATTACTGACAGAAAGTGAAAGCGTTAGTCACTCGGTCATGTCCAACTCTTTGCAACCCCATGAACTGTAGCCCTCCAGGCTCCTCTGTCCATGGGACTCTCTAGGCAAGAACACTGGAGTGGGTTGCCATTTCCTTCTCCAATGCATGAAAGTGAAAAGTGAAAGTGAAGTCGCTCAGTCGTGTCCAACTCTAGCGACCCCATGGGCTGCAGCCTACCAGGCTCCTCTGTCCATGGGATTTTCTTTCTAGGCAAGAGTACTAGAGTGTGCTAGATTCCCTATATATGCATTAATATACCATATTTGGTTTTCTCTTTCTGACTTTAGGCTCAAGGTTCATCCACCTCATTAGAACTGACTCAAATGCCTTCCTTTTATGGCTGAGTAATATTCCATTGTGTATATGTACCACAGCTTCTTTATCCATCATCTGTCAATGGACATCTAGGTGCTTCCACGTTGTAGCTGTTGTGAATAGTGCTGCAATGAGCAATGAACATGTGTCTCTTTCAATTTTGGCTTCCTCAGGGTATATGCCCAGGAGTGGGATTGTTGGGCCATATGGTGGTTTTATTCGTAGTTTTTTAAGGAATTTCCATACCGTCTTCCATAGTGGCTGTATCAATTTACATCTAAACAACCATGCAAGAGTGTTCTCTTTTCTCCACACCCTCTCCAGCATTTATTGTTTGTAGACTTCGGATGATGGCCATCTGACCAGTGTGAGGTGATACCTCATTGCAGTTTTAATTTGTGTTTCTCTAATAATGAGTGATGTTGAGCATCTTCTTCTGTAGGTGTTAGGAAGAGTTCATGTGTTTGTTAGCCTTCTGTATGTCTTCTTTGGAGAAATGTCTGTTTAGGTCTTTTTCCCCACTTTTTGATTGGGTTGTTTGTTTTTATGATATTGAGTTGTATGAGCTACTTTTATACTTTGGAAATTAATCTTTGTCAGTAGTTTTATTTGCTATTATTTTCTCCCATTCTGAGGGCTGTCTTTTCACCTTGCTTATAGTCTCCTTTGCTGTAAAAAAGCTTTTAAGTTTAATCAGGTCCCACTTGTTTACTTTTTTGTTTTTATTTCCATTACTCTAGGAGGTGGGTCATAAAGGATCTTGCTTTGATTTATGTCATCGAGTGTTCTGCCTATGTGTTCCTCTAAGAGTTTTATAGTTTCTGGCCTAACATTTATGTCGTTAACCCACTTTGAGTTTATCTTTCTGTAGGTGTTAGGAAGGGTTCTAATTTCATTCTTTTACAGGTAGCTGTCCAGTTTTCACAGCACCATTTATTGAAGAGGCTGTCTTTGCTCCATTGTACATTCTTGCCTCCTTTGTCAAAAGGTACCCATAGGTGCATGGGTTTATTTCTGGGCTTTCTATCTTGTTCCATTGATCTGTATTTCTGTCTCTGTGCTGGTATCATACTGTCTCGATGACTGTAGCTTTGTAGTATAACCTGAAATCAGGAAGGTTGATTCCTCCAGCTCCATTCCTCTTTCTAAAGACTACTTAGGCTATT
Source organism: Bubalus kerabau (assembly GCF_029407905.1). Classification (NCBI taxonomy): domain Eukaryota; kingdom Metazoa; phylum Chordata; class Mammalia; order Artiodactyla; family Bovidae; genus Bubalus; species Bubalus kerabau. Next base: position 54,955,753 of record NC_073628.1, read on the forward strand.
AGGGGTCTTTTGTGTTTCCATATGAATTGTGAAATTTTTTGTTCTAGTTTTGTGAAAAATGCCAATGATAATTTGATAGGGATCACATTGAATCTGTAGATTGCATTTGGTAGCATAGTCATTTTCATACCATTGATTCTTCCTGCCCAGGAACATGGAATATCTCTCCATCTGTTTATGTCATTTTGATTTCTTTCATCAGTGTCTTATAATTTTCTGTGTACAGTTCTTTCATCTCCTTAGGTAAGTTTATTCCTAGGTATTTAATTCTTTTTGTTGCTATGGTGAATGGTATTGATTCCTTAATTTCTCTTTCTGATTTTTCATTGTTAGTTATAGAAATGCAAGTGATTTCTGTGTATTGATTTTGTATCCTGTGACTGCTAAATTCACTGATTAGCTCTAGTAATTTTCTGATACTGTCTTTAGGGTTTTCTATGTATAGTACCATGTTATCTGCAAACAGTGAGAGCTTTACTTCTTCTTTTCTGATCTGGATCCCTTTAATTTCTTTTTCTTCTCTGATTGCTGTAGGACTTCCAGAACTATGTTGAATAATAGTGGTGAAAGTGGACATCCTTGTCTTGTTCCTGATCTTTGGGGGAATGTTTTCAGTTTTTAACCATTGAGAATAATGTTTGCTGTAGGTTTATCATGTATGGCCTTTACTGTGTTGAGGTAAGTCCCTTCTATGCCCATTTTCTAGAGAGTTTTAATCATAAATGTGTGCTGAATTTTGTCAAAGGCTTTTTCTGCATCTATTAAGATTGTCATACGGTTTATATCTTTCAGTTTGTTAATATGGTGTATCACATTGATTGATTTGTGTATATTGAAGAATCCTCGCATCCCTGGAATAAACCCAAATTGATCATGATGTATGAGCTTTTCATAGTGTTGCTGAATTCTGTTTGCTAAAATTTTGTTGAGGATTTTTGCATCTATGTTCATCAGTGATATTGGCCTGTAGTTTTCTTTTTTTGTGTTGTTTTTGTCTGGTTTTGGTATTGGGGTGATGGTGGCCTTGTAGAACGCGTTTTGAAGTGTTCTTTCACCTGCAATTTTTTGAAAGAGGATAGAAGGATAGGCATTTTAGAACAATAGGCATTAGCTCTTCTCTAAGTGTTTGATAGAATTCTCATGTGAAGCCATCTGGTCCTGGGCTTTTTTTTGGGGGGGAGATTTTTGATCACAGCTTCAATTTCAGTGCTTGTAATTGGGGTGTTGATAATTTATATTTCTTCCTGGTTCAGTCTTGGAAGATTGAACTTTTCTAAGAATCTGTCCATTTCTTCCAGGTTATCCTATTGTCATAGAGTTTTCATAACAGTCTCTTGTAATCCTTTGTATTTCTGCACTGTCTGTTGTAACTTCTCCTTTTTCATTTCAAATTTTGTTGATTTGATTCTTCTCTCTCTCTCTCTTTTTTTTTTTCTTGATGAGTCTAGCTAAAGGTTTGTCAGTTTTGTTTATCTCCTCAAAAACCAACTTTTACTTTTATTAATCTTTACTATTGCTTCTTTCACTTCTTTTTCATTTATTTCCACTCAGATCTTTATGATTTCTTTCCTTATACTAATTTTGGGGTTTTCTTCTTCTTCTTCCAGTTGTTTTAGGTGTAAAGTTAGGTTGTATCTTTGATGTTTTTCTTTTTTCTTGAGGTAGAATTGAATTTCTATAAACTTAGAACTGCTTTTGCTGCATCCCATAGGTTTTAAGTTGTGTTTTCATTGTCATTTGTTAGTAGAAAGTTTTGATTTCCCTTTTGATTTCTTCAGTAATCCATTGGTTATTTAGAAATCTGTTGTTTAATCTCCATGTGTCTGTGTTTCTTACAGTTTTTTTTTCTGTAATTGGTATCTAGTCTCATAGTGTTGTGGTCAGAGAAAATGCTTGATATGATTTCAATTTTCTTAAATTTACAGAGGTTTGATTTGTGACTCAAGATGTGGTCTATCCTGGAGAATGTTCCATGTGCACTTGAGAAGAAGGTGGATGCTTCTGAATTTGGATGGAATGTCCTGAAGATATCAATGAGATCCATCTCATCTAATGTATCATTTAAGACTTGTGTTTCCTTATTAATTTTCTGTTTTGATGATCTGTCCATTGGTGTGAGTGTGGTGTTAAAGTCTCTTACTATTATTGTGTTACTGTCAATTTCTCCTTTTATGTCTGTTAGTGTTTGTCTTATGTATTGAGGTACTCCTATGTTGGGTGCATAGATATTTGCAATTTTTTTGTCTTCCTTTTGGATTTATCCCTTGATCATTATGGAGTGTCCTTCCTTATCTGTTGTGATATTCTTTATTTTAGGATCTATTTTGTCTGATATGAGGATTGCTACTCCAGCTTTATTTTGTTTCCCATTTGCAAGGAATATGTTTTTCCATCCTCTCACTTTCAATCTATGTGTGTCTTGAGGTCTGAAGTGGGTTTCTTGTACACAGCATATGTATGAGTCTTGTTTTTGTATTCATTCAGCCAGTCTGTGTCTTTTGGTTGGAGCATTTAATCCATTTACATTTAAAGTAATTATTATTATATATGTTCCTATTTCCATTTTCTTAATTGTTTGGGGTTGATTTTGTAGATTTTTTTTTTCTTCTCTTGTATTTCCTCACTATAGAAGTCCATTTAACATTTGTTGTAAAGCTGGTTTGATGATACTGAATTCTCTTAACTTTTGCTTGTATGAAAAGCTTTTGATTTCTCTATCAATTTTGACTGAGATCCTTGCCAGGTATACTAATCTTGGTTGTAGGTTTTTCCCTTTCAGTACTTTAAATATATCCTGCCATTCCCTTCTGGCCTGCAGAGCTTCTGCTGAAAGATCAGCTGTTAAGCATATAGGGTTTCCCTTGTATGTTACTTGTTGCCTCTCCCTTGCTGCTTTTAATATTCTTTTTTTGCGTTTAGTCTTTGTTAGTTCAATTAGCATGTGTCTTGGCATGTTTCTCCTTGGGTTTATCCTGTATGGGACTCTGCACCTCTTGGACTTGATTCTCTATTTCCTTTTCCATGTTTGGGAAATTTTCAACTATAATCTCTTCAAAACTTTTCTCATACCCTTTGTTTTTCTCTTCTTCTTCTGGGACCCCTATAAATTGCATTTGATATTGTCCCAGAGGTATCTAAGACTATCCTCAATTCTTTTCATTCTTTTTACTTTATTCTGCTCTTCAGAATAAAGTTATTTCATTTTGGTGGAAATAAATAATTTATAATGGTGGAAGTTATTTCCACCATTTTATCTTTCAGCTTATTGATTCGTTCGTCTGCTTCAGATATCTGCTATTGATTCCTTCTACAGTGTTTTTAATTTCAGTAATTGCGTTGTCTGTCTCTGTATGTTCCTTCTTTAATTCTTCTAGGTCTTTTTTAACTGATTCTTGCATTGTCTCCATTTTGTTTTCAAAGTTTTTTGTCATCTTTACTCTCACTATTCTGACTTCTTTTTCAGGTAGTTTGCCTATTTCCTCTTCATTTATTTGGATTTCTCTGTTTCTAGGTTGTTCCTTCATTTGTGTAGTATTTCTCTGCCTTTTCATTATTTTTTTTTTAGCTTATTGTGTTTGAGGTCTCCTTTCCCCAGGATTCAAGGTTGAATTCTTTCTTCCTTTTGGTTTCTGCCCTCCTACAGTTGGTCCAGTGGTTTGTGTGAGCTTCGTATAGGGTGAGATTTGTGCTGAGATTTTTTCCTCTGATGGGCAAGGCTGAGTGAGGCAGTAATCCTGTCTGCTGATGATTGGGTTTGTATTTTTGTTTTGTTTGTTGTTTAGGTGAGATGTCCTGCACAGGGTGCTATTGGTGGTTGGGCCATGCCAGGTCTTGTATTCAAGTGGCTTCTTTTCCGTGAGTTCTCACATTTGATACTCCCGAGGGTTAGTTCTCTGGTAGTCTAGGGTCTTGGAGTCAGTGCTCCCACTCCAAAGCCTCAGGGTTTGATCTCTGGTCAGGAATGAAGATTCCACAAGTGGTTTGTTATGACATTGACATTGACATTGAAGTCACTCAGTTGTGTCCGACTCTGCGATCCCATGGACTGTAGCCTACCAGGCTCCTCTGTCCATGGAATTTTCCAGGCAAGAGTACTGGAGTGGGTTGCCATTTCCTTCTCCAGGAGATCTTCCCAACCCAGGGATCAAACCCAGGTCTCCTGCATTGTAGGCAGATGCTTTACCGTCTGAGCCACCAGGGAAGTCCCAACAAATATCCAAAATGAGAAACCAAAGATAAGCCCCACATAAATGGCAGTTACAAAATCAAGCAAATAATAAATAAAATAATGGAATATACACATATACATGTACACCCATGAGCAAAGTCAAAACAGTCCAACGAAAATAAAGTACAACAGATTGACCTAGAGAACAAAGAAAATCAAACAATATATTCACCAGTTAAGAACAAAACTAGCTAAAGCACAAACTGGAAAACAAAACTAAAGCAAGGTGCTAACTGGAGAATAAAGCAATGAAAATAAAACTAACAAATATGTTGAGAGGAAAGGAAAGAAAGATAAGGAAAAAAGAATAGATATGCAATGTTAAATAGAGGTAGATAAAGAAGATTTATATATATATATCAAAGGTTAACTGCAAGGGGAAAAGAATAATAGGAAAAGCAAACAAAAATTTAGAAAATATAATAATAGGTTTAAAAAATTAAAATTAAAAAAAGAGGAAAACTCCACAGAACTGCAAAAGCCTAATGTAGAGGCAGAGATTCATAAAATCAATAAAAATTGTTGACTGAAGAAGAAAAAAAGAAAAAAGAAAGCTCAAAAGCTTAATCAGATTTCATAGTGCCAATAAAATCGACAACTACAACAGAAAGGGAAATGAAAGAAAAAAAAATTCAAAAGAATCTACAAAGCAAGTCAAAACACAATATTCTTATTTATTATTCCATAAATGTTTCTCTTGAGTCGCTGCTGTCAGAGTCCTTTCCCGTGCTGGGGGTCACTGTCCACCTCAGCTCCCTAGGATGCCCTCCAACACTGTGCCCATCCCTGGACCTGCTGTGGGGACAGCTCAGATTCTAATCTGGTCCTACTCCTGTGTGATCTTGCCTCCAATGCCCACAGCTATCAGAACTAGTGTGTTTTCTTTTATGGGAGCTCTCAATGGCCTTTTATATATTCCATAGACACAGAGTCTGCCTAGTTGATCATGTGGATTTAATCTGCAGCTGGTGGGAAAGTTTTGGGTCTTCTTCCTTAGTTACACTGCCCCTGGGTTTCAATTGTGCTTTTGTTTCTACCTCTGCATGTGGGTCAGACTTTCCTTGTGGCTCAGACAGTAAAGCATCTGCCTACAATGTGGGAGACCTAGGTTCGATCCCTTGGTTGGGAAGATCCTCTGGAGAAGGAAATGGCAACCCACTCCAGTACTCTTGTCTGGAAAATCCCATGGACAGAGGAGCCTGGTAGGCTACAGTCCATGGGGTCGCAAAGAGTCAGACACGACTGAGCGACTCACTTTCACTTTTCACTTTCTGCATGTGGGTAGTCCACTGGGGTTTGCTCCCGAGGCTGCACTGAGGGACTTTGGCTTGAAATTGTGAGGGCCAGGTGTGGAGGTGGTGCAGCTGCTTGGGTTGTAGGGGTTCTGGCAGCACCAGGTACTCAGATGGGCTGGCAGCTAGAGAAGCAGGAAATATAGTGCTCTAGAAGGGTATGGCAACCAGTATTGGCCAATGTGCTCCAGTATTCTTGCCTGGAGAACCCCCCTCCCTGACAGAGAACCCTGGCAGGCCACAGTCTACAGGGTCACAAAGAATGAGACACTACCAAAGTGGTCCTGCGCGCACAGACACAGGACTTCTTTTGCCTGTGGCAGCTCTGCCCCAGCGACCGTTGAATGTGAAGGTGGTGCAGCTGCTTGGCTTGTGGGGACCCTGGCGGCGCCAAGTGTTCAGGGACACAGACTGCCTCTGACACAGGAGTTATGGCCCTATCACAGTCTTTTTGCAAGCCTCTTGTAGCTGGCGATCAGAAGGCCTCTTTGGCCAGTCTTTCTCCATAACTCCACCTGTTCAGGCACTTAGAGGGCTCCCTTGCCTGGGGTCCTTCTCTGTTGTTCAGCTAGAGGGCACCCCCTGGCTGGGGTCCTACTCTGTAGATCGGCACATCAGGCACTTAAAGGAGCACCCTGGGTGGGGTCCTACTCTGTAGTTCAGTGCGTCAGACGTTGGATGGGCCAGCCTCTCTATTGTTCAGCCGCCGATGCTGGCTGGGGAGAGAGAGGTTACGGTGCTGGCCCCACCCCCTACGTGTGACTCAGCAGCATCGCCTTGCTTCCATGGCTGCCTGGCTTTCCTTCACCACTATCTCCTCCCTCGCATCCCCTCCATCTGTCTCTCCACAGTCAACAGCAGCCCTTGCCCTGAGATTGCTCCACAATCCCCAGTCTCCAGCTCCTAGCCACTCCCCTTCCAGGAGACCTGTGTTCCTGTCCAGTGTATGTATGGCTGCTGCAAGGACAGTCTGATTCTCATTCCATTTAGGCTGCCACAGATCAGCTGTTTCACTCCCAGCCTTAAATGTTTCTCCTCTGACCCAGACAGTTGACCCGATGCAGGGATGGGACCCCTGCTTCAGTTCCCCCACCCTCCGAGGGCAGGTCCAGTCCTACTAACACTCCTGTTTTTCCCCCTGGTTCCTTCATCCTCCCGAGTTTTGCGTGGGTCTATGTATTCTTTTCCGCTGGTCAGGTCCTCCTGTTCACTCTCAGCTGGTGCTCTGAATGCATGTCTGTGTCTGGAGGTGTATTCCTGAGGTACCCGTGGAGAGAGATGTACTCCATGTCCACCTACTCCTCCACCATCTAGTTCTCCCCCTCCCCGCCCCCCATAGATCTTTCTTTATCTTGATTTCCCCATTCTTAGCCTAGAGTGCTGAGGCAGTGTATTCAGTGAAAGATCAACCTCTTTGTGAGCAGTTTTATTCAGTTCTCCTTTCCTGCTCCTGGCTTATTCGCTTCTTTCAAACTAAGAAAACCTAGAAGAGTCTGGAATAACTATTGATATAATCCAGTTTCTGAAATTAACATGTTTCTGGATCACCCAGATGACTTTGACCTGAGCTGCTGTATGTAAGAGCTAGATGACTTATGCCTGTGATACGGCACTTTTGAATTCCAACTCAAAGTGTGTGTGCACGCATGCACGCACATGAGTGTGCATGTGTTGGGATTGGGAGAGGTAATTTTACAAAGGTCCCCACTCTTAGTGGATTCTAGACTTCAATTCCAGCCCCGTGAAGCTATCAAAAGTAAAACTTAACCTCCCATCTGCATTTTCTTGATTGGGCAAAAGGGGCCCAGATGCAAGGCTCAATTTCAGCAGATAAATCCATGATTCTTCAGTACTTTATTAGTGTTTCCATGCTCTCAAGCAGGTATTTCATTCTTTTGATCTGTTCTAATTATTCTTAGTGAGATACTTCTGCTTCACTGATTACACTAAAGCTTTTGACTGTGTGGATCACACCAAACGGTGGAAACTTTTTCAAGAGATGGGAATACCAGACCACCTTACCTACCTCCTGAGAAATCTATATGCAGATCAAGAAGCAACAGTTGGAACCGGACATGGAACAACAGACTGGTTAAAAGTTGGGAAAGGAGTAAATCAAGGTTGTATATTGTCACCCTGCTTATTTAACTTATATACAGTTTATCATGCAAAATGCTGGGCTGGATGAAGCACAAGCTGGAATCATGATTGCTGGGAGAAATATCAACAACCTCAGATATGCAGATGACACCACCCTAATGGCAGAAAGTGAAGAGGAACTAAAGAGCCTCTTGATGAAGGTGAAAGAGGAGAGAGAAAAAGCTGGTTTAAAACTCAACATTCCAAAAACTAAGGTCATGGCATCTGGTCCCATCACTTCATGGCCAATAGATAGGGAAAAAATGGAAACAGTGGCAGATTTTATTTTCTTGGGCCCCAAATCATGTGGACAGTGACTGCTGCCATGAAATTAAAAGACGCTCCTTGGAAGAAAAGCTATAACAAACCTAGACAGCATAATAAAAAGCAAAGACATCACTTTGCCAACAAAGGTCCGTCTAGTCAAAGCTACAGTTTTTCCAGTAGTCATATATGGATGTGACATATGGATGGACCATATAGAAGGCTGAGTCCCAAAGAATTGATGCTTTTGAACTGTGGTGCTGGAGAAGACTCTTGAGAGTCTCCTCTGCAAGGAGATCCAATCAGTCAATCCCAACTGGAAATCAATCCTGCATATCCATTGGAAGGACTGATGCTGAAGTTCTAATACTCTGGCCACCTGATGCAAAGAGCCAACTCATTGGAAAAGACCCTGATGCTTGGAAAGATTGAGGGGAGGAAGAGAAAGGGGTCACAGAGAATGAGATGGTTAGATAGCATCACTGACTCAATGAACCCATGTTTGAGAAAACTCCAAAAGATAGTGAAGGACAGGTAAGCTTTGTGTGCTACAGTCCATGGGGTCGCAAAGAGTTGGACACGACTGAGCAACTGAACAACACAGGCAATTAACAATGTTGTAAAAGTTTCAGGTGGACAGCAAAGGGACTCAGCCATGCACATACATGTATCCATTCTCTCCCCATCTCCCTTTCCATTCAGGCTGCCACAGAACATTGAGTCGATTTCCCTGTGCTCTACAGTGGGACCTTATTGGTTACCCATTTTAAATAAATCAGTGTGTACATGTCAATCCCAAACTCCCTAATGATCCTTTCCCCTCCTCCTCCCCCTGGCAACCATAAGTTTGTTCTCTAAGTCTGTGAGTTTGTTTCTGTTTTGTGAATAAGTTCACTTAGGGTACTTCTTATTTTTAAAATCTCTTAAACATGTTAACATCAAGAATAAAACCATAGCTATTGACATCGCTTATGACAGATGAAAAATTGAACACACTCCCCTTGCGACCATCCACTTCTTGTCAAGGTAATTTGTGATATTAAAGTCTGAATCATAATTATGAAGTCTTTTGTATATATAATTGTAAGGATCTCATTTTTCTTGAGTTTCATATATTAATCAAAACAATTCAATTTACATAGCTTTATTAGTTTTATTGATTTAATTATTCTTTGCTTTTGCACTTTCATCTTTGGGGTTCTTCATTTGGATTCATTTCTCAGGTGGCAGTAATATCTCATAAAGATATTCTCCAGGACTGTTTTATGGAAAAATCCCCAACCCCCAGTTGAGCTCACTAATATCCGGCATCAGTTATCAATGTATTACCTTTCAGCTCCAAATGCACGCTTTATACCTGTCTGGGCTGTCTTCTCCCTGGCACATGCTATGCTTTACCAGCAGAGGGCACTGGAGAGACAGGAGGAGAACAGCCTCCTCCTGGTTCCTTTGCTTTCCCGCTGACTTATTCTCAGGACTCTGAAGTCTGGTGGAGCTTACCCCCAGCAAGTTTCAGCAGTTCACCTGCTCATGGCATCTCTACGGCTAGTTTTATGGACATCTCTTCTAGTTTCCCAGCGGCAAGTTTAGCTACATCCTTCATGGGTGGATTCCTGATGAAAGGCAGGGGTTACTGGAAAGTCCCACAAACAACATTCTCCCAAAGAGATTTCTCAGTGAGTTCTTTGGGAGCCCTAGGTGGCTTCACCATGATCAGCTGCATTTCCCTAGAACAACTTCCTGGGAATTTTGTGGACACTCAGCAGAACACTCAGCTGGCAGCCCAAGGCTGTAGTTCTTGCCCGTCAGTCTAGGATCTCTGACTATGGACCAGTTTTGTCCAAAGACAACTCAGAGAATTTCTCTGCTGTCCATGGGCCGCACCCACACCTTACCCAACAAGGGCTGAACCCCAGCCTTGAGGAACCCCTCTCCTCTTCCTTCCTTGTCTGTCCCTTCTTTGTATACTCTCATCAGCCTTAGGAGATTTTTTTAAACAATCCCTTTTATTCCCACTCTGTAGTTAATTCCCTGAAAATAGTTAATTTTTATATCAAAACTTTCCTTTTCAAATGACTATGCAATTTCTCTCTCCTAATTCAACTGTGATTGGAGCACTACCACTAGTTCAGAGGCAAGGGAAAACTGGGAAATTCCTAGACTTCTCTACTCAGAATGGAAAGAAGCAATGGAATCTTACCGCTGTTAACATCTCTAAATATTGCACCTGTGTCTGGAATCTGCACAGGGAAGGAATCCTGCAGAATTGCAGCTTGCTTGAAAGGTGCTATGTTGGGTGAGGCCACTGCAGACAAAGTTATATAAAGTGAAGTGAAGTGAGAATGCTAGTCACTCAGTCATGTCCAACTCTTTGCAACCCCATGGACTATATCCCGCTAGACTCCTCTGTCCGTGGAATTAATTCACCAGGCATGAATACCAGAGTGGATAGGCATTCCCTTCTCCAGGGGATCTTCCTGACCCAGGGATCAAACCTGAGTCCCCTGCATGCAGGCAGATTCTTTACCATTTGAGCCACGAGAGATCCTGAAGTCATACCTAACAGACAGCCAAACCAGTGGGAGAAGCTGCTGTCAGTGTTCCATAAAAACTATGTTCTTTCTGACTTCTGCCCTGTATCCACTGTTCTCCTAAGACCCCTTGGCTGGAATCTCAGTCCAGTTTCTCTCGTTGGTGTCCTTAGCTACTCTCACTGCCATTGCTCTATCCAAGATCTGGTCACCTAGCTAGGAATTCCCCCTGGAAACGCTCGCTGCTTTCCCTCCATAGGTTCCTGAGTGCCAGCTCAAACTCCACCTCCTAGAAAGCTTCCCCATTAGCTTGGCTCAGTGGTTCTCCTCATCCTGACGTTTTCTAATGTCTGTACAGATCTTAAAGCACTTTCCTAAGTCTACTCTGCCACATAACTGGGGCCAATCAACACATTCCCGATTAACCTGGGCTGCCTTGATGAAACCTGATTCAGATTAGCAGAGGAAAATAATGCACTTATTTGTATAGAAATGACATCCTCTGTTGGTAAGTATATATAATGACTGGATTTTTTCATAAGCTGTATAAGGACCCTCACTCCCCAAAGCTGAGAAAACCGAGGAAACTCAGTTGCCCCTCTCTGCTCACCTCACTCCCTCACAGGTAACATTCAATCCGCTGACCCACTCACCAGATTTCTACCCCTTCCTAACACAAAAGAGGTCCCTGATGCCGAAGTCTCTTGGATAGCAATCTGTAACATTTACTGAGTACCTGCTGTATGCCATACATAGGATTAATTTCCTTAAGTATGGTATATCATTTTATCCTCATAGAAACTTTATGAGGTAGACACTTGGGAAAGGCTCCCTGAAGCAAACTTCAGTATGTGTTAGCCATTTAGCATTTGTCCAACACCTGCCATATACCATGCCTGGGAAAGTGATCTGGCTGGGCACAATGTGCCAAAGAACAGAAATTCTCATTTCTACCCCACAAATGCAGAATCGTAATCTTTTGTATTTATAGATTCTTCATATTTGGTATCTCATTGAACGTAGCAATAATCATGAGAGAGAGTGATTATCATTTCCATTATGCAAACCAGGAGAGAAACAAGCTAGGAGACTTGCTCAAGATCAACCCTCCAGTTAAATGTGTCCTGTCTGTTTGGGAATACTACTTTCCTAGATATGTAGCCAGCTGTTGTCAGTCCTAGCTCAGACTCTCCTCCGTGACTTGCAGGCTCTGAGACTTTACCAGTAGGATATTACAGCCCTTTTAACTCAAACTCCTACTCAGCCCTGAAGCTGATAACCACTCCTCATGAGATCAAGTAAGAGAAAATATACTTCCTGACTGGAAGGGAGCCATGCCTTGCTGACCTGACATTTTAAAACCCCTGTGGCAAGAGAATGCGCCTGGGGCGTTCCTCACCTTTTCAGCAGTTTTCCTTAGCCAAGTTTCTTTAGAGGGGACCCAGTAGACCAGAGTCTGTCGGTGGAAATGGAGGGACCCAGGGCTACCTGAGTACAGCTTTCACCTGCCACAAGGGGTGGCTGTGTGGCAAGTCTTGTGGCAGAGAGCTGGAGTTTCCTGGATCTTAGGGGAGCTGTCATCTCCACCACCCTCTCAGGGTCCTGGGTTTGGTCCCCAAGTTGCCTCTGTACCCGTCAAATGCCCATGAGCTGTCTTTGGAATGAATGAGTATGAAGAATCACATCAGACAAGCTCCCCTCCTCCAATTCCCACCCCCTTACAGTTCCACCTAAGAGACGATGGGGGTACAGTGGAGCACACGCAGGGCCCGAGAAGCATCAGATTGTGGTGGGCTAGTGTGGGCTTAAGATCTCATTGACTCAGGTTCAAATTCCCCACTCCATCACTTACTAAGCTAGGTAGCTCATCAGGATAAGGTACAAATGAAGGTAACAGAAAACCCACAACAACAAAGGCTTTAACAAGGTACAAGCTTATTTTCCTCTCACATAAAAGTCCTGAGAAGGAGTTCAGGACTGGTGCGAGGCCCCAGTCTCCTCCCAGACCGCTACTCTGTGCTCTCAGTGGGCACCCTTGTCCTGAACCACCCTCAGGGGTTCAGGGTGACTCCCACCTTCCGAACAGCAAAATAGAGGGCGGGACAAAGAAGGGCCGCCAACCGCTAGAGTAAGCAGCAAGGACTTGCCTTACCTTTATGTCCACCACTGTGACATCTGTGAAAAGAGAATCTTCTCACTCACCTTTCTGATACTGCTAGCAATTTTGTAAGAAAACACCAGCCCAGCCCCTCACGGGAGCCCCAGATCTGATTCTTGCCCTGGTGTGGGTGCTGAAGCCCAAGAGAGCTGAGACTTAATTCAAGGAGAGATCTCAGACGTGCAAAAGCCTGTGGGAAAGCTGAGGCAGAGCCAGTGAAGAGGTCTCACTGGGCAGGGACCAGCTCCTCTCACACATCGTTGTCAGACTCATCAAATCTCTCTAAGGCAGTGAGAGCGACCCTTAACCACATAACCCCTGACCCCCCACGTTTAGAGTATAACCCAGAGCAAGTGACAATAAATAAAAACACTTCCTTCAGTCTTCTCTTTTTTCTTTAAAATTTGTTCAAATGTTACATCAGTAAAGTACTTACATTAGGTTCCATACATATGAACCTTCAAGCTGTGAACTTTCAAAGATGTGAAACATCAGGTGTGAGTGAAATTGCAGCTTGCTCTCCATCTCCTTTCACTGCCGACCCTTCAGCTCTGCCTTTCTCACCTCCTCTCTCGCCTCCAGTCAGTAAGTCTCCTTGCCAGTTCACTTGACACCAGCCTCCATATGCCAGCTATTATACTGTACTACTGTGCTTTTCAAGATACCATACTGTAAGATTTAAAATGTTTTTATTTTTTGTATTTGTTTATGTATGTAGTATTTGTGTGAACAGTATTATAAACCTTTTATGGTACACTGCTATATAAATAATTGTGTCAGTTGAGTACCTAGGCTAACTTTGTTGGACTTACAAACAAATTGAACTTAGGAATGTGATCTCAGAAGGGAACTCATTCATATACAGGGGCTTACTGTAGTGTACTTCAAAATGTGTGTGTGCTAAGTCTGTTCAATCTTCAGGGACTCTCTGTGACCCCAGGGACTGTAGCCTGCCAGGCTCCTCTCTTCATGGGATTCTCCAGGCAAGAATACTAGACTGGGTTTCTGTGTCCTCCTCCAGGGGATCATCGCAACTCAGGAATTGAACCAGGGTCTCATGCAGCTCCTGCATTACAGGTGAATTCTTTACTGCTGAGCCACCAGGGAAGCCCATTACTTCAAAATATATTTCCCTAAATGCTGCAACTAAATTTACACTCCAGCAGTGTATACCATGTTTGTCCTTTACCTTCACTTGTCCTCAGCCCACTGTTCATGCCCTTTGGAGTCATGGCATCATCCCGTATGTTCGTGTACAATCCCATGTGATATGAACTATGACATGGATGGACAGATTTGGAAACTGAGGTTGAGAGGTTACACAGACTGCCAATAGAAAGACAAAGAATAACTGGTTGAAACGGCCCCTCTGGCTCTAAATCCTTGTCCTGTAATCATCGTGTACGAAAGTAGGGGCTACCCACCAACTGGTGATGGAACCTGTTGCTAAGGCTCTTGGCCATTCAGGGGAGTCAGCAAGGAAGGGGTCCAAGGAAGGAAGGCCTCTCCTAGATGACGAGATTGAGCTTCAGGAATTGTGGGCCATTGACTCCAGGAGTTATTACCAAATAAACCTACCAAGATGCCTGAGGCTAGAGAGATGCTTCAACTAATAGCAGGGGACCAGCTTGGGACTTGTTTGGGACTCTTTTGCATATTGCCCTGAACTCAAGGGTCGAGAGCCAGGACCAGATAGGACTGGGAAGAGGTCCTCGCCACTGTTCAGTGACCCTGAAAAAGGCAAGCTCCTTGGTAAGCTAGAGTCACTCATGAGGGCTGATTTCAGCCTGAAGTTCAGGAGTTCCTGGGGGAACTGAGGCCCATGTGGCCAAGAAAAGCAAGACATGTGCACTGTCTCTCAGCTACTAGAAGGGTACACAAATGCCTCATGTGATCCTGGAGATGCCGAGCACGGAGGAGAGTTTATAGGGAATTACGGTAAGGAGGGGATGATCTAGACCTGGCTGCCTGCTAGAGACACCAGCCTATTTCAAGCCATCTTCTGACTTCCTCTGGCCATGGGTTTGGAAGTGGCTGAGTGCAGAGAAGCCCGAGGCCGGCAGTCTGGGGGATTCCCGGTGTGCCTCCGGGCTTCGTCCTGAGCTGTGGGTGCAGCTTCTCCTATCAGCTCATGTCCAAGGCTCCAGGCAGCAGCCAGGCTGCACACTTCTGCACTCAGAGAGGTTGCTGATGCTGCAGAGGAGTCCAGAACCATTCACCTCCTTGTCCAGCCCAGAAAGGAGTTATTCTGTAGGCCCTGCAGGAGGATGGACCAGGCACAGAGACAGTCCTGGGAGGAAGTCCAGCCCCTGACCTCTGCAGCAGCTCCCCACCCACTTCCCTCCACCCCTTATCCTTCCTGCTCTCCAGGTGATCGTGGGCCCAGGACAGAAGAAAGGAGCTTCTTTCTTGCTTTCTTTCTTGCTTTTCTTTCTGGCCTTGCTTCTCTGACCAGAGGAAAGGAGCCAAGAGATTGCAATAAAGCCCTTGGGTTCTTGGACAAGAAGGCAAAACAAAACACAAAATAAAAAGCTCAGTGAGATCACTGTCCTGCCCAGAGGCAAGTCATTGCTCAAGTCAAGTCAGCCAACCTGGCCTCTATCCCTGCTGAGTCCCAGAGAGAGGCTGCCTGGCTGGGCAGTCTGATGGGGGTGGGCGGGGGAGCAGAGCCTCTGCCCTGGAGCTCCTGGCCCAGGGGAGGGATGCTGCCTTCCTCTCAGAAAACCACAGGAGGGAACAGCTTGCAGGACCATTTTCCACCAAGGATAAATCAGGCTGTTTCCAAAGGGGCCTGCGGCCAAGTAAGGCAGAGATGAATCTAAACCACAAAGCACTTAAACTCAGACAAATTGCTGAGTCCCTTCCCATGACCCAGTCAGCGGTTCTCTGGTCTTCTGACAGCCCAGGTTATCCCCTTTCAAACACTTACTGAAGGGCCACTGTGGGCCTGTCCTCCCCAAGCTGGGGGTACAGACAAGGAGCTTGCAGAGTAGGGTGGGTGCTGGGCTATTCCCATGGAGTGACAAGCTATGTAGGAGGCTTCTGCCTGGGGAGAGGTATTGGGCCTGCCTCCCAACACCTAAAAGGAAGTGATACTCACACTGAAGGGAAACCACAAGGAAGTGACGCTCACACTGAGGAGGCAGAAAAATGATCAAAATGATCTGGGTATATGACAGAAGCAAGGCCCCGCTGAAGCTCCCGCCCCAGAGGGACCCAGGGTCAGTGCCCAGCAGACACATGCAACTGTCAGTGATAACCCATGGAAGACCACAGAGCACTTTAGCTCACTGAGTTATTTCATTTACCTTTATTCTGTGGCATAGATCAGAAAATAAAGTTCAGAGAAGTGAAATAACTAACCCCAGGACACACAGCAAGAAGCTCTGATCCCACATTCCAAGCCTCAACTAGTTTTTTATTAGCCTCTGCCCCCAACTCCCAGAGACAGAACCCTGTTGAAAACATGTCTAGAACTTGTTTTTTTCAAGTTGGTTCACATATGGAGACCCGGCTCATGCCAACCAAACACACGGGAGGTGGATGGGCAAACAGAAACCCAGTATGCTCATTTACAGGCAGCGTAGGTTTGTCATTAAGGCTAGTGTTGAGAATTTGCTGAAGCCACCCATTCCTCCATGGCAATGCCCAGAAATGCAGAGCCCAGGCAAACGGAGCCAGCCCATTCTGAAGGACTCACCAGTCCATCAGATCAAGTGACGGAGAAGCAGGATGTTCTGGAAGCTTGGAGAAAGGTGACTCTGGAGCAACCTGGGTTGTAATCTCATCTCTACCAGCCTCTGATTGTGCATCCCTGGCAGGTTCCTTAATCCTCAGCTTCTTCATCTGCTAGATGGAGACAATCATAGGACAATGCAGAATTGCTGAAGTGGATTAGACTTGAAATGTATGTGACACCTTGTCCAATATGTGGGGGAACTTAATAAATGGTAACTGCTTTGCCATTATGATAGTGGTGTAGGTTTTACAAGCTTCAAGTTCAGAGACCTTGTCTATGTAACCATGGTGTAACTGGAGTATACTAATGACAAGATCTTTTTTTTTTCTTAATTAATTTATTTTAATTGGAGGCTAATTACTTCACAATATTGTAGTGGTTTTGCCATACATTGACATGAATCAGCCATAGGTGTACAAGTGTTCCCCACCCTGAACTCCCCTCCCACCTCCCTCCCCATCTCATCCCTCTGGGTCATCCCAGTGCATCAGCCCTGAGCACCCTGTCTCATGCATCCAACCTGGACTGGAGATCTGTTTCACATATGGTAATATACATGTTTCAATGCTATTCTCTCAAATCATCCCACCCTCGCCCACTCCCATAGAATCCAAAAGACTGTTCTATACATCTGTGTCTCTTTTGCTGTCTCGCATATAGGGTCATCATTACCATCTATCTAAATTCCATATATATGTGTTAATATACTGTATTGGTGTTTTTCTTTCCGACTTACTTCACTCTGTATAATAGGCTCCAGTTTTATCCCCCTCATTAGAACTGATTCAAATGCATTCTTTTTAATAGCTGAGTAATATTCTATTGTGTATATGTACCACAGCTTTCTTATCCATTCATCTGCTGATGGACATCTAGGTTGCTTCTATGTCCTGGCTATTGTAAACAGTGCTTTGATGAACATGTCTCTTTCAATTCTGGTTTCCTTGGTGTGTAAGTCCAGCTATGGGATTGCTAGGTCGAATGGGAGTTCTATTTTCAGATTTTAAGGAATCTCCACACTGTTCTCCATAGTGGCTGTACTAGTTTGCATTCCCACCAACAGTGTAAGAGGGTTCCCTTTTCTCCGCACCCTCTCCAGCATTTATTGTTTGTAGACTTTTTGATATTAGCCATTCTGACTAGGTGAGATGGTACCTCATTGTGGTTTTGATTTGCATTTCTCTGATAATGAGTGATGATGAGCATCTTTTCATGTGTTTATTAGCCATTTGTATGTCTTCTTTGGAGAAATGTCTGTTTAGTTCTTTGGCCCATATTTTGGCTGGGCCACTTATTTTTCTGGAATTGAGCTTCATGAGCTGCTTGTATATTTTTTAGATTAATTCTTTGTCAGTTGCTTCATTTGCTATTATTTTCTCCCATTCTGAAGGCTATCTTTTCACCTTGCTTATAGTTTCCTTCGTTGTGCAAAAGCTTTTAAGTTTAACTAGGTCCCATTTGTTTATTTTTGCTTTTATTTCCAATATTCTGGGAGGTGGGTCATAGAGGATCCTGATGTGATTTATGTCAGAGAGTGTTTTGCCTGTGTTTTCTTCTAGGAGTTTTATAGCTTCCGGTCTTACGTTTAGATCTTTAATCCATTTTGAGTTTATTTTTGTGTATGGTGTTAGAAAGTGTTCTAGTTTCATTCTTTTACAAGTGCTTGACCAGTTTTCCCAACACCACCTGTTAAAGAGATTGTCTTTCCTCCATTGTATATTCTTGCCTCCTTTGTCAAAAATAAGGTGTCCACAGGTGCGTGGATTTATCTCTGGAGATCTTATAAGTGAATTGCTGTTAGAGCTCATGGGTGGAAAAGTTAACTTCACAAAAAGGAAGACAGGGGAGGTTCCTTGTGGGCATTTGGACCAGGTCTGCTCACACCCGTCCCCTCATGTGTCTCCCCCATCACTGTCTTAGATTCCACTTGTCCCCCTTCAGAGCATCCACAGTGCGATCTGAGGAAAGGGGGTGGGGAGAAGGACGCCCTGCAGGACGGTCTGCTCCCTGAGCCCTCCCGCATCACCAGGGCATTTCTAGCCTGGAGACCTGAGGGCTCTCCAGGAGTCTGGGGATTTGGGATCGGGTGGGTGGAGAAGAAGCTGAGGCAGGAAGACTGAGGCCTTTCTGAAGAGTCTTTCTTCTCCCTGACAGACCCCCCTGCCTGCCTCTACCCCCACCCCACACTCTCTGTACACAAACTCCTGAAGGAGGCAGGCAGTCTCAAAACAGGTCTTCTCAGGGACACCACCTCAGGCATAGCCTCCAAGAAAGCACACTCATATCTGCTGCCCATCTGCTGTGATTTGGAGCCAGTGGGCATGGATTAGGGGCTTCCCAGGTGGTGCCAGTGGTAAAGAACCTGCCTGCCGATGCAGGAGACATAAGACACACAGGTTTGATCCCTGGGCCAGGATGATCCCCTGAAGGAGGGCATGGCAACCCACTCCAGTATTCTTGCCTAGAGAATCCACGGACAGAGGAACCTGGTGGGCTACAGTCCACAGGGTGGCAAAGAGTCAGATAGGACTGAAGTGGCTTAGCAGCAGCCGCAAGTGTGTAGACTGTGTAGGACAGTGGTGGCGCCCGTGCTTGGGCGGCACACGTCCGACGAGCAGTGCTGCGGGGCAGGCATTCGGGAGGGGCTTGTTGGCTTCTCTTCACATTTCAGCAACTGTTATTAATGGTCTTTAAACCACAAGACTCAGAAGAGGTTTTGTGACAAGTACTAAATGTATAATGACTTATATCTTGAGCATTTAAATTAAAATTCTACCAGATTCTAGACTACATTCAACCATCTACATTCAACCATCTCCATTTCCCAATGCTGTCAGGTTTACTGCCTTTGTTTCCACAGGCTCAGTGCTCTGGCGTCGGGTACGGAGCAGTCTATACTGTGGATAGGCTCTGCACTTGAATATTTGGGTAACACATTTGCCCTACACCAGCCTCGACACGGAGGCAACTGTCTTCTAACCCAAAGTCAATGCAACCGAAGGAACTGGAATTTAAACTTAGTGTTAAAGTGAATGGCTTTATTCAGATATTAGAGTTTCACATCCTTAATTGAAAGCTTTCAGTACACTGCAGCAGCCCTTCACTGATTCTGGGAATGAAGAAAGGCAGCAAAGAAGTGAGATTAGAGGCACAGACTGTAGAGCCAGATGGCCTAGGTCCAATCTTGGGTAGAAGACCTAACCTCTCTGCCTCAGTTTCATCATCTGTAAAATGGAGACCAGATTTTTTTAATTTTAATTTTAAATCTTTATTGAAGTATAATTGGCATATAACATTTTAATTTAATTAACATTAATTAAAATTAATTTAATTTAATTAACATTTTAAGTATACAACATAATGATTTGGCATTCGCATATACTGTGAAATGATCACATCCACCACCATACACAGTTAGAAAAAAATGTTTTTCTTGGGATAAGAACACTTAAGATCTACTCTATTAGAAACTTCAAATAGGCAAGACAGTATTATTAACTGTAATCACCATGCTGTACATTAGTTAATCCCCATAACTTACTAATTTGATAACATTTTGACCCCCTTCACCAATTTTGCTCACCCAAACCCTTCCAATGACAACCACCAGCCAGTTCTCTCTGTCTGTGAGCTTGGAGTTTTGTTTGTGCCTTTTTTTTTTTCCAGATTCTGAGTGTAATATCACACAGTAACAAATATTTTATTCCCATTTTACAGATAAAGAGATAGGGGCTTAAACAGTAAGGGACCATATCCCTCACTCTAAAGTCATATGGAGAATAGGACTCAGCTCTCTCCCAAGATAAGCTCAGTTTCTACTGGTCCCAGACAAGCCGGAAGGCCAAGGAGGGCAGCGTGGCTGACACACACCCAGCTTAGCTGCCCAGTGAGAGATGCCAGCCCTAGTGCTCCAGAGAGCAGGTGGGTGGCCAGCCCTTCCCCACCCAGGTTCCGACCCCTGAGACAGAGCTCAGCCTTGAGAATAGCCATCAGAAACCTGAGTTCTTTGGCCTGGAACAGAATAGAAGCACAATAAAGGACAGAAAGGGACCTAACAGAAGCTGAAGATATTAAGAAGAGGTGGCAAGAATACACAGAAGAACTATACAAAAAAGATCCTCATGACCCAGATAACCACAATGGTGTGATCACTCACCTAGAGCTAATGAGTGGAGAAGCCCATGGGGAAACAGTGAGAGACTTTTTGGGCTCCAAAATCACTGCAGATGGTGACTGCAGCCATGAAATTAAAAGAGGCTTGCTCCCTGGAAGAAAAGTTATGACCAACCTAGACAGCATATTAAAAAGCAGAGACATCACTTTGCCAACAAAGGTCTGTCTAGTCAAAACTATGGTTTTTCCAGTAGTAATGTATGGATGTGAGAGTTGGACTATAAAGGAAGATGAATGCTGACAAATTGATGCTTT
Organism: Bubalus kerabau; assembly: GCF_029407905.1. Classification (NCBI taxonomy): domain Eukaryota; kingdom Metazoa; phylum Chordata; class Mammalia; order Artiodactyla; family Bovidae; genus Bubalus; species Bubalus kerabau. The sequence continues at coordinate 54,976,532 of NC_073628.1, forward strand.
GGAACTGTGGTGTTGGAGAAGACTCTTGAGACTGCAAGGAGATCCAACCAGTCAATCCTAAAGGAAATCAGTCCTGAATATTCATTGGAAGGACTGATGCTGAAGCTGAAACTCCAATACTTTGGCCACATGATGTGAAGAAATGACTCATTTGAGAAGACCCTGATGCTGGGAAAGATTGAAGGCAAGAGAAGAAGGGGATGACAGAAGATGCGATGGTTGGATGGCATCACTGACTTGATGGACATGAGTTTGAGAAAACTCTGGGAGTTGGCAATGGACAGGGAGGCCTGGCATGCTGCAGTCCATGTAATCACAGAGTCAGACATGAGTGAAAGACTGAACTGAACTGACCAAGAGCCTACCTTCACTCTGAGAATCCCTGTGAGTCTGAGTTTTCCCTGTTTCACTCTAACTCTGGGGGGGTTTTTTGCTTTGTTTTGTTTTGCTCCAGAGCTGACAATAAGGGAGAGAAGCTGATACAAATTTCTGAGCTAGGAATATGGAAGGGGAATCAGGCTGGACTCCACTGCATATCAACGTTAATTCTGTGAACCAATTTTAGCAGGTCTGCCCTAACTGGGACCTTGAGGATTATCATGGTTGAAAATATTTGATTGCCCCATCTTCTATCTCTGTCTGTCTCTTCCCGTTTCCTGTGTCTGTCTTTGTCTTTTTCCATAGATACAAATATACATATATAATACATACTTACATACACGTGTGTGTGTGTATGTGTGTATATATATATATATATATATATATATATATATATGTCAGTTCAGTTCAGTCACTCAGTCGTGTCCGACTCTTTGCGACCCCATGAATCGCAGCATGCCAGGCCTCCCTGTCCATCACCAACTGCCAGAGTTCACTCAGACTCACATCCATCGAGTCAGTGATGCCATCCAGCCATCTCATCCTCTGTCATCCCCTTCTCCTCCTCCCCCAATCCCTCCCAGCATCAGAGTCTTTTCCAATGAGTCAACTCTTCTCATGAGGTGGCCAAAGTACTGGAGTTTCAGCTTTAGCATCATTCCTTCCAAAGAAACCCCAGGGCTGATCTCCTTCAGAATGGACTGGTTGGATCTCCTTGAGTCCAAGGGACTCTCAAGAATCTTCTCCAACATCACAGTTCAAAAGCATCAATTCTTCAGCGCTCAGCTTTCTTCACAGTCCAACTCTCACATCCATACATGACCACTGGAAAAACCATAGCCTTGACTAGACGGACCTTTGTTGGCAAAGTAATGTCTCTGCTTTTCAATATGCTATCTATCTATATCTATATCTATCTATCTATATATATATATATATAGATAAATACATGTGCATACATGTGTATTTCTCTGTCTCTGTCTCTAAACACTGGTCTAACTTGAAGGATCACAGATGTGGATGGGACAAGAGTTTTCTCAGACATTCACTACTAGGTTGGTTCTTGAACCACTGGATGTGGGTCAGATTTTCAAACAAAGTCCCACTTCTCACCGCTAGGAGTCAGTCCACACTCACCCTGAATCTGACAGTTTCAAATTCTCTCCTTAGGCCAAACTCACATCCTTTGTACTGCAGTTTGAATACTCACTTTAGTGTGCTAGGGAAATAGTGATAAGACAGAGGTCAGAAACTGGCCTTGCCTGATGGGTAGTGAAATTTGACGCTCTATGGGACTAAGGCACACCAAGAGAAGGGAAGAAAGTAGCAGAGCAGCTCAGGGAGTGTGGCAGGCTGCTGTCGTGGCCCTGTATGAATCCCAGCGCAGTGTTGGGTGCATTTATCGTCGCACACACACGTGCGCGCGTGGGTGGGAAAGCACTGTTTGTTTCCCGGAAACAGGTGCCAGTTCTCACTGTTTCATCAGATTCCCCAAGTCGCGTCATCCTGAAACAGGGGAAACTGTCTTCTCCCTGGCATCCACCTGTGACATGAAGAGAGATCTTTGGAAAACAGACCTAAGCACCTCTCTTTCCTTTGGAAGACTGCAGGGATTTCCCCTTGTCCTCAGGGTAAGCTTTCCCCGGCAGGCCTGACTGCCCAGCTAACTGCTCCAGCCCCAGTCCTGCTTCCCAGGGCTCCCTGAACCTCTCCCAAATCCCTGTATGTCCAGTCTTCTGAATGCGGCAGACTACCTCATACCTCTCTCCTTGACATGCAGTTCCCCCAGCCTGGAAAGGTTTTCCATCCCTTATTCTCCTGGCAGAGTCCTACCTGGTCTCCAAATCCAGCTCATACTGTCCCCAGGGACATAGTTACGCATTCCTCTGAGGGTTTAGGACTCTGCCCTCTTATCTCACTGTTTTGTTTCTATTCATATCTGTCTCTTCTTCCCATATGACCTCTCCAAGGTCAAGAACTCTCTCTTACTCATTTCTGCCTCCTCAACATCTGGGCCAGCGCCCGCAGCAGAGTAGATGTGCACTGGAGAGCTACTGAGTGAATGGATGGGATGTTTACAGCTGCTAAGAGCTCAGGGCCTGCTTTTGGCGGAAGGTTGGATTGAAATACCAGCTCCACCACTTGCTAGTCACAGGATTTTTCCAGTCACTTAGCCTCTCTGTCAGTTTCCTAATCTGTAAGGTTGTTGTTTTTGTTACTTAGTCATTAGGTCATGTCTGACTCTTTTGTGACTCCATTCACTGTAGCCCACCAGACTCCTCTTTTCCAGGCAAGAACACTGGAGTGGGTTGCCATTTCCTCTCCAGGGGATCCTCCAGGACCAAGGACCAAACCCACATCTCCTGGATTGGCAGGAGGATTCTTTATCACTGAGCCACCTGGGAACCCCACTTATGTGAAAATTTAATGTGTACAAGCGATTTCCTGGCATCAGTTCAGTTGCTCAGTCATGTCTGACTCTTTGCGACCCCATGGACTACAGCACGCCAGGCCTCCCTGTCCATCACCAACTCCTGGAGTTTACTCAAACCCATGTCCATCGAGTCGGTGATGCCATCCAACCATCTCATCCTCTGTCGTCTCCTTCTTCTCTTGCCTTCAATCTTTCCCAGCATCAGGGTCTTTTCCAATGAGTCACTTCTTCACATCAGGTGGCCAAAGTACTGGAGTTTCAGCTTCAGCATCAGTCCTTCCAATGAATATTCGGGACTGATTTCTTTGGAATTGACTGGTTGGATCTTCTTGCAGTCCAAGGGACTCTCAAGAGTCTTCTCCAACACCATAGTTCGAAAGCATCGGTGCTTCGGTGCTCACCTTTCTTTATGGTCCAACTCTCACATTCATACATGACCACTGGAAAAACCATAGATTTGACTAGATGGCCTTTGTTGGCAAAGTAATGTCACTGCTTTTTAATATGCTATCTAGGTTGATCATAGTTTTCCTTCCAAGAAGCAAACGTCTTTTAATTTCATGGCTGCAGTCACCATCTGCAGTGATTTTGGAGCCCAAGAAAATAAAGTCTGTTTCCATTGTTTCCCCATCTATTTGCCATGAAGTGATGGGACCAGATGCATAATCTTATTTTTTTGAATGTTGAATTTTAAACCAAATTTTAGGCTCTTCAGTTCCTCTCTTCTTTCTGTGAAGGGTGGCGTCATCTGCACATCTGAGATTATTGATATTTCTCCCGGCAATCTTGATTCCAGCTTGTGCTTTGTCCAGCCCGGCATTTCTCATGATGTACTCTGCACATAAGTTAAACAAGCAGGGTGACAATATACAGCCTTGATGTACTCTTTTCCCAATTTGGAACCAGTCTGTTGTTCCATGTCCAGGTCTAACTGTTGCTTCTTGACCTGCATACAGATTTCTCAGGAGGCAGGTGGGATGGTCTGGTATTCCTGGCATAGGCACATACTATTTTTCTCAAAACCCACATTTTTTGTTTGTTTGTTCTTCAATTTTATTTTATTTTTAAACTTTACATAATTGTATTAGTTTTGCCAAATATCAAAATGAATCTGCCACAGGTATACATATGTTCCCCATCCTGAACCCTCCTCCCTCCTCCCTCCCCATTCCATCCCTCTGGGTCGTCCCAGTGCACCAGCCCCAAGCATCCAGTATCGTGCATCGAACCTGGACTGGCAACTCGTTTCATACATGATACTTTACATGTTTCAATGCCATTCTCCCAAATCTTCCCACCCTCTCCCTCTCCCACAGAGTCCATAAGACTGTTCTATACATCAGTGTCTCTTTTGCTGTCTCGTACACAGGGTTATTGTTACCATCTTTCTAAATTCCATATATATGTGTTAGTATACTGTATTGGTGTTTTTCTTTATGGCTTACTTCACTCTGTATAATAGGCTCCAGTTTCATCCACCTCATTAGAACTGATTCAAATGTATTCTTTTTAATGGCTGAGTAATACTCCATTGTGTATATGTACCACAGCTTTCTTATCCATTCATCTGCTGATGGGCATCTAGGTTGCTTCCATGTCCTGGCTATTATAAACAGTGCTGCGATGAACATTGGGGTACATGTGTCATTTTGTCTATCAGCAAATCCTGCAGGATCTTCCTTTAAACTATCCAGCCACTTTTTACCTTTTGAATGCTAATAGCCCAATTCAAACTACAGTCGTTTCCCACAGACATGTTCTGGTGGCCTCCTCTCTGGTCTCTCTGCCTCCTTCCTTGTCCCATATCTATTTTCAACACAGTTGCCAGAGGCAATCCCTTAAAAACATAAATCAAATCAGATCACTCTTCTGCCACAATCCACCTTTGCTTCCCTTCCCCACTGCAGACAACAAGGTTGCTGCTACCTTTGATTCCATCTCCTCACTTTCCCCCTTGCTTTCCCAGCTTCAGCCACAATGGCCAATGTGTTATAATTCAAACCTGCTGCATACCACCCTGCCCCAGTACCTTTGCAATTGCCATTTCCTTGGCCCGGAATTCTATTTCTCCAGAAAACCTCGTGCCTCCTTTGCTTACACAAAGTCTTCATTTTCAAAAGTCACGTTCTCCAGGAGACTCTCACTGGCTATTCCATCTAAGCTTTCAACAATATTCACTGAACTTTCTGTCCCACTTCCCTCTTTATTATTAGCCTTTATCATTAATAGAAAGACATTTTTATTATTTTGTTCACCATCTGTTCACCTAGTAGAATGTAAGCTTTAAGAAGGCAGAGGCCTGTTTTGCTCACTGCTGTACCTCCAGCATCTAGAACCATATCTGGTACAAAGTACATGCTCAGTACGTACTTTGTTGAAATGAAAAGATTAAAAACTTAGATTGCTATAAAATACAGGGACAGCAGTGTCTGGGCTGAGCTTGGGCCACTCCTTGCTGGCTCTAGGCAGTCAGAGGTGACTCAGGAAGCAGAACCCCAATCCTCAGACTGGATTTTCCTCTTTTTCTAGCCCAACCCAGCTCTGCCCTGCCCAGTAGAGGGCTTGGCTAGGAACTCCAAGTTCCTCCTATTCTCTAGAGAGACAGGGGCATAGTACAGGCTCCAGGAAGGAGTGGCATGTGAAGATACACTAGGACTTGAAGGCAGGGGGACACTGCTGAAGCTGCCTTTTGTTCCATTTTCTTGGGGTTCCCACAGGTAACTTTCTCAGGAAAAAAATCAGTGCTACCCTTCTTGGACTTGTTTTCCCAAAAAAGCAACGCTCCTCAGTGTGGGTCCATGACATCACATTTCTGGGCCCGGCTCCAGACCTACTATCAGTCTCTCTGTGCAAGCCAGGAGATTCTTCATACTCAAATGAGAGCCACCCATCAGAGAGTGGCCTCCTTGGGGTGGGGATTGCGGCCTTCTCACAGCCCAGCCACCTGGTCTCAAGTTTCACGCCCTCCCCTGCTTTATTTTCCTCCTTAGCACTTAACACAATGTAATCTAACATAGAATGTACACATTCCACTTACTTATCCTGTGTATTATCTGATCCTCCACCACCCCCTTGTACACACCAGGAAAGGATTTTTTGTCTGTTTTATTCGTTGCTGTATTCCCAATGCATAAACACCTGACACAGAGTAAGTGCTTTATAAGTAGTTGTCCTATGAGTAAATCCTTATCCAAAGCCCTCCATACTAAGAGCTCATTACTGAGGGAAGCTAGGGCAGAGGGATAGTAATCCTCTTCCAGTAAGATTACCCTTGCCCTTAAGGGACTTCCAGAAGCCACTGGCAGAGCAATCCTGGAGAATTCCTCCTGAGTCACCTACGCACCTTTCACCTGCTGACCTAAGTGTTGGACCACTGTGTAAAGAGTAGGGATACATTGTGATGGGGCTTCAAACAGTAGTCCATTTTCTTCCCTCCCAGGACTTCCTTTCTTTTGCCTTGTAATTACCATCCATTCTATAGGCCCCTTCTCACGCAGCAGGCCCCCTTTTCCTTCTCTGAGCCCTTAGGAGCACCGGGGGGCAGTACCATCATCTGAGCACCGATGGCCAGGTTGGCTGCTGCACTGTCAGTGGACCCTTCACAGACATCCTGCTTTCTTCCACCCTAAATAGACTGTGAGTTTGCCGACAGTATGCACGTGCGTGCTAAGTTGCTTCCATTGTATCTGACTATGTGTGACCCTATGGACTGTAGCCCACCAGGCTCCTCTGTCCATGGGATTCTCCAGGAGAGAATACTGGAGTGGGTTGCCATGCCCTCCTCCAGGGAATCTTCCCAACCCAGGGATTGAACCCATGTCTCTTATGTCTCCTGCATCGACAAGTGGGTTCTTTACCACTAGCGCCATTAGCTGACAGTACAGACTCTGCCTAATTTACCTTCATCTGCCAGTACCTATGTCACTTATATGCAGAGCACATCATGCAAAATGCTGGGCTGGGTGAAACACAAGCTGGAATCAAGACTGCCGGGAGAAATGTCAATAACCTCAGATATGCAGATGACACCACCCTTATGGCAGAAAGTAAAGAAGAACAAAAAAGCCTCTTGATGAAAGTGAAAGAGGAGAGTGAAGAAGTTGGCTTAAAACGCAACATTTAGAAAACTAAGATCATGGCGTTCAGTCCCATCACTTCATGGCAAATAGACAGGGAAACAATGGAAACAGTCACAGACTTTATTTTCTTGGGCTCCAAAATCACTGCAGATGTGACTGCAGCCATGAAATTAAAAGACACTTGCTTCTTGGAAGAAAAGCTACAACCAACCTCAATAGCATATTAAAAAGCAGTGACATTACTTTGCCAACAAAGGTCCATCTAGTCAAGGCTATGGTTTTTCCAGTAGTCACGTATGGATGTGAGAGTTGGACTATAAAGAAAGCTAAACGCTGAAGAAATGATGCTTTTGAACTGTGGTGTTGGAGAAGATGCTTGAGAGTCCTGGGGACTGCAAGGAGATCCAACTAGTCCATCCTAAAGGAGATCAGTACTGGATTTCATTGGAAGGAATGATGCTGAAGCTGAAACTCCAATACTTTGACTACCTGATGCAAAGAAGTGACTCATTGGAAAAGACCCTGATGCTGGGAAATATTGAAGGTGGGAGGAGAAGGGGATGACAGAGGATGCGGTTGTTGGATGGCATCACCAACTCGATGGACATGGGTTTGAGTAAACTCCAGGAGTTGGTGATGGACAGGGAGGCCTGGCGTGCTGCAGTCCATGGGCTGACAAAGAGTCGGACACGACTGAGCGACTAAACTGAACTGCCAGTAGCTACATTATAGTAGAGGCCCACTGAGTCATGAGTCTGTGGCTTTATGAAAGAAAAGCACATGGAATGCAGTTATATTCAGGGTTTGGTGTATGCTAGGGCACAGAAGGGGCTCAACAGTGGAGTTTTCCTTTCTGTGAAGCTCTATCATACAAGGATTAACTATGGAGGGGGGACTACACAGCAACATGCCTTGATGTTAGAACTAAATTGCCTACCTATTTCCTCTTACTATTACCTCCAGGAATAACAGCTCACATTAATATAATATTTACTGTGTGCTAAGTACAGTTCGAAGCATTCCACAAGGATTATCTCATTTAATTCTTATAATATTTCAAGATAGGGAACATTATTATACACGTGACATGCATTTCAGAATCAGGGCTATTTCAGGGATAAAGACTATGAAGTGTTGGTGGGAAGGCCAAACTTGTGTGCTGAGAGATCAACGAACAGATCAGGAAAAAGGATTTCATCAGTGTGTAAACCCCACATATATGAAGTAGCATAACATTTTCACAGCAGAGTCAGTTCCATCTCTATCATGCCTTCAGTCCTGATACGTCTCAGGAATGTCATTCAGAATTTCCCAGTTCTTGAGGTTTAACCTTCAAAAACCCAACCCAGGAATCAAGGGTCCAATGTTTGTGAACATTTATTTGTATGCTGGCCATTTTTTACTTATTCAACTGGCTTTCTTCCCATTTGAATTGGGAGTGAAGTAAATATGAAATCACCCTTCCCTGTCCTTATTTCCCACCTGCTTCCCAAAAAAGTCTTCCTAAGAAAGGATCCTTCCCTCTTTAACTTCCACCAGACAGAGGCCCTATGGGGCAGGGCCATGTCAACCCACTCAGCGGGACCTCTCTGCCCCTCCTTGCCCCACCAATCCCATGACTAGGAACCTCTCTTGATCCTCTGTCACTAGTGGTGAGCCCTTGGCCCCACTCCCAAGCACCTCTCTCTATCCTGAGAACATGCTCTCTGGGCTCCCAGCTGGGAGTCACACATCAGATACTCCTGGGTGCTCCTGAGTAGTAGAAAGAAGACAGAAAGGCAAGGACTGGTGACAGGGTGTGAGAAAGCCAGAGAGCAGGAGAGACTGGAGAAGGCAGCAAATCCATTCCCCTCCCTCTCAGCTTGGAAACTGGGCTTGTAAATAACATCCGAGTTGTCTCTGCTGCTGTGTTTGAATCATGACTTTCTACACCCCAAATAGACCTTGACTATCTGCTCCAGGCATTCCATGGGCACCCGGGGTAGGACTGGACCCTGTCGTCCCCACTCAGGGCACTCTAGCAGCAGGATCCAGGACTCATAGGCTAACGGCAGGGCTCTGCTGAAATATGGCCAGTGTGACCTTTGCAATAGGCCTGTGTCCCTGCTTTCAACAGTTCATACGTGTGACAAATGTTGCTGTATTTTCCCCTGGAAATAAATAGATTCAGATATTCAGGGGGCACAAGATTGGGCTCAAAAGAAATGTGTGTTTAAGCCCCTATAGAAATTCATCCACTCACACCTTCCCCTCAACAAGTTTTGGGCCTCCCAAGAAGACTCTGAATGTGCAGTGAAAAGACCCCGTGCAATTGCTGCTGGAAATGGCTGAGAGGAGGCAGGGTGGAGGAGAGGACGGTCAGAGCTATACAAACACGCAGCTGGGTGTTCTGACCACTATAGTGTGTCTCCATGCCACCCTCCATGCCTCCTGCCCTTTCATATTTTATGCTCCAATAATTTTTCTTCCTTCTACACAGCACAGAAGTGACTGAAGAATCTGCTGCCTCCCCCAATGCCCAGCTCCCTGTGCTAGGGTAACCCAAACAATTTAGGAAAGTGAGATAAGATTCTTGCTGCCATTAAACATGGACAGGTCAGAGCATGGTGCTCAGCTGCGTGAAACTCCCTGGCTGCTGCTGCTAAGTCGCTTCAGTCGTGTCTGACTCTGTGCAACCCCATAGACGTCAGCCCAACAGGCTCCCCTGTCCCTGGGATTCTCCAGGCAAGAACACTGGAGTGGGTTGCCATTTCCTTCTCCAGAAACTCCCTGGCTAGTCTGCAGGGAAACAGGGAGACCAGAGCAGCTGGGCCATTAAACATGGATGGAAACCAACCCATGGAAGAAAGAGATGGCACTTCTGTTGGCCAGAGGGAAGGACAAGGAAGATTTAGCAAAGGTCAGCAGGGCTCATACTGAGCAGTATTTAGTCTCAACTACTCACACCCTTCACATTCTGTCAGTTGGACAAAAAAAGCATGGCCTCTAGAGTCAGGCTGACTTGAATTTAAGTCTCCATATGGCTTTAAGTACCCTGAATCTTAGTCTGCTCAATTATGTGCTTGCTTGCTAAGTCGCTGTTCAAGTATAAAATGGGCTTAATACTTAATTCCAAAGATTGTTATAAGGATGAAATGAAGTAGCATTTATAACATATATAGCACAGAGTTGGGCCAAAAGGGGTTAGTACTCAAGGTTAATCCTCCTTCCCCTTCCTCCTGGAGGGGGATGAGTTTCTTCCCAGGGACACCTGACTCCTGCGACTTCCAGAAACCCTGATCGCATTACAGTGTGCTTGAGATGGTTGGATGGCATCACTGACTCAATGGACATGAGTTTGGCTAGGCTCTGGGAGTTGGTGCTGGATAGGGAGGCCTGGCGTGCTGCAGCTCATGGGGTCACAAAGAGTCGGACATGACTGAGCGACTGAACTGAACTGAATTGAACTCTTACCCCACTAGTCTGGAAGCACCTTGAAAACAGCTATCTTGGCACTACTGATTTTCTACTACCCAGCTCAATGTCTAGCGTATAATAGTTCTTTGGAGAATGTTGAATTAAATTGAAAAAAAATATTTTTTTAAAGGATGTAAATTGGATCAATGAACTACAGGCAAATTACAAAAGATGAAAGGAATTGAGGTCATTTTGCGAAGAGAAGGTCATCACAGCCTGTCGAAGCTCACAGGGACCTTAGGAACAGTTGGTTCAACACACTCACTCACTAGTAGTGAGTGTAGTGGAAGGGACTGAAGCTCAGCAAATTGATGGCAGAGCCTGAACGTTCACCGGGCTCTTGAGTCCAGGCTCCATGCTGGACGACCAGCCTCTGTCCGCCTTCTCTGTGAGCAGGGCAGGACACGGCCCTGCTCAGGTGACCGGAGAGGTTGTGTGACTGACTCTCAGCCACAGTCTGCCCGGGGTGGACCTGGCCCCAGCCAGCTCTCTGGACACTGGGGCCAGCGCTGCCAGCCCTGGGGCTCCTGACGCGTCTTGTGTGCAGGCTGAAGGGCGCTCAGCTTTGCGGTCTTGGTTCTAGCAGTGGTGTCACGTAGTTCCTGTCCTCTGCGAGGTCAGGGGTTAAGTGGGAGGATGTGAGGAGGGGAGAGGAGTAGCCCTTTTCCCTTCACACTGTCTGCTCCCAAATAACCCACTACCTGTTCTTAAGTCCCCCTGTCCTTGTGGGACCCTGAGCTCTGCCCCCATGGAGCCACCTTGCAGCTTCTGCAATGGAATAGCCCAGGGCCACGCTGGACCGGCCCCTCCTCACTCTGAGTGGCCTGCTAGAGCTGAGGTCCCAGGGGGCCTCTCTGATAATATCTTTACAGGCTATTCCATGGCCCACAGAGATGGGGGGCGGGGGTGGCCCCAGGCCCGGGCGTGGAGGCCTAGCCTGAGGGGCACCTGACTGAGTATGGGATTTTGGAGGCCAGGAGCAGGCGTAAGATGAACTAGTCTCCTATTTTACTACCAAAGAGGGCGGTTCTTTGTTTCCAGGAACCAGCAGGAGAGGAAATGGGCTGCGGGGTTGAGGGTGTGGGGCAGAGGAGTGGGGGTGGATTAGAGCTCTTGCATGAGGAAGTAGAACCTGTTGTCAAGGGACTTCCCTGTTGAACACTTGCTCTCCTCCTGGGAAGAATGGAGCGGCAGGGATTAGAGGCTGGCAGAGCTTTCTCCCAGCCCCGGGAACCTAGAGGAAGACCAATCAGCACAATGTACCCTGAAGAAATGGGGCTGATCTTGGGCTTTGTGTGATGGGAGCAGCAGGAATCCCTGAGTCTGAGCAGCGCCAGGACTTGGCTCCCCTCCTCCCCTCTTTCTGCCCTCCTCTCCTCCACAAGCTCCCAGAGGACACAGACTGCTTCCCCAAATCTACTCTGACACTGCCTTCCGGTTCCATCACTACTAGATTAAAGGAAAGCCATGATGGCTGAAGCACAGGGTGTGCGTGTGTGTGTGTGTGTGTGTGTGGTGGGGGTGATTAGGTATAGGAGCTGAGGCTCAGAAAGAATTCGCCAAGTGGATAGTTGGTCCAGGGGGACAGTTTTCAAAGTCTTTTCACAAACTTTTTAGTCCCTTGACTTTCACAAAAATGGACAGCAGCCAGAAAGGATTCTCCTCCATTTCAGTGACAAGGAGCTCAAGGCCCCAGGAAGGGTATAGCCAGCATGGAAACACCTATTTTGTGCTTCTGCACTCACTGTCATTTCTTTGAGGCCTGGCTGGAATCAGGACGAAGGAGAAACTGGCGGAGGTGATGAGGTACCAGAGGGGTAAGAACACTGAGGGACAGGGACCCCAAAGGCAGCCCTGGAACACCTGGTGTTGCTGGCTAACTTTCCATGTGGGGTTCTGGAGAGGACTTCTATCACTGCTACTACTACTATTGGTAATAACAGTTACTATTTATTGTTTTCCTTGTACCAGATACATAAATACTGTGGAAGGGATTCATGTACAAAATGCTTTCAAAACATGATCATCTTTAACCCTCAAAAGAATCATAAGATAAATATTTTTCTTTCTATTTTTCAGACAAGGAGCTTGAGGCTCAGAACTTTCCTGAGACCTCACAGAACTCCCAAGGCCACTCTCATAACCACTGAGCACTGCTGCCCAGGTGAGATACAAAAGCTACCCCATTGTTCTTATTCCTCTATACCTTTGGCATCATTCAGCCCCAGAACACTGGTGCCTGAGAAAGCACACTGTTCATGTGCTTCTCAAGGCAGAATACTGGTTTGCCATTCCCTTCTCCAGTGGACCACGTTTTGTCAGAACTCTCCACCATGACCCATCCGTCTTGCGTGGTGGCCCTACACAGCATGGCTTATAGTTTCATTGAGTTAGACAAGGCTGTGGTCCATGTGGTCAGATTAGTTAGTTTTCTGTGATTGTGGTTTTCTTTCTGTCTGCCCTCCAATAGAGAAGGATAAGAGGCTTATGGAAGCTTCCTGATGGGAGAGACTGACTAGGGGGAAACTGACATTACTTTGTCAACAAAGGTCCATCCAGTCAAAGCTTTGGTTTTTCCAGTGGTCACGTATGGATGTGAGAGTTGGACTATAAAGATATTTGAGTCCCGAAGAATTGATGCTTTTGAACTGTGGTGTTGGAGAAGACTTTTGAGAGTCTCTTGGACAGCAAGGAGGTCTAACCAGTCCATCCTAAAGGAAGTCAGTCCTGAATATTCATTGGAAGGACTGTTGCTGAAGCTGAAACTCCAATACTTTGGCCACCTGACGTGAAGAGCTGACTCATTGGAAAAGACCCTGATGCTGGAAAAGACTGAGGGCAGGAGGAGAAGGGGACGACAGAGGATGAGATGGCATCACCGACTCGATAAACATGAGTTTGAGTAAGCTCCAGGAGTTGGTGATGGGCAGAGAAGCCTGGCGTGCTGCAGTCCACGGGGTCGAAAATAGTCGGACACGACAGAGCAACTGAACTGAACTGAACTGAACTGTTCTTCATAGTCTTAAATTCCTAGGCTTAAAACATTTTTACTGCCCCACCATTGCCCCCAAACCACCAGCCTAGGCCTCAGTGGTAGGGTGATATCTGCAGCCACGGCAAAGGGCAATGTGGCCACATCCTGGGCAGATCCTCTGACAAGAAAGGTCACTCTCTCCATGCCTGTGACTCCCACTCTCTGACTGGGGCCAGACCTTGGAGTGGGGTACAGTTTCACCCAGGCAGTTCTCTACCAGGGGAACTAGAGAGAGGAAGTGAGTCTTTAGGGACGGGAGAGTGGGTGGGTGAAAAGGGACCGCCTGGGAGGCCCCGGGGACTTTCCCCTATGCCTGAGCTCCTCCGGGAGGGCAGCCAAGTGCCCCTGCACCCCAGCCTCTGGCTGGGTTTCTGACTCTTCCATGTTCTGTTTCTGTCACACCCTCTGTCGTGTAACCCCCCTCGCTTCATTTTAGAATCCCTTTACCACCCATTGTTCTCCTCACCCATTCCTCCCTCCCAACTTCAGCTGAGACAAGGCAGGCCTGGGGGAGGGAGGCGCTCCAACAGGTTCCACCCTGGCAAGCTGAACTCAGAAATGAGCAGCGCCCCCACTCCTGACACTGCCCCCCCACCTGCTGGAGGCTCCATGAAGCCTGGTTGAAATGTGAGCCTTGAGCTTCTCTTGTGATTTCTCTTCCTTTTCTGTTTACTGACCTGGAGAAGGAAATGGTAATCTACTCCAGTATTCTTGCCTGGAAAACCCCATGGACAGAGGAACCTGCTGGGCTGGTGAGTCCATAGGGTCACATAGACTCGGACATGACTGAAGTGACTTAGTACCTGGCACTAGGTACCTTGAAACCTTCCTTTTTTTCTGCTTCTTCCCCTTCAACTCCCGGGCCGACCTGTTTTTATTTGATTTGGCTAGGGTGGTAGGGGGCTTCACTGGTGGCTCAGAGGGTAAAGAATCCGCCTGCAATGCAGGAAACCTGGGTTCGATCCCTGGGATTGGTAGATGCCATGGAAGAGGGCATGGCAACCCACTCCAGTATTCTTGCCTGGAGAATCCCATGGACAGGGGAGCCTGGTGGGCTACAGTCCATGGGGTCGCAAAGAGTCGGACAGGACTAAGTGACTAAGCACAGCACAGCACAGCAAAAGGAAGCAGCTTAGTTAAAGGGAAGCCAGTCCCTTACACCAGTGCCTCCAGTGAGACTTTCGAGGTCTGAGAGTCTCTGGAAGCACAAGTACCAAGACTCCTGATTGTTTAGCAAGGGAAACAATGGAGAGCTGCGATTGTCTTACCCAGCAAAGTTGCTCATCTGTCTCCAAGGCAAAAATACACACCATGGCTCTAAGGTGAAAAGCGCGTGCTTGACAGCTAGAGACAAAACAGACTGCCCAGAATACAAACACCTGCGCCCTCAAAAGGACGGAAAATAATCACTCACGCGACCCCCGTGGTGAACCCACATTTACACACACAGAATAAAGAGGAAGTTCAGAATTGGCTGCCCTGGCACGAGTTAACCTTGCCGGCCCGCCCCCGCCCCCGCCCCCACCAGCGTCACGGCTCTCCCAGTTGAGTCGGGGCCGCCCGCTCTCCCTGCCCCTTTTCCTCTCCCCTCCCCTCCTCCCTCCTTCCCCCTCTCCCACCAGCGTCACTGCTTTCCCAGCCGAGTTGAGGGCGCCCCCTCCCCTGCCCCTTTTCCCCTCCTCCTCCCCTCCCCCCACTGCTCTCCTCCCCTCCCCCCTCCTTCCCCCTCTCCCACCAGCGTCACTGCTCTCCCAGCCGAGTTGAGGGCGCCCCCTCCCCTGCCCCTTTTCCCCTCCCCCTCCCCTCCTCTCCCCCCATTGCTCTCCTCCCCTCCCCCCTCCTTCCCCCTCCCTCTCCCCCGCTAGCGTCCGAGTTCTCCCAGCCAAGTCAGGACCGCCCCCTACCCCTGCTCCGTTTCTCCTCCCCTCCCCTCCCCCCACTCCTCTCCTCCCCTCCCCCCTCCTTCCCCCTCCCTCTCCCCGCTAGCGTCACTGCTCTCCCAGCCTAGTCGCGGCCGCCCCGCCCCTTTTCCTCTCCCCTTCCTGTCCCCCTCCCCCCACCCCCCCACTCCTCCCCTACCCTCCCCACTCCTTCCCCCTTCCTCTCCCCCGCCAGCGTCACCGTCACCGTTCTCCCAGCCAAGTCCGGACCGCCCCCTCCTCCTGCTCCCTTTCCCCTCCACCTCCCCTCCCCTCCCCCCACTCCTCCCCTCCCCTCCCCCCTCCTTCCCACTCCCTCTCCCCCGCCAGCGTCACCGCTCTCCTAGGCGAGTCGGGGCCGCCCCCTCCCCCCAGTCCCTTTTCCCCCTCCCCCTTCCCCCCACTCCTCCCCCCCTCCTCCCCCCCACTCCTCCCCTCCCTCCTCCTTTGTCCCCCCCACCCCCCGCCAGCGTCACCGTTCTCCCAGCCGAGTCGGGGCCGCCCCTCCCCCCGCCCCCCACTCCTCTCTTCCCCTCCCCCCTCCTTACCCCTCCCTCTCCCCTGCCAGCGTCACCGCTCTCCCAGCCGAGTCGCTGCCGCAGGCTCTCCCCATTGCTGACGTGGCCACCGCAGGTGACTACCCGACCACCGGAAGCGCAGCCCTTGTAGGGAGCAGAGTCCTGAGGGCTCCGCGGGGCCGGAAGCCGGGCAACAGCCGCCCGAGGTCTCTCGCCCTACTCTCATCTTCCGAACGACTCCCCGGTCCCGCAAAGGTGAGCCAGTTCGGAAGGAAGAGGTGGGTTTCCATCTCCTCCAGAGAGCTGGAGCGCCCAGGGAGGCAGCCTTCCCAGACACTGTCTCCCAGAATGCTCGTCTTATGTTTCTCCTGAGACGTTCAGAGCAGGACTGAAATGCAGATGACAGCTGGCCTTTGATAGACACACTCAAATGATCCCCGTCACGCTCTGGGGCCCTCAAGTCCGAGCCAGAGGCTGTGAGGATAGGCCAGTGCTGCGTGGTGGGAAGGACAGCCTAGCCTCTGCTGGGTAACCTTAAACAAGCCTCATAGTTGCTGCCAGCCTCATTTTCCTTATCACAGAAGTATAGAAGGTTCTTGCCTTATGGAGTGGTTGTGAGCATCATATGGGCGTTCAACTTGTTCTTATAAAACAGCTTTGGAAACTAAAGTGCTGTGCAAAATTCTGGTGGTCATTTTGTACCCTCAGTTCAGTTCAGTTCAGTCTCTCAGTCGTGTCCAACTCTTTGCAACCCCATGGACTATAGCACACCAGGCCTCCCTGTCCATCGCCAACTCCCGGAGCTTACTCAAACTTATGTCCATCGAGTCGGTGATGCCATACAGCCATCTCATCCTCTGTCGTCCCCTTCTCCTCCTGCCTTCAATCCTTCCCAGCATCAGGGTCTTTTCCAGTGAGTCAGCTCTTCACATCAGGTGGCCAAAGAATTAGAGTTTCAGATTCAACATCAGTCCTTCCAATGAATATTCAGGACTGATTTCCTTTAGGATGGACTGGTTGGATCTCCTTACAGTCCAAGGGACCCTCAAGCGTCTTCTCCAACACCACAATTCAAAAGCATCCATTCTTTGGTGCTCAGCTTTCTTTATAGTCCAGCTCTCACTGCCATACATGACCACTGGAAAAACCATAGCCTTGACTAGATGGCCTTTGTGGGCAAACTAATGTCTCTGCTTTTTAATATGCTGTCTGGGTTGGTCATAACTTTTCTTTCAAGGAGCTAGCGTCTTTTAATTTCATGGCTGTAGTCACCATCCGAAGTGATTTTGGAGCCCAAGAAAAGAAAGTCTGTCACTGTTTCCACTGTCTCCCCATCAATTTGCCATGAAGTGATGAGACCAGATGCCATAATCTTAGTTTTCTGAATGTTGAGCCTCAAGCCAACTTTTTCACTCTCCTCTCACTTTCAAGAGGCTCTTTAGTTCTTCTTCGCTTTCTGCCATAAGGGTGGTGTCATCTGCATATCTGAGGTTAGTGATATTTTTCCCGGCAATCTTGATTCCAGTTTGTGCTTCATCCAGCCCAGCGTTTCTCATGATGTACTCTGCATATAAGTTAAATAAGCAGGATGACAATGTACCCTGGAAGAGCCTATTCAGGTGCCCCTTCTAAGGAAGGGAGCAACAGAAGCCCAGATGCTGACTTGGCTTCCAGAACCTGCCTTTCTGGAGCCTCACCCAGCCACTCTGGGATGCCCTTTGACCCTATGGAAAAGCTTAAGCTTTATAAACAAAATCACTTGGTGTCTGCCATCTGTGCTGCCATGGCAGTGATGGACTGTTTGGGGCCCCCACTAGTAAGCAAGTGTGGTGAGCATGCTTGAGATGACCTTTCCAGTTAAACCCGGGAAGGAAACCAGAATTGCCAAAAGCCAGTGGGGGAGCAGTCGTGTGAATGCTTGTACAGTACTGAACTGTCTTCTGCCCCTACTAATAAGACCTGCAAATCTAGCTCAGAACTTCCAGGGCCAGCAAGCTATTTCATACTGGACACCAACTGTCTGCTACTGCCTCCATTCCAACCCCCTTCATAACTTCAGACTGTGTTTGCTGGCAGCTTTGCATGTAAGTCCTCTGTATGCATGCCTCCTCCTTGGCCCCAGCTTGGAGTTTCTTGAGGTCAGGAATCATTTCTTTCAAAGTAGACTGAAGAACTTCCACCTTCCACCCTTGAGGATGGGGACCAAGCCTCCTTCCTTTTGATCACTTTAAAACAAGGAGGAGAAAAGGTGTTCAGATCCTGGGGTCAAGTGATTGATTTATGACTTATATACACATGGCACCGAGACATGGGAGGGTCAGACAAGATGAATCTCCGCAATACTCACCTCGCCCTCTTTCTCCACTTCCTGGCTCAGTGATTCCCCACAGAACCCCTTCCCTGCCAGGGAGAACTGTGCTGAGTTGCTGAGAAGTAAGTTGCACAGTGGGCTGGCAGTTACCCTCCTTTTGGAGGTGGTTGTCCTCATTAAAGATCAGGCGCGTGAGTGTGACACCTAAGGCCATATTCCCAATGGGTGTTTGTCAGCTGAGGTCCACTGCTTCTTAGGTGCTAGCCAAGATTGGCTCAGAACTTCATTCTAAGGCCTATAGCAAATCCAGTGCCCCTCCTCAAAATATTCCAGATTCCTCTGGGAGCAAGGTTGGCTCTAGTTTTGAGCTTCTCTTTTTCTTAAGTCAAATTAGTTTAGGAGTTGTGTTGCTGATCCATGAGTGTT